>NC_137797.1:90532706-90962706 GCF_963383645.1 Muscardinus avellanarius
GCAGGTAGGCAAGGATTAGATAAGAACCACAGCCAGGGAAAGGGATTAGAAATCAGTTAGTCAGACCTATTTTATACTTCATTTGGAAACAGGGTCTCATGAAGTTGCTGAGAGCCTCACTCAGTAGCTGAGGCTGGCTTCGGACCTGTGCGATCCTCCTGTCTCAGCCTCCCAAGCGCTGGGAAGAAGGATAGGTCTTTTATAAATATGTGGGAATGATCAAATTGTTAAACATAAAGAGTGTTGAATCAAACAAATTTTGAGATTTATAAGATGAGATGTTTAAACACAATTACTTATAATGGAGCAAAATTAAATATAAAAAAAAGGAAAGAAGCTGATATAAAAACTAAGGGAACTTAATGTTCTCAGGTGACATTTAATAATAGGAAGTGTGAGGTGGAGAACAAAGGTTTCCATGAGATTATAAAGATAATACATTTTTAGTTATCTATTATATATGCATATGTAGTAGCCAGCTTTTTGTTACTGTGATGAAATACCTGACACAGGATGATTATGAAGAAGAGGTTTCTATAGCCAGTAGTGTTAAAGTTCCAGGACAGAGTAAGGCACGGACGGGCTCATTTCTCTTTCTTTTTCAGTACTGAGGATGAAACTAAGGGGCATTCTACCTCCGAGTGAGTTGCAAAGGGCCTCGCTAAGTAGCTGAGGCTGTTTATGAACTGCGATCCTCCTGTCTCAGCCTCCCAAATGCTGGGATTACAAGTGTGCGTCCCCATGCCCAGCTCCCTGGCTTATTCTTAACGGTATCACATCCTGATGGCCACCAGTGGGGGAGAAAAGTGAGGAGCAAGCCAGTGACTACATCTTTTATTCTTTTTTGTAGGGCTGAAAATTGAAACTATGGAGGTTTCCATCTCTGAGCTATACCCTCAGTAATTTCAGAATTTTAAAAATTTATTTTGAAACAGGATCTCGCTGAGTTGCTGAGCTGGCCTCAACCCCATGATCCTCTTGTCTCAGCTTCCCAAGTATGGGGACTATACGCATGCACTACCACATCCTGTGATTAAACTTTGAACTAGGAGCAGAAAGAAAGAGAATGGAAAAATCTAGGCATGTTTTATTTTATTATTATTTTTTAATCCTAGCCCTCTTGGGAGAACTGCCATAGAGTCACTGGGGAAACACCAGAATACCTCAGGAGGACTCATGCTCCCAAGGACCTAAGGCCCCTCCTGGCCCCACCTCCCACAGGTCCTGCCCCTCCCAACAGTGCCTACCTCAGTCACAGTGGGCTTGGGGGACATGAGCCCTATGCATACCATAGCAGCATGCATGAATGTTTGTTTGGCATCTGTCTGTCTTTCCAAGGATAGAACCTAAAATAAGAACCATGATTAAGTCTGGGACAAGAAGAGAGACGGGTCTCCCCGTCTTTCTTCCCAGGGCTTTCTGCCTCAGAGCTACATACCTAGCCCTTAAAAAAAATTTTTTTTAAAGTTTTGAAACAGGGTCTCACTGAGTTGCCAAGGCTGGCCTCAAATCTGCGACCCTCCGCCTCAGCCTCTCAGTTCGTTTTTATTTTGAAACAATCTCATTAAGTTTCTGTGCACTGCTCTCAAACATGTGCTCATCCTGTCTCTGCCTCCTGAGTACTGGGATTGCAGACTTGAGCCACCATGCCTGGCTCCTTTTTCTCTTTCACTTTATAATCTAGATTTTCCTTCCCCCCAGAGTGATCATGCACCAATTTTATATTTAGTAAAAAAGCCCAATTTTTAAGACATATATAATACATATTCTTTTGAGCCATAAAAAAAAAAAAAATCCAAGTTCGTATTCGGAGACTTTTCTGTCCCAGGTTCAGAATTTTTACATTTCTCTCTGCCTTTGAGGACCTGGCCTGAGGTCAGGAGGAGAGGAGGCCCAGGCCCTGTGGGTGGGCGGGGGAGGGGGAGAGGCAGGCTCGCACGGCCAGATGCTCTCTCCACCCAAGGAACCACACAGATTCAAGTGGCTGCTTTAATTTCTCCTGCAACACCTGGGGCTCCACATGAAGAGTTTGAACAGACTCCAGGCTCAGGAGGAGGCCTGGGCGATGCGGAGGAATCAAAGACCAGATGCGAGCTCGCAGCAGCGAGAGCAAGAAAGTGAAGGTGGGATTGTTTTTACATTGGCAGCTTTGCCTGCCCTTTGTCATCTGGAAGGGATAAAACCCAGGCCTATAACAGAAGGAAAATGATGAAAAGTATGTATAATATAATATGTACACATGCACACCACTGGCTAGTATATTCAGTGGTTTGACATTTCCAGCCTTACAGGGTATGCATTATGCCATGTTGCCCCAATTCTATTTCAGTTTTTTCCTTCTCTCTTTAAAGTAATAGGAAATCGGCTGGACGTGGTGGCGCACGCCTGTAATCCCAGTACTCGGGAAGCCGAGACAAGGATTGCAGGTGTGAGACCAGCCTCAGCAATTTAGCAAGGCTCTGTTTCAAACCCAAACCAAACCAAAATGAATAAATGAAAAGGGCTAGAAATTGTAGATCAGAGGTAGAATGCCCCCGGATTCAATCCTCAGTATAAACACACATACACAGACACACACACACACACACACACACATACGCTAAAATCAAATCAAATAAAAAATAAAAACATTTGTGCTTCAAAGGCACTGTCAAGAAAATGAAAAGACAACCTGCAGAATGGGAGAAAATATTCATAAATCACATATCTGACAAAGGGCTTGCATCTAAAATATATAAAGAATTCTTTTTTTTTGGTGGTACTGGGGTTCCTGGAAGCCCTTCTACCTCCGGGCTAATTTCCTAGACCTATTTTTTATACTTTTTTTAAATTTGGAAACAGGGTCTCCTAAACCAGCGCGCATGGCTGGCTTCGAACCTGTGCTATCCTCCTGTCTCCGCCTCCCAAGCACGGGGATTACAAGCGTGCGCCACCATGCCCGGCTCGAGAATTCTTACAACTCAATAATAAGACAACCCTGCTGGATATCGTGGTGGAAACTTGTAATCCCAGTACTTGGGAGGTTGAGACAGAAAGATTGCGGGTTTGAGGCCAACCTCAGCTACTTAGTGAGGCCCTCTGAAACTTAGTAAGACCCTGTTTCAAAATAAAGAGTTAAAACAGGGCTGTAAAAACAGGGGTGTACCTTGGAGGTAGAATTGAACCCTGGATGCCACAAAAAAAAAAGACAATTCAACTAAAATTGAGCAAAGGAAGTGGACATGAGGGTGCATCCCTGTAATCACAGTACATGGGAGGCCGAGACAGGAGGATCTCAGATTTGAAGCCAGCCTCAGCAATTTAGCTATACCCTCTTTCTAAAAAAATAAAAATAAAAAAATAAAAAAAACTGGGCTAGAGATATAACTCATAGATAGAATGCCCCTGAGTTCAATCCCCAGTACCACAGAGAAAATCAAAATCTGTATAGATATTCTCCAAAAAGACATAAAAAACAGCCAATAAATACATGAAAAGATGCCCAATATCATTAGTGATCAGGGAAATGTAAATACAAACCGCAGTGAGGATCACTGCCCATCCACAGGACGGCTGTTTTAATAAAAAAAGATAATAACAAATGTTATACTAGAAGTGGGGATATTAAAATCCTCCTGCATTGCTGGTTGGAATGTAAAATAGAGCAAGATTTTAAAAAACAACCTGAAATTTCTCATCTGATTCATCAATTGCACTCCTAAGTATATACCCGAGAAACGAAAAGCTTGTATCCACACAAAAAGTTGTGTATGAGTGTTCATAATAGCATTATTCATAATAGCCCAGAGTAGAGACAGTCCAAATGCCCATCAACTGATGAGGGGAGAGACATAACATGATAGGTCTTATAGTGGAGAATTATTTACCTATTGTTAAGGTTTGACTTCAGAATGTCCCCCAAGCTCACAGGTTGAAAGTGTGTCCCCAGGGCAGCGAGGTTCGGAGGTGGGTGTAGCTGTAGGAGACGGGTCACTGGGGGCAGGCCCTGGGGCTAGGCATGTCCCTGGATGCTCCCCGCTTCTCTCTCTGCTTCCGGCCGCCATGGCTGAGAATGGCTGTTCTCTGTCGAGCTCCCTGCCATCACCGTTCTGCCTTGGAGCTGGCCAACTATGGACTGACTCTCTAAAACTGTGAGCCAAATAAACCTTTTCTCCTCTGAGTTGTGCAGGTCAGATATTTTGGTTGTAGTGATGATAAAAGTAATATAGCTATAAAAAGTAGTAAAGTACTGGAGGTGTGCATGGTGGCTCATGCCTGGAGTCCCAGTACTTGAGAGGCCAAGGCAGAAAGATCATCTTTTCAAGGCCAGATTCAGCAATTTATTGGGACCCAGTATCAAAAATAAATAAATAAATAAATAAATAAATAAATAAATAAATAAGGGCTGGTGGTGTAGCCTAGTAGTAGAACCCCCATGGATTCAGTCTCTGGTACCACACACTCACTCATGCACGTAATGAAGTATTGACTCATGCCACAACATGAATGAACCTCAAAAGCCTTATGCTAAGCAGAACAATCCAGTCACAGGTTATCACAGATCCCGTGCTTCCATTCATGTGAAATGTTCAGTACAGGCAAATCTGTAGAGATTCAAGGTAGACTAGTCAATGGTTCAGGGCTTGGGAAGAGGAATCTGGGGAGGCAGTAAATATGAGTTTTCTTTTTAAAGTGAGGAAAATCTTCCAAAATTAGTTTTTGGGAATGTTTGCACAGCTGCGAGTATACTAAAACACCATTGAATAATTATATATATATATATATATATATATATATATATATATATATACTTTTTTTTTTTTCTGGTACTGGAGATTGAACTGAGGAATGTTCTACCTCTGAGCCATACCCCCAGCCCTTTTTATTTTTTATTTTGAAACAGGGTTTTGCTAAATTGCTGATGCTTTTCTTGAAACTGCTGGGATTACGGGCATGTGCCACCATGCCTGGCTGAATAGTATACATTCAACAGATTAATTTAATGGTACCCACAGTATATAAAGCTTTTTAAAAAGAACAAGAGGGATGTAAGCAACGTGTGATAAAATGTTACAAGACTCACAAATAACTAATTACCATTAAATCAACTAAGGGGTATCATGGTGCCTATGCAGTCAGCCAGTGTGTAAAAAACCTGAGTTTTAAGAGAGTCAGTGTAGCTGCGCTCGGTGGTACACACCTGTAATCCTAGTACTTGGAAGGCTGAGGCAGGAGGTTTGCAGGTTCAGGGTTGGCCTCAGCAACTTAGCGAGACCCTCTTTCAAATAAAAATAATATAGGGCTGGCATTGTAGTTTAGAAGCAGAATGTCCTTGGGCTCAACCTCTAGTACAAGAGCATATGAGTGTGGGGCTCTATGGAAATAGTCATTCTCACACTGAGTGAGAAACTATGAGTTGACTTATCCTTTGTGAAGACCAGCCAGATAATGCAAACATATTCTATAAGGATTCGGTCAGGGAGAAAAATATACCAGCAGTACTATTATTAAGAGTAATAATGATCTTAAACATGAAATTACAGAATTTCATCTCTATTCATGAGCACACAGATTTAACTATATATTCTTTGGCTCAGGAAATTTATAATTAATATAGGTTTTTGTGTCAAGAAGGGATACAAAAAATTCAAGGCAAATGAAGGTATCTTTAGTCATTTTGGGCTTTTTTTTTTTTGGTGGTGCCGGGAATTGAACCCTCAGTCTACCTCTGAACCTAACCCTGTTTAACTTTTATTTTATTTTATTTTATTTTATTTTATTTATTTTTTTTTACCATGGAACAGGGTCTCGCTAAGTTGCTGAAGCTGGCTTTGAACATGTGGTCTTCCTGTCTTAGACTTCCAAGTACTGGGATTACAGACATGAGCCTCTGCACCTGGCTCTCTTTGGTCCTTTTGAGGTTTGTTTCACAGTTCTGGCTATTTTGCTGGCCTGCCATCCATGATCTGGGGCACTGCCAAGTCCTACTCACACACAAAGACGATTATGTCGATAGAGCGTCCTGGACGCCCAGTCTCACCACAGAAGCCTTCATTCCGGGGAGGTCTTTGAGTCGCCAAAAAATAACTAAAGAATTTGAAGAAAGATTTTTTTTTAAACCACGTTCTTCATAATAGTTGCAAAAAAGGAAAACTATAAATAGTTCAACAATTTAAGAATGGTTAAATAAAACGTGAAACGTCAGTGCTATGAAAGAGAAATATGTGCGTTTCTTTCAGTGTATGTTCATGGCTATCAGTTTCCCTTGCCAAAGTCAAACTCGGAAGGAAGTATGATTGCCTTGCTCGTTTATTTACCCCCAGTGAGTCTCCCAGTGCTTGGCAACGCTAGGTACTTACTAAGTGTCTACCCAGTCTGGAAATCCTATCATCCATCTATCTATCTATCTATCTATCTATCTATCTATCTATCTATCTATCTATCTATCTATTTTGCGGTACTGGGGATGAAGCCCAGGGGTATTCTACCTCCGAGCTACACCCCCAGCCCTATTTTTTATTCTTTATTTGGAAACAGGGTCTCACTGAGTTGCGGAGGGCCTCACTACGTAGCTGAGGCTGTCCGCGAACCGCGATCCTCCGGTCTCAGCCTCCCGAATGCTGGATTAAAAGCATGTGCCACCATGTCTGGTGAAAATTTATTTTTGGTTATGCTTCTCCATGCATTTAAAATAGTTCATAAATAAGAAAATTTCAAAATAAAACATTGTGCCTCATCTTGATGCTGTCATAACATGATATATTGTTTTATGTTTTAAAATATTTCCCTTTAAAAGCATTAGTATGACGGGAGAAGAGCAGCATGTACTTTTTGTCACAGCAGCTCCCACTTTTTATCCACAGAGGCTTCGCTGTCCACAATCCCCAGGTGACTGTCAGTCTTTCTGCTTGGGAAGTGGAGGAGCAGATAGTGTGCTGGTCTTTTTTCTTTCTTTCGTTTTTTTTTTTTTTTTTTTTTTTTTTTTTCAGTCCTGGGGATGGAACCCAGGGGCATTCTACCTCTGAGCTATACCCCGGCCCTATTTTTTATTTTTTATTTTGAAACAAGGTCTCACTAAGTCACTAAGTGTGGAGGGCCTCACTAAGCTGAGGCAGGCCGTGAGCTTGCGATCCTCCTGTCTCAGCCTCCCAAACGCTGGGATTACAAGCGTGTGCCGCCACGCCCGGCTGCGACGATCATTTTATAGATGAAACAAAAACACCCAGAGGAAGTGGGGAAAGGAAACATCTCCTCTTCCTTGGTGAATATTATTCCTGGAGGGGAGGAAGGGAAGATGAAGGGTAAAGTCTTACAGGATTGCATCTGCCGCAGTAGCCCCATCATTTACCACCTGCAGTTTTTTCTTTTTTCCTCCTTCTCCTCCTCTTCCTCCTCCTCCCCCGCTCCTTTTCTTTCTTTCTTTCTTTCTTTCTTTCTTTCTTTCTTTCTTTCTTCTCTTTCTTTTTTTCTTCTACGGATTGAGCCCAGGGGCATTCTATCTCCGAGCTACACCTCCAGCCCTTTTTATTTTTTGTTTTGAAACAGGGTCCTGTTTGGTTGCTGAGAGTCTGCCTCCTGAGGCTGTCCTCCAACCTGTGATCCTCCTATCTCGGCCTCCCAAGCACTGGGATTACGGACGTGCCCATGTGTGATTGAATCATGTCCAGCTCTACCTATAGTTTTTGCCACACTTGCAATTGCATTTGTGAGCACTTGGTCACCTACGAGAGGAACCCTCTTCAGACCTCGGGGAGTTTTCCTCCACACTTTCTATGCTAATTTGACACCTCTCAAGCCTTAGAATGTTTATGTTCTGCTTTTTTATATATACTGGGAATGGAACCCAGGGACATTCTACCTACAGACTACAGCCCTAGCCCTTTTATTTTTATTTGGAAACGGTCTCACTAGGTTGATGAGAGTCTCACTCCTCGCTGAGGCTGTCCTTGAACCTGTGATCCTCCTATCTCAGCCTCCCCAGTATTGGGATTATAAGGATATATTACCACACCCGGCTTCTATTCTGCTTTTTAAATAATGAACTTTATAGTATAAGTACCTTTTCATATTGGTACCAATTCATTTGAATTATCCTTTGAAGTCACCATAACCTTACTTAAACTTTTAGCCAGGTGTGATGGTACATGCTTGTAATCCCAGTACTTGGGAGGCTGAAGTAGGAGGATTATAGGTTTGAGGCCAGCCTGCACGACTTAGTGAGACCATATTTCACAATAAAAAGATGTGGGAATCTAGCCCAATGGTAGTGCACTCATTGGTTCAATCCCTTTACCACATACACACAAAATAACAAGAGCAAGCAAACAAGCAAACTTTATTCTGTAATGAAGCGTGCATTTAGAATGTATGTAATGAATACATGCGTATATATGTTAGTACATGAATATGTGTGTATACAGATCCATGTATGTGTGAGCATGTGGGTATAGATTATATGGATGTAGATGGATACAGAGCTAAATAGGCAGAGTTCAAGAACCCCTGTGTTCTTGTTCATAAATGGACTTTACAGTAGGATTCACTCTTTTTAAAATTTTTTTTCAGTACTTGGATTGGGACCCGGGGGCTTTGAACCTCTGAGCTATACCCCTGGCCTTTTTTTTTTTTTTAGTATTTTTATATTTATTTATTTATTTGTTTATTTATTTTTGGTGGTACTGGGGATGGAACCCTTCTTTGGGCTACACTCCCAGACCTATTTTTATTTTTTATTTTTATTTTATTTATTTATTTTTGGTACTGGGGTTCCTGGAAGCCCTTCTACCTCCGGGATACACTCCCACGGGCTACACTCCCAGACCTATTTTTTTTAACATTTTTATGTGGAAACAGAGTCTCTTAAGCCAGCAAGGCTGGCTTCGAACCAGCGTGATCCTCCTGTCTCCGCCTCCCAAGCGTGAGGATTACAAGCGTGCGCCACCATGCCCGGCCTTATTTTTTTATTTTTGAAATAGGGTCTCACTGAGTTGTGAAGGGCCTCACTAAGTAGCTGAGGCTGTCCGCGAACCGCGATCCTCCACCCTCAGCCTCCCAAATACTGGGATGACGAGCGTGCGCCACCACGCCAGGCCAGGGTTCCCTCCGACGCTGTAGATGCCCTGGGGCTTGGGAAATGGACGATGCTGTGCCCGCAGACGTGGCCGCAGGCAGAGGGGTCCCCTGCGCCCACTGCTCTGCCTCCAGCCCACTCTGCATCAACCCCTGCAACTCAGTTTTCTCACCATACCTTTTTTTTTTAAATACAAAATTTATATCCACAGTTTAGTCATTTCCAGAGTGTCATACAGCTGAAATCCTACTGCTTAGCCCTTACCGATTAGCTTCTGTCACTCAGCAGAGCGCATTGCAGGCGCCTCCATGTCCCTTCGTGGCTCGATGGCTCGTTTCTTTTTGGTGCCGAGTAATATTCCAGAGTCTGGATGAGTCAGAGTTTATTTGTCCACTCTCCCACTGAAGGGCACCTCGGGGTAGTCCAAGTCTTGGCGATGATGAATAAAAGTGCAGAGTACCTGGGTACAGGTTTTTGTGTGGACAGAATGTTTCAACTCGTTTGGATAAATACAGAGGCGCGTGATGGCTGACAATAGCGTATGTTTAGTTTTGTAAGAAATCACCAAGCCGTCTTCCAGCACATCCTGGAGGCCCCCATCCTCGCCTCGGGCGCCAGTGTTGTGAATTTTGGCTCTTCTAGTAGGTGTGTGGTGGCATCTCGTTGCTGTTTTAATTTCCTCTCCCTGAATACGTGTGGTGCTGAGTCGCTCTTTCTATGTTCATTTACTGTCTGTGAATCTTCCGTAAAGCGTGTCTCTCCAGGCCTTTTATCCATTTATCCATCTATCCATCTATCCGCCTATCCGTCTATCCATCTATCTATCTGTCTATCCGTCTATCTGTCTGTCTGTCTATCTGTCTATCTGTCTGTCTATCTATTCAGAGACATGGGCAGAGGTTAACCTAGGAAAACAGAAAGCACCCCCTTTAGGGGACTCGTGGGGGGCGAGCAGGAGGCAGGGAGGGTGACCCGGGCCCCCAGTCACAGGGCGGTTTAGGGGCTTCCTGGTCCTGACCTTCCAGACTACTCAAGGACAGCCAGCAGCTCGAGGAGGTTGCTGTCTGAGTCTTTCTACCCTCTCAAGCCAGGTCACCCATGTCCTATTGTTTAGTTACCTGGCGGTGCTATATCGGATACACCTTTTTGCAAACATTTTCTCCCCGTTTGTGATTTCTCATTTTATTTTGAAGAACAGAAGTTTTAAAATTTTTATGAAATTCATCTTTCCAGTTATGTTTTACATGACTTATACCTTTGGTGTTGTTTCAAAAAAAATTAAACTTTGCCAAATCAAAGGTTCCCTCATAGGAATTTCATAGTTTTGCATTTTACCTTTAGTCTTATCACAGTTTTTAGATGATTTTTATGGAAGATGGGAGGTTTGTGTCTAGACTCAGCTTTTGCATGTGGGTGTCTTGTTGTTCCAGAATTCTTTGTTGAAGACTATCTTTGCTTATTGCCTTTAGTCCTTTGTAAAAAACTTAGTTGATTGAGCTGGGCTTGGTGATGCACGCTTGTAATCCCAGGACCTTGGGAGGCTGAGACAGGAGGGTCGCAGGTTCACGGCCAGCCTTAGCTACTTAGTGAGGCCCTCCGCAACCACGTGAGACCCTGTTTCAAAATAAAGAATAAAAAAATAGGACTGGGGCTGGGTGGGTGGCGCACTCCTGTAATATCCGTACCCGGGAGGCGGAGACAGGAGGATCGCGCAAGGTTTGAAGCCATCCTTGCTGGCTAAAGAGACCCTGTTTACAAATTTTAAAAATATATAAAAATAGGTCTGGGAGTATAGCCTGGAGGTAGAAGGGCTTCCAGGAACCCCAGTACCACACCAAAAAAATAGGACTGGGGTGAAGCCCCTGGGTTCAACCCCCCCCCCCATAAAACCAGTTGACTGTATTTATGTGAATCTCTTTCGTGGGTCTCTGGTCTATCCCAGTGGTTTCTTCTCTCAGTAACACTACACTGCCTCAATTACGGAAGCTTCACTGTAAGTTTTGAAGTGGAGCAATCCTGCTCTTCTTCACTAAGAAACTTTGAGGCTGTCCGCAACTTAGCATGACCATGTTTTAAAATAAAAAGTAAAATAGGGCTTGAGTGTAGCCTGAAGGTAGAATGCCCCTGGTTCAATCCTCAGTAACACACACACACACACACACACACACACACAAATCAAAATTATATGAATGCTTATAAGCTTAAGTAGAACTATTTTTAAGAAGTAAAGTCTATTTTAAGCTGCTAATAATGTATCTTTGACATGCATAAACTCTATACTATCTTCTTCCTTCATTTTATGTTATCGTGGCTTTTGTACCATTTATTTATTATTGCATTGTAGTTATATATCATACTGGGGTCTAGAGTGACAGAAAACCACATGAGCACATCTGGAGGGCTTCCCACCAGGCCCTGCCCCTTCTCTCCCCCTCCTCACACACTTCCTTGAGATTGGAATTGGTAATTTTGTATATATTCATAACAGCTGAAGTAATGTTAATAATATATATATAACTGCCATTTGTACTTTTTATATATCTTAACAAATTGTTGTAGCTGTAGATATTTTTAATACTTTTATCATAAATTTTATACCATTACAGAACTGTCATTATAGTATCAGACTCTTCTGCATTTGACTACTACATTCTTACCTGTATAGTGAGTTAAGTTTTCTTGTGTTTTTATGTCGTTGGAGTCCTTTTATTTCAATTTGAAGAAAACCCTTTGACATTTTATTTATTTATTTATTTATTTATTTATTTATTTATTTATTTGTGGTACTGAAGATTCAACCCAGGGGCATTCCACCTCTGAGCTACACCCCTAGCCTAATTTTTTATTCTTTATTTTGAAACAAGGTCTCACTGAGTTGTGGAGGGCCTCACTAAGTAGTTGAGGCTGGCCACAAACTCATGCTCCTCCTGTGTGAGTCCCAAGTATTGGGATTACAAGCATCGCCACCACGCCCGGCAACATTTCTTATTAGGCAGTGGTGATGAAGCCCCACAGCTTTCATTTGTCTGGAAACACCCTTATATGCCTTTCACTAATGGGGGACAGCCTCCTGGGTATTGCATGTGGGGTTGGCAGTTTTTCCTTTCGGCACTTGAATATGCCACCCCGTCCTCTGCTGGTCTGTAAAGTATGTATGGAGAAATCCGATGGTCTTAGGAGGTTTTCTTGAATGTGATGAGTCATTTATCTCTTGTAGCTTTCAAAATTCACTTTGACACTTCATATAAATTTACCTGACTTAATGTGTGTCAGTGAAGATCTTTCTATTTAATCTATTTAAGGCTTTGTGAGTACAGATGTTCTTTTTTTTCTAGTTTTGGGAAGTTTTGCGTCATTTTTTTGAGTGAGTTTTCTGCTCCTTTCAGTTTCTTTGATACTTCTGAGGTCACAAAATGCCTGTAGTAGTCTACCTGATGGTGTCCTAGTCCTGTAGACTACATGTGTGTTTTTTTTTTTTTTTTTTTGCGGGTCTGGGGATGGAACCCAGGGGCATTCGACCTCCGAGCTACAGCCCCTGCCCTATTTTTTATTCTTTATTTTGAAACCGGGTCTCACTGAGTTGCAGAGGGCCTCACTAAATAGCTGAGGCTGTCCGCGAACCGCCATCCTCCGGTCTCAGCCTCCCGAATGCTGGGATTACAAGTGTGCGCTACCATGCCCGGCTACATCTTTTAACTTTGAGCTCACTAATAACTTGTTAGTCTTGAAAGAGATCCCGTCACCCTTCCTTAGTAAGTTTTTGTGCTCCACTTCCTAGTATCCATAATTCTGTTTTTAATTTGTCTAGATTTGCTTGGTGTTTGCAAACCTAGTGTAATTTCCTTAAGTAAGATAAAATTTACACCAGAATAATACCTCAGAATTCAAATAGTAGCTGTGGAGGGAAGGCTGGCAGCTACAAACTGCTCCTTCTCTTCCTTTGGAAAAGAGCCACACTGCAGTGCAATGAGCAGTGTACTTTAGAACATACCCGGGCTTGCTACCATAGGCTGGTTTGCATGGGCAAAGGAAAAAAATCTAATTATTTGAATATGGTTTCAAATGCAACACAGGAGTAGAGCCCTGGAAGAGAAGTTTGTTAGAATAACTGTCTTGTTACTAACAAAGGAAAATTCTCATTGTAAGTTAGTTCATGGAATGGACATGGCCCATTACATATCTCTGTCTGGGGAGGAGCATTTCTTTGATAGGCGAGAATTCATATATACATATATAATTTTATCCTCATAGTACTCATTGAATACTTTTTAGATGTTAAATAGGTGTGTGTGTGTGTGTGTGTGTGTGTGTGTGTGTGTGTGTGTGGTACTGGGGATTGAACCCCGGGGCCTTCTACCTCTGAGCTATAATCCTAATCCTTTTTATTTTTTCATGTTGAAACAGGGTCTCACTAAGTTGCTGAGTTTGATTTTGAATCTTCAGTCTTCCTGTCTCAACCTTTTAAGTATTGAGATTACAGGTGTGAGCCACCCTCCCCCAGCTTGGGGAGTCTTCTTTAAAATCAAATTTTGGAATGCTAATCAACTCTGAATTATTATCCCTTGGAATTCTAATTAATGCTTAAGCAGTTTTTCTTTACACTTCTAGAACTGAGTTTGAATTTGCAGAAAACTTGAAGTAGGAGAGTCATGGCAGTCACTCTCCCTCGTGCCTAAAACCTTATCACACCTGGGCGTGGTGGTGCACACTTGTAATCCCAGCATTCAGGAGGATCGCGGTTCGCGGCCAGCCTCAGCTACTTAGTAAGGCCCTCCTCAACCTAGTGAGACCCTGTTTCAAAATAAAGAATAAAAAATAGGGCAGGGGTGTAGCTTGGAGGTCGAATGCCCCTGGGTTCCAACCCTAGTACCACACAAAATAAATAAATAAATAAATAAAAATAAATAACCTCATCACAACATGGGGTTCTTCCTGAGAGTCCAATAAAATCAACCAGAGATGGATTTGGACCAGATAGTCATTAAAGAATAACAGTTGAGTTAAGTGAATACTTTAGTGTATTTGAAAAAATATGGAGAGTATGAGCACCAATTAATTATTATCTAAATGATGATATGATAGGAGAAACAGACTGGTGCTGTCTGAAGAACTTAACTCGGGCAAGAAGAGCTTGACCAAGGAGCGCTTTTGAAATTAAGATGGGTTTGTAGATGTCTACTGTGAAATTTGTTAAGATTTATTTTCTTAAAAAGGAGATTGTTGCTGGGTGTGGTGGTGCACGCTTGTAATCCCGCACTTGGGAGGCTGAGACAGGAGGATCGCACAGGTTCAAAGCCAGCCTCAGCTACTTAGTGAGGCTCTCAGCAACTTAGCGAGACTCTGTTTCCAAATAAAGTATAAAATAGGTCTGAGAGTATATCCTGGAAGTAGAAAAGCCCCTGGGTTTCACCCCTAGTACCACACACACACACACACACACACAGATTGTTAAGCTGGGTGTGGTGGTGTATGCTTGTAATCCCAGCATTCGGGAGGCTGAGGCAAGAGGATCAGGGGTTCAGTGCCAGCCTTAGCTACTTAGTGAGGCTATTTGCAACTCAGTAGTCTCTGTTTCAAAATAATAATAATAATAATAATAATAATAATAATAATAATAATAGGCTGGGGATGGAGCTTGGCAGTTGAATGCCTCTGGGCTCCATCCCCAGTACCGCAAAAACAAACAAACAGTTGTTTATTCATGAAGTTTAATTATTAATCCTGCATACACATTGACCTTCCAAGACCCTAGGTACGTAGCTTCATCACTGTAATTGTACGGGATTCTGCCTGTGGTAAATATGATCTTATGTCTGAATTTAAAACTGTGTTCTTCTTCAGCATTGTCTTCAGTATTGATTTAGGATCTTTGAAACTCTGAGTTTAAGGTGATGCTTCTTGGCAGTTTAGCATCACCTGATTTGAGGTTATTGTCAGGATGTGTAGAGAGCTGGGCGAGGCGGTGTAGACTCGCAATCTCTGTGCTCGCGAGGCTGAGAGAAGAGGATTGCTACTGGAGAGCAGCCTCAGCGGTTTAGTGAGATCCTGTTTCTGTATTCAAAAGGGAGAGGGCTGGGGGTGTAGCTCAGTGGTAGAGTGCCCTGAGTTTAATCCGTGGTTATCCCCACCAAGGAGTTTGAGGAGCAGTGTGTGTGGGGTGAGCCCGTCTTGGGGCCTCACAGCTCCCACACTATTTCTTGTAGTTTGACAGCAGTCTTACTGCGCTACTGATTGTAAAAACCCTCTGCTCAGAAGTGGACATCCACCACTCGGAACTCCATGACAGTGGTATTTCAACTCTTTTGGTTATATGCCCTATCAGAAAAAAGTGAGCGTAATGGATATATATTATATACATACAGACCTGTAATTCTGAGACATTCACATTATCAAAAGAAGAATTTAAAATAGAGAATAGAAATATAAATTTAGTTTCCAGATTTTTCTGTCCTGCCCTGGCCGATGGTTTAGACACTCCCCTGGAGTGTGCACACCTCTTTTGGAAGCTGCAGCCCTGGTGTTCTGCCATTGGGATGACTCAGGGGTTTTTATCACTAGGTGGTGTTAACTGGCTCTGTGATCTTGTAACATGGAGGCAGTTCCTCTATCTCCTGGGATTGCTTTGAGATGTCTACCTTGTTAGCAGCGTTTACAGTGTCATCTGGTCTCCCCATCTACAGCAGCTTTCCTTTCTCCTCTGTCTCACTGCTGTTTGCTCCTGGTGCCCATGTCCTTCTCTTCTGCCCCAGGACTTAGCCTCCTGCCTTCTCTGTGTGTGTTTCTGCCGGCTTTCTTTCCAAGTCTTGTGTAAAAAGAGAGGGTCTATTCGAGTCCATTGGTTATAAGCATATGTCCCATTCTGCCTGGAGTAACCCTGATTTGCACCCGTTGGCCCGGTGTGATTATAATGGTTCTTTTAGCTGGATGTGGTGGCACACATCCGTAATCCTGGTACTTGGGAGGCAGAGACAGGAGGATTGCAGTTTCCAGGACAGCCTCAGCAATATAGTGAGACTCTCAGCGACCTAGCAAGACCCTGTTTCAAAATAAGAAGGGGGCTTGGGTATAACTTGAATGCCCCTGGGTTCAATCCCCAGAACCACTTAAATGAATGAATGAATGAATCAATCAATAAATAAAATAGTGGCTCTTCTAGTTTTTCAAAATATCTCTGATTGGGAAGAAAGGACATGGTTATCCTATTAATGTCAAGTGTAGAGGAGGTAGTGGGAGGCAGAACTTTCATACAACAGCCAGAGGTGGCAATCTTCAGATAATGCGCTAATCAGAAGGGCGGATCCCTGATTTACTGTCAGTAAGTAAATGATGGGGTGGGCGGGTGGGCGGGACAAGTGTGGCATGGCCTCAGGGCAATGTCTAGGACAAGAGTGAGCTGTCAGTACCTGCAGCAACATATTACTTCAGGTGAGGACCTGGCAGCTGGAGTCTGTAACCAGGGTAACTCTCCTGGGACTGCAAAAATGAAAATGAATAATTTATTGAGTTTTGAACCTGGAACTCTAAATCTGTGGCCCGAAGCCCAACGTCATGGTGAATGTGTCCCAGCCTAAGAGCGTGTTCTTTGATTTGAGTGCTGCTGTGATATAAAGTTTGGCTAAGGCTCTAGAAAGAGCAGATTATTTTCTCATTCTCCTGATGGTTTGCTCACAGCAGTTGCTTCTTGACTTGGGAGTTTTTTCAGTTATGCTTCACTCCTGTCAGTCACTTAGTAAATATTAATTAACCATTGTGAAGATGATTCTAACAGTGCTGCTGGGAAAAGCCCATCTGATGAGTGAATCATGCAGATTTTTAAAAAAAATCTTTAAATAAGCTCTACAACCATTTTCCTGAGGCATAAATATTTACAATTACTTTTATTGTTTTGTGTGCAATTGGAGATTGAATCCAGGGGTATTCTACCACTGAGCTTCCCTCTCTCTCTCTCTCTCTCTCTCTCTCTCTCTCTCCCTCCCTCCCTCCCTCCCTCCCTCCCTCCCTCCCTCCCTTCCTCTCTCCCTCCCTCCCTCTCTCTTTTGATACAGGGGATGGAACCCAGTGACATTCTAACTCTGAGCTACACCCCCAGCCCTATTTTTTATTCTTTATTTTGAAACAGGGTCTCATTGAGTTGCAAAGGGCCTCACTACGTAGCCAAGGCTGTCTGCGAACCGGGATCCTCCTGTCTCAGCCCCCCAAAAGCTGGGATTCCAAGTGTGCGTCACAATGCCTAGCTTATTTTTTTTATTTTGAAATAGGGTCTTGCTAAGTTGCTAAGGGCCTCACTATGTTGCTGAGGCTGGCCTCCAACTGTGATCCTCCTATCTCAATCTCTGAAGTATTGAGATTTTAAGTATGTCCATTATACCTGGTTTAAAATTATTATGTTATTAGCTGACTATGGTGGCACATGCCTGTAATCCCAGTACTTGGGAGGCTGAGACAGGATTGCAGGTTTGAGGACAGCCTCAGCAAGTAGTGAGACTCTTATCAATATACCAAGAACCTATTTCAAAATAAAATAAAAATAAAATAGGACTGGGGTGTAGCTCAGAGGTAGAACTAGAGGGTTCAACCTCTAGTACCACACACACACAAAAAAAAAAAAAGAAAAGAAAAGAAAAGAAAAAGAAAAAAATACTACTTTATTTAAGAAGTCACAAAGGACATATGCCATAATTTAAAATGGAATAGTAAGGTTTTATTTAAACCTCTATTCCTACTTTCATGATATTAACCAGAATTGATAGCATATAAACAAAAACAAACAAAACCTCACTAATGGATAAGTTAGCCCTATTATTTCTTGAGATCTATAGGTGTGGTTTTCTAAAACGAATGTAATTTTTTTTTGTGATGCTCAGACCCGAAATGCTACAACCCTGGCGCAATCCTTGAAAACAGTGGTCTTCGTCGCCTCTCAAGACTCAGGCGCAAGTGACTATGTAGGGATGTATGAACATAACGGTGTTTCATTTCTTCTGCAGGACAGCAAGAGCTAGTGATTGACACTGTGGTTTCTAGCGTTAGAGAATCAGTTGTGACTTAGATGACGGTTACAAGGAAGACTTCCCCACCAATGCTTGACAGTTGCCTTATGGACAAGCACAGCCTATCTTGTAGAGATGTATGAGTGGGATGTTTGAGTGACTGTTGCTTTGAATCACAGACCACTTTAAACATCCCAGCTCGAACTCCTAAGAGTCAGTGTTAACTGGTCATGAGTTCGCTTTCTTCTACTTTTATTGTGGACTTTGAGACTGCACAGCCAAAACAATAACCTATAAAAACTTAATAGGGAATCAGGCTAATACCTTTACATAAAGGCTTCAGGTATTGGATTATACAGGACATCTTGCAGTCAAATTCCAGCGATCGGTTTCATTGCTTTTGGTCATTCAGCATGCACTTTGATGGTCTGGAGTTCCCCAGGACGTTCCCTTTCCCATCATAATCCTTACACTCATTTCTGAATTTCATCTGCTTCTGTGGTTTACATTGTAGTCTTGATGCTGATGGGCCCAGAAATTTATATTTCAAGCTCCTTTGAACTTGCCCAGTCTCCTTAACTTTTTACTTATTTCTGGAAATAAACATATTTTAGAATGCCATTTACTGCTTTATGGGCTATAAATAACATCCATAATCCCAGTATTTGAGAGGCTGAGACGGGAGGATTGCAGGTTTGATCCCAGACTCAGCAACTTTGCAAGAATCTCAGCAACCTGGCAAGACCCTGTTTCAAAACAAAAAAACAAGTCAAAAAAGGTTGGAGTGTAGCTTGGAGGTAGAATGCCCCTGAGTTCAATTCCCTAGTAACAATCACACACACACACACACACACACACACACACACACACACACCCAAGTATCAAGAATGGCCATGATACTTCTAAGACCAAAAAGAAAGTTTTCCTCACATGGAAAATGGGATGCCCAGTGGACATGTTCTGCAGACAGCTTGGAAGTCATTGCGCTGAAGCTTTTGTGAGAAGATAGTTTAGAGAGACTGCTCTGAAACTTAGGTAAGAACAACTGTCAAAACAGTGAGAATAATTTAATATAAGTAATCAGGGAAACTTTCTAGGAAACTATTTCTTCAGTGGCTTGAAGTTAGAAGGCACTCGAGTTGCTAGAAGTTTGATAGAATTATTCAGGTGAGGGACTAGCATGTCCCATGAGAAGGAACAGCAAGCTGCAGGTTTGAAGCTGAGTCTTTTCGTGTCTAGATCAGAATGTCTGTTGGAGAATAATGAGAAACAGTTATGAAGAAATAACACAAGAGCAGCCACACACATGGGACACTCAAAAAGAGGTGAATCAACTTGCATCTGGTGCGGGCGCATTCTCGAACGGGGAAGTGTGCGAAAGGCAGTGTTAGGACAGACTGACCCGGTGGTCCTGGAACTGGGCAGGAAGGGGAGAGAGAGTGACGGTGAGTCAGACAGGGTCCAGTCGTGGCTGTCTTGCTGAGAAGTGACAAGCTCTGACCTTGGTGACATTTAGTGGATGGAGAATGGCAAAATAGGAAAAGAGAAAGATCAGAAGGACCTCGCGGAATTTGATTAGAACTTTTTATTTATTTATTTGTTTATTTGTTTATTTTGGTACTGGGGGTAGAACCCGAGGGCTTCTACCTCTGGGCTATACCCCCAAATCTATTTTTATATTTCATATTTTATTTGGAAACAGGGTCTCACCAAGTTGCTGAGAGCCTCACTAAGCTGCCGAGGCTGGCTTCGAACCTGTGACCCTCCTGTCTCAGCCTCCCAGGTACTGGGATTACAAGCGTGCATCACCACGCCCGGCTTGATTAGAACTTTATAACACGAGGAGTAGCAGAAAGAGAAGAGTGGAAGATGTTTAGCGTTGAGCTTCATGAAATTGCTGATATTTCACTTTCTTAAGTCTTTGAAAGTGAAGTAGTGACATGTGCCTGTGGGGGTGAAGTTCTGTAATTCACACCTGTTGGGGTGGAGACGGCACAGGAGGAGTTACGGAGTGCAAGGTCACGGCACCAGGTAGGTAAGGACACGTCTGGAGTGGCTGGAGGTGTTTTCAGAGCTCGAGCTGGTAGCACAGTGAATTCTAGCACTGAAAACAGAGGGGGTGGGTTGACAGAGAGAAGACAGACAAATTTTATGAGTTTTTTAAAAAAATTTTAAACACATCTGTTTTCAGTGTTCTAACCAATGTCTCAGATAAAGTCATATGGCTTTTGACTGGATGCCACTTAATCATTGTAGAGAAACTTTGAAAGATTGATTACTTCTTCAGACAGTTTGGCACTGGCTTGGTCAATTGATCAGTTTTGAATTACATGGATATTTAGCAGGAAAAAGTATTATTTTATTTTATTTTTTGGTGAATTAGAAAGGGAATCTAGAGTCATATCTTTTGCTCATTTTTACAATGTGTGTGTGTGCACACACGTGTGTATGTGTGCATGTGTGCTGCTGAGGAGTAAATTTTAGGGTGACGGTACCTCTGAGCTATACCTTCAGCCCTATTTTATTTTATTTTATTATTTTTGGTGGTACTGAGGTTCCTGGAAGCCCTTCTACCTCTGGGCTACACTCCTAGACCTATTTTATATTTTTTATTTGGAAACAGGGTCTCCTAAGCCAGCGCGTGTGACTGGCTTCGCACCTGCGCGATCCTCCTGTCTCCGCCTCCCAAGCATAGGTATTACAAGCGTGTGCCACCATGCCCAGCTTAGTTTTTATTTTGAAATAGGGTCTCACTAAGTTACTGAGACTGGCCCGAGTTGCTGAGGCTGGCTTTCAACCTGTGATCCTCCTGTCTCAGCCTCCCAAGTACTGGGAATCACAGGCTTGCACCACCATGCCTGGCCTATACTAATTTTATGTAGCCATAAGGACAGTTGGACACATTAATTAAGAAGCTAAACAGAACAACACTTGTCTACACACACACACATGTTCTAACACTGGAGGTCTTATGGGGCTGAAGCACCATTTTGAAATAATTCATAGCCGGGCATGGTGGTGCAAGTTTGTAATCCCAGCATTTGGGAGGCTGAGACTGGAGGATCCCAGTTTGCAGACATCCTGAGCTACTTAGTGAGGTCCTTGGCAACTTAGTGAGACCCTGTTTCAAAATGAAGAATAAAAAATAGGGCAGGGGGTATAGGTTGGAGGTCAAATGCCCCTGGGTTCCATCCCCAGACCCACAAAAAATAATAATAAAAAAAAGAAAGAATTCACCTTGGGTGCTCAGCCTCGATTCTGACTGGCAAGCCGACATTGTCACGAATGGCCACATGTGCTTTGTAATAAGGCACTGCCAAACCAAGCTTGGGATGCTCTCAGCAAACCAGGGTGGCAGGGCTACGCGCGCGAAATCTCCTTTGAGGAGGACAGACCTGGTCTCCAGGAAGGTGCTGCGGTAGGCAGGTCCTGAGGAAAGGAGCAGACATTTTAGAGGCAAATCCTCAGGCTGTTCCCGTTTGCTCCTTCCTATTCAGACTCATCCAGTGGTTCCTGAGCAGAAAGCACTGGCACTGTCCTCCTGAGCTCCGGAATGGGGATGGGGCGGAACAGAATGGGCTCATTCTCCACGTTCACTCCATTTGCATGCATATTTTATTAGGTCTTCAAAGAGGCATCTCATGAGGAGCCATGCAGAAGCGTGTGTGTGTGTGTGTGTGTGTGTGCGCGCACACACACACACGTGCACTAGTGTGTACTGTGTGACTTACATTTGGAGCTGTTTGGACTCACTTGGGATGTGTGGGGTGAGAATACACTCAGTGTCTCTCTGGTTAGGTACTATTGAGTTACTCAGAAAAATTTTAACGTGCAGTTTTTGAATATGAGGGGCTCACAGTCTGAGGAGATAATCTATACAAAAACAATAAAGAATAACAAGAGTAATTTATAATCTTTTTTTTTTTGCGGGTCTGGGGATGGAACCCAGGGGCATTCGACCTCCAAGCTACAGCCCCTGCTCTACTTTTTATTTTGAAACAGGGTCTCACTGAGTTGCAGAGGGCCTCACTAAGTAGCTGAGGCTGTTCGCGAACTGGGATCCTCTGGTCTCAGCCTCCTGAATGCTGGGATGACAAGCGTGCACCACATGCCCGGCTCTTTTTTTTTTTTTTTTTTTTTTTTTGGTAGTAGAAGTTGAAGCCCCCAGCCATTCTATCTTGGACCTACACTCCCAACCCTTTTCATTTTTAGTTTCAAACAGGGTCTCACTAAGTTGCTGAGACAAGTTATTGTTGAACAGTATATTATGGTGGTCTGAGAAAGGGGTTGCTGTGTGTGTGTGTGTGTGTGTGTGTGTGTGTGTGTGTGTGTGTGTTTGTATGTTGCTAGAGATTGATCCCAGGGGCATTCTACTTCTGAGGGTCTTGCTAAGTTGCTGAAGCTGGCCTTGAATTTGTGATCTTCCTGTCTCAGCTTCCCAAGTATTGGGATTACAAGTATGTGCCACGACACCTGGCTGGAGAAAGGGGTTTATTATGAACTAATATAGTTGACGAGAGTTTTTGAAAGAATAAAGTTTAAGCCAGGCATGGTGGTGTACACTTGTAATCCCAGTATTTATGAGGCTGA
This sequence comes from Muscardinus avellanarius, assembly GCF_963383645.1. NCBI lineage: Eukaryota > Metazoa > Chordata > Mammalia > Rodentia > Gliridae > Muscardinus > Muscardinus avellanarius. Next base: position 90,555,336 of record NC_137797.1, read on the forward strand.
GACAGGAGGATCACACAGGTTCAAAGCCAGCCTCAGCTACTGAGTGAGGCTCTCAGCAATTTAATGAGACCCTGTTTCTAAATAAAGTATAGAAAAGGTCTGGGAGTATAGCTTGGAGGTAGAAAAGCCCCTGGGTTCCACCCCCAGTACCCCCCCCCCCACACACACACATACACACACACACACGAATAAAGTTTAGGTGCTGGGATGTAGCTCAGTGACAAAGTGCCTGCTTTGCTGCTTTGCAGGTGTGGTGCTCTGGGTTCGATCCCTGGTTAAAAAAAAAAAAAGGACAAAAGAATAAAGTTTAAGTTTTAGGCCGGGCGTGGTGGCGCATGCTTGTAATCCCCGCGCTTGGGAGGCGGAAACAGGAGGATCACGCTAGTTCAGAGCCAGCCTCGCTGGATTAAGAGACCCTGTTTCCAAATAAAAAAAAATATAAAATAGGTCTGGGAGTGTAGCCCCGACGTAGAAGGGCTTCCAGGAACCCCAGAACCACACACACACACACAAAAAGTTTAAGTTTTAGGATTAAATTCCAATCAAAATGTCATCTATTAGCTGGCTGTGGTCGTACACACCTGTAATCCCAGTACTTGGGAGGCTGAGACAAGAGGATCAAAGGCTCAACAGCAGCCTTAACACCTTAGTGAGACTCTCGGGAACCGAGCATGATCCTGTTTCAAAATGAAAATTAAAAACAAAAAGGGGTGGTGGTGGGAGTGTGTGGCTCAGAGGTAGAAAGCCTCTGGGTTCAATCCCCAGTACCAAAACACAGTCAAACAAAAACAGCAACAAGACCAAGACATTTATTAAATATCTAAGGTCTCTATGCCCAGTTTTGGGACAAGATTTGAGTTGTGAATGAGAAACTTCTCTCGTATAATTCTCTTTGTATAGGCTAAACAGAGCCATGTAAATCTTTTGATAATTGTGTTCTATAAGAAGTGCATTTTGCCGGGTGTAGTGGTGAGCACTCGTAATCCCAGCATTTGGGAGGCTGAGACAGGAGGATTGCGCAGGTTCGAAGCCAGCCTCAGCTACTGAATAGGCCCTTTACAACTCAGTGAGACCCTTTTTTTTTTTTTTTTTTTTGTGGGTCTGGGGGTAGAACCCAGGGGCATTCAACCTCCGAGCTACACCCCCTGCCCTATTTTTTATTCTTTATTTTGAAACCGGGTCTCACTGAGTTGCAGAGGGCCTCACCAAGTAGCTGAGGCTGTCCGTGAACCGTGATCCTCCAGGTCTCAGCCTCCCGAATGCTGGGATTACAAGCGTGCACCACCACGCCCGGCTCAGTGAGACCCTTTTTCAAAATAAAGAATAAAAATAAAAATAGGGCTGGGGGTGTTGCTCAGAGGTAGAATGCCCCTGGGTTCATTCCCAGTACTGCCAAAAAAAAAAAAAAAAAAAAAGTGCATTTTGATCTCTGTCTCTTTCTCAGACCAGATATCCTCCAATTTTGCTTGGCTAAATTTTGATTCTCCTGTAGACTTCTTTGCTTCTGTAACTGAGGATTTTTGTTAAGGCATTTCTTTTTCTTTCTTAAGGTTTGGTTTCTGGGAAGGTTTCAAGGGTTCTTCTTCAGACAATGAAAATCAGCTATGTTGGTAGTAATTGTTCCAAGTTGTGGATGGTTCAGCTTTGTAGCTTGAGCTACAGAAAAATAAGGTGGTGCCATTTACCGGATTATTAGAGCATCCAGAGTTTATGTCTCAAATAAACTTTTATGTCTGCGGTGCAAAGGGTTGCTCTCAGCCTGGCTTCAGTCACACGGAGTGGGGACGTGACCGTGTTTAATCATTAGATGTACAATCACAGCGAAGCATCAGTCCAGCCAGCTCGTGTTTGGTGGGCCACCTCTGCTTTATGTCTGTCTGTTCAGGGATGAAAGGAGAGAGGCACCAGGGCTCCTTTATGTTCTCCTGTTTTTATTGGGCAGGGCAGGAGCTCAGGAGGTCTGTTCGTCATTCTTGGATAACATCAAAGCCAGTTCTGGCAAAGCTATTGCTAAACTGTGGGCCGGATGGGCCTTGATGACCCAGGAACATTGCACTGCAGCTACCTGGGAAATATTTCTCCCACTTGCAAAACATTTTATCTGATAGAAGTTGCACCTACTATTGTTTGCCTAACTTTTTTTCTGTGCATGTGGTACTGGGGATTAAATCCAAGAGCATTCTACCTCCAAGCTACACCCCCAGCCCTTTTTATTATTTTGTTTGGAAACAGGGTTGCTAAGAGTCTCACTATATTGTTGAGTTTGTCTTGAAGCTGTGATCCTTCTGTCTCAGCCTCCCAAGTACTGGGATTGCAGAAGAGCCCCACCATACTCAGCTTTGCCTAACTTTTAACAGAAAACTTCTGACAGTCTATAAATGAGTAGCAGATGGCCTGGAAAGTTTTCTCCAGATTCACATTTGCTTTTTGAAAGCTCACAGTTACCACTTTTTTTTTTTTCCCCTGCGGGTCTGGGGATGGAACCCAGGGGCATTCGACCTCCGAGCTACACCCCCCTTCCCTATTTTTTATTCTTTATTTTGAAACAGGGTCTCACTAAGTTTAGAGGGCCTCACTAAGTAGCTGAGGCTGTCTGCGAACCGCGATCCTCCAGTCTCAGCCTCCTGAATGCTGGGATTACAAGCGTACGCCACCACACCTGGCTCCACTTTCTTAATAAAGCAATGTAGAAAAAAAAAAGAACATATTTCCTTATTTATTTATTTGTTTGTTTGTTTGTTTGTTTTAAAGGCAGTTCATGAATAGAATTCAGTTGAAGTATGGGCTACTGTGGTTCTAACTTCTGTTTATGATAAAAAGAATCCATATTTATGATGAAAACCAAATTGTAGTGAAGGTTGTGGGATTTTATTCTCTATTCAAGAATTCATGTAACTTTTATTCATTTCTCTCTCTTTTATTCATATTTACTCATTTCTTTCATTCATTTACTTACATCAGTGTTCATTTATTCAGAAAACATTTGTTGAGTATCTCCTAAGAGCAGGTATTTATCACATGGTGAGATGCTCTGTAGGAAAGGAAAGCTGGGTAGCCAGCATGGTAGCTGGACAGGGCTGCCAGTTTTCTGGTGCCAGAGAGACCTGAAGTAGGAGACAGTTGGCTAGGCGGACATCTTGGAGAAGAGATGGAGGGGGACAGACAGCTATGGGCAAAGATGCTGAAACAGGGCTGTCCCAGGTGGGTTGCAGCAACAGCAAGCAGGTGCTGTGCCGGGTGGGGCAGTGGCAGGTGGGGTCAGCTAAGTCTCTGTGGGTGGCCGAGGCAGCCCCTGGGGCTCCTGACTTTGATCCTGGTGAGGTGGAGCCATGGAGGGTCAGAGCAGAGGCTGAGAAGCCTGACTTACTTCTGGCTCATTCCACCACCCGTCCTGGGTGGATCTTCAGCATCAAGGGCACCGCAGAAACAGGGCACTTGTTAGGAGTGTGTTGTTATAGCCAGAGGAGAAATGATGGCCATCTAGAGCAGGTTTGTGAGTTGGTAAGATATCAGATACTAGGGATATTTATTCATTTATTTGTTTGTTTGTTTGTTTATTTTTGGTGGTACTGGGGTTCCCGGAAGCCCTTCTACCTCTGGGCTACACTCCCAGACCTATTTTTTTAAATATATTTTTTTATTTGGAAACAGGGTCTCCTAAGCCAGTGTGGCTGGCTTTGAACCTGCGCGATCCTCCTGTCTCCGCCTCCCAAGCGCGGGGATTACAAGCGTGCGCCACCACGCCCGGCGATACTAGGGATATTTTAAAGGTACAACCTACAGGTGTTTTATTATTTTGGACACGGGGCATAAAAGATGGGCGTCAAAGTTGATTCTAGGGCTTTTATTCTAAGCAGGTAGTTGGGTAAAAATGCTCATGATGCTTATCTGTGTGCTAGGCACTGTTCTGTGGGGCTTGCTCTAATAATCAAAGGATTCTCGTTATCATGCTGTGGGTTTCAAAAATGCCGAAATACTTACATTTGAGAGAACACAAATCTTAAGTGTCAACTTGAGCCTATAAAATGTGAACTTGATAAGTTTATATATAAATTGTGTTTGTGTGTGTTCATATATTTATTCATGTAGCTGCCACCTCTATTCAAAGAAGCAGAACATTTTCAGCCTTACAGAGGTTCTTCTGCTGAAAGTAGCCACTGTTTTTACCCCTATCACCAAAAATTATTTTTGTCTGTTTTCAAACTTCATACAAGTGGAATTATACCATATCTCTTTAAAAAAAATTTTTTTTTATGGTACTGGGGATGGAACCCAGGGGCTTCCTACCTCCAGACCAATTTCTTTTTTAATATTTTATTTGGAAACAGGGTCTCACCAAGTTGCCGAGAGCCTCACTAAGTAGCTGAGGCTGGCTTCGAACTTGTGTGATCCTCCTGTCTCAGCCTCCCAAGTGCTGGGATTACAAGCGTGCGCTACCACGCCCGGCTTTAAATAAACTCTTTATTTAAACTCTTTAAATAAACTCTTTTATTGACTTCTAATTCAAATACTATAAAATTCACCTTTTAAGGCATATGAGTCACTTTTTAATGTATTTTCAAGTTAGTACAACCATCACCAGTCTATAATTCCAAGAATCACCCAAGAAGATACAGCCATTAGCAGTCGGACCCCTTGCCCTCTGACCCCTCTTCTGTGACTGGCTTCTTTCATTAGATAATGTCCTCATGATTTATCTATGCCATAGTATGAATCAGTATATCATTTTTAAAAATGCTGCTTAGCATTCTTCTCAATGGATATGCCATTATTTATCATCTCTCAGTGATGCACATCTGGGCTACTTGCTCTTCTTGGCTCTTGTGAATGAAGCTGCCATAAATGTTCATGTACCAGTTTTGGTTATTTTTTTCTTTAGGGCATGGGCAGGTTCCCAGTTCTCTTGGGTGTGTACCTGGTGTGAAAGGTGTGTGTAGCTGGTTTCTTTATTTCACATTATGCCTGTGTACTTCGTTTATGTTGTGTGAAGCAACAGTTTATTCTCTTTTGTTGGTCTTTGGATTTCCATTCTGCCAATATACCATAATTTATCCATTTGCCTATTGATGGGCCATTTAGCTTGTTTCTAGTTTGGGGCTATGATAAGTAACACTGGTGTGAGCCAGGCATGGTAGCACACACCTGTACTTCCAGTATCTGGGAGGCCACGGCAGGAGTATCACAGGTTTGAGGCCATCCTCAGCAACTTACTGAGATTCTCATCAACCTAGCAAGAACCTGTTCCAAAACAAACACAAAATAAATATATAAAAAGGCCTAGGGGTGCAGCTTGGAGGAAGAATGCCCCGGAGTTCAGTACCCAATACCCCCCACAAAAAACACCAACCAACCAACCAGCCAAAACAAAAGCACTGGGGTGACCCACTTTGCCTGTTTTCCTGTGAGCACACATTCATTTCTCTCTGATAAATACACAGAAGTGAGATTGCAGGCTCATGTGTCCTTGTCTGTCTGTCCTTCCACAGCACTCTGTCCTGCTTGTTCATGTAGGTGCTGTGGAGGCCCAGCCACTGGAGCAGAGAAATGTGCTTGGAGACTTGCATCCAGTCTGCCTTCCTGCCTGTGCATACAGTTACGACTCATGTTTCTCTGTCTCTCTAAAGACTCTTTTAGGAACCATTTTCTTTCTTTTATGTTTCTCCATCTGTTTAACAAAGCAGAGTTGAACCTGCAGCTGCTGCCAGGTTCCCACATGAGAGTGGCTACCATGAACCAGTTTTTGAGGAGTCTAGATCACTAAGAATCTGATAAAAGCCATGTACCCTTCCATGAATCCCATCTGCAGTGGACCCATGATTCCCAGATTAAAAATTCTTTTCTTCTACTTTGTAATGCCATTTTTTTTCACATATACCTTCCCCTGACTCATTAAGATCATTTAATTCAAGCTCACTGTCATCTGAGGTAGACACCTGAAGGATCATGGATGCACAGCTGGCTGTCTATAAAACTGGCTGTCACAACAGTTCAGTTAGAAGGAATCAGTTCAAGGGATCTGTGATACAGCATGCTCGCCTTAGCTAATAACAACGCATCGTGCACTTTGAAATTGTACAGAGTAGATTTTAAGTGTTCTTACCAGAAAATGTGTGCAGAGTAATGGATATGTTTACTAACTTGATTTAGCCATTCTACAGTGTGTATATTTTTTGTCAGTTAGAAATCAAACAAAACATACCTGGCTAATACAAAGACTCTGGCTTGTATCTGATTGGAAAAGGTGGTAAAAATTAGTAGCACTTAGAAATTGCTGTAGAATCCCTATATTTTTCAATTCTGATAGTATTTGTTGTTTTTTTTTCCTTTTTTTTTTTTTTTTCTGTGCTGGGGAAGCCAAGCCTTGGCTGTGTATATGCTAGGCAAGTGCTCCATCTTTGGCTCACAGCCTCAGCCCTTATCTTCTTAATTAGAGATTAAAACGAGCACAGTGCTATAGGCTGGACCCTTGCAGGCTGCAGACACCACCTCTGCCACAGGGACAGCTGCCCTCCAGGTGTTAGAGTCCCAGGTAGAGTCCCAGGTTGCCTCCTGGCCGGGAACCCTCCCTTCTGCAGTCTACTTTTGTGCTTATGTGAGGCTGGGGATTGAACCCAGGTCCTACATGCTAAGCAAGTGCTGTACTACTGAGCCACCCCCCCCCAGCTTTTCATGTTTCTCATTGCATGAATAATTGGGTGCCACTCAATTGCAGCATTCCTGGGGACAGGGGCTGTGAAGTAGATAGCAGAGATAATTAAATAGACCATTTTTAAATGTGATATTTAAAAAAATTCAGTTCTAGGAGTGGTGGCTCTCTCCTGTAATCCCAGTGCTTGAGAGTCAAAGACAGGAGGATTGCAGGTTGAAGGCCAGCTTAGTCCATGTAGTGAGACTCTTAGCAATCTAGTGATACTCTATTTAAAGAAGAAAGAATGAAGGAAAGAAAGGAGGAAAGAAAGGGAGGAAGAAAAAAATAGAGAAAGAAAGAAAAGGTCTGGGAGTATAGCTCAGAGGTAAACTGCCCCTGGGTTCAACCTCCAGTACTGCAAAAAGTAAAATACAATAATGCAGTGATGCAGGTACTAGAAGCAGAGTCACCGTGACCTGATCTCATTTCCGGCGCCTTCCTTCTAGGACAGAATGAGGAGTGAGCACTTGCTACCTGCGTCTTTTGAGACTCTGTCATATACTCTTTATTATATCAACAAATCTGGGCCTCAACCTGGAGGCAGAGCAGCACCATTACAAGGCCTTAATTTATAGTCCCTGCTCAATTTGAATTTTTTTTTTTTTTTGTACCTGGGATTGAACCTAGCAGCATTCTACCTCTGAGCTACACATCCAGCCCTATTTTATTTTTTATTTTGAAACAAAGTCTCACTAGGTTGATGAGGCTGACCTCAAACCTGAGGTTTCTTGTCTTAATGGGATTACAGGTGTGGATGACCAGGTCTGGCTTTAATTTGACGTGTTTTTTTCCTTGTGGTGTTGCTGATTGAACCCAGGCTGGTCTCCCACTGAGCTCCATCCCCATCCCGATTTATTCTGAGACAGGGTCTTGCTTAGTTATGGGTTGGCCTTGAGTTTGGGGCCTCCTGCCTCAGTTTCCCGAGTCGCTGGGATAACAGGCACGTGAACAAAGCCTTGCCGTGTGTGGATTTGTTTGTTTTTGTAATCCGGGGCTGCAGCACACAGCATTGTGTGCTGGCTCTTGCTTTGTGGGGTGTACGGCAGGCATCCTGCGTGTACGGCAGGCATCCTGTGTGTACGTGCTGCACTTTCTTGTCTTTTTAAATGTTTATTTCCTTGTACCAATTAGGTTTTAGAGTGACAAGTTGGTATTTCAACCTCCAAAGATCAAAGATGATCAGCGCGCGCGCGTGCGTGTGTGTGTGTGTGTGTGTGTGTGTGTGTGTGTGTATTTGTCTGGTACTAGAGATAGAACCCAGGGACATTTGATCTCCAACCTACACCTCCAGCCCTATTTTTTTATTCTTTCTTTCTCTCTTTTTTTCTTTTTTTGTATTTTAAAGCCTACAGCACCCAGTATTCCCAGGCGGTCTCCCATCCAAGTACTAACCAGGCCCGACCCTGCTTAGCTTCCGAGATCAGATGAGATCGGGCGCGTTCAGGGTGGTATGGCCGTAGACTTTTTTATTCTTTCTTTTGAAATGGTCTCACTAAGTTGTGGATGGCTTTACTAAGTAGCTGAGTCTGGCCACGAACCTACAACCTGCCCGTCCAGCCTCCCAAATGCCGGGATTACAAGCGTGTGCCACCATGTCCGGCTGGTGATCAGTATTTTAAAAAAAATAATTATGAATTCGTGGACTTTAACATATTTGTTGTGCTTAAATTCACTGTGCTCAGTGATCTCGATGACCAGATATTCTCTTCTCTGTTCTTTGTTCTCGATGCTCAGATAGGCTTGTCTTTCTTGTCTTTTCGACATGACCCCAGGATTCTTGTAAAGTACTTACTTTAGCATGCCAGTGTATTCCAGGCTATTTTTTTCTCCAACCTAAAATTAAAACTCAATTTTACTTCTCCAACCTAAAATTGAAACTCAATTTTTCTTCTCCAACCTAAAATTAAAACTCAATTTTACTTCATGTTGTGTTTAAGGAAATTTACCTAAGTTTAACTGGGTTTCTTGGCTGCACCCCTGGGTGTACCTTATCAGAGAATCCCACCGGGTATTTCTGAGAGCTGCCATGTGTAGGGAAGCCAGTAGGTCCTGTGATGTAGGAGACACATTCTCCTTCCTGTATCAGAACAATTTTTATTATGTCTTTAAAGGTCATCTTTTATCTAATACTTATGAGAAACCAGTAATCCATATAAAAGTAAGCAATCAAGGGCCTCGTACAAATAGGGCAGTTACTTTTTTAGTTTTATCGTGTACTAATTTACATACTGTAAAACTCACTCTTTTTAATTAGTTCACCAAGTTTTGGTAAATGTTTGCTGTGTTGCAGTCAACACTATCATCACCCTTCCATCGACCCAGGAAATGTCTTTATGCCTTTTTTGCATACAGTTCTTCTATCCACCACATTTTCGGGTGACCCTTGGCTTTCCTGTGGATGCCGTAGCTTTGCTTTTTTTTTTTTTTTGTTTGTGTCAGTGGCTGGCATTATATAGTATATAGTTCTTTGTGTCTGGCTTCTTTCATTCAGTATGAGGTTTTTGAGACTCATCCATGCTCTTGCATCTGTCAGTAATACCGTGTAGTATTCCATTGAGTGGCTCTACTACTGTATTTGTATTTGAACATTTGAGTTGTTACCCTCCCCACTTTTGGGGCTTTATGAATAATGCTGATGAGCATTTGTACACAGCTTTGGTGGATAGATGTTTTAATTATTTTTGTGTGTGTGTGGTACTGGGGGTGGAACCCAGAGGCTTTCTACCTCCAGGCTATACTCCCAGACCTATTTTATATTTTATTTGGAAACAGAGTCTCACTAAATTGCTGAGAGCCTCACTAAGTAGCTGAGGCTGGCTTCGAACCTGTGTGATCCTCCTGTCTCAGCCTCCCAAGTGCAGGTATTACAAGCGTGTGCCACCACGCCCGGCTTTAGATGTTTTAATTCTAATGAGTAATACCTTGTAATGGAATTTACTGGGTCATGTAAGTATATGTTTATCTTTTAAGGAAGTATCCAAATATTTTCCCAAGTAGTTGAAACATTTTGTATTTTTACCACCAAATATATATTAGTGTTCCAGTTATTTTACATCCTCACTAACAAATAGCTTTGTTATTATTTTTATTTTAATATTTTTGATACGGAGATTGAACCCAGAGGCATTCTACCTCTGAACAATACCCACAGCCCTGTTTTTTAAAAATTTGAAATAGGGTTTTGCAAAGTTACCGAGGCTGGCTTTGAACCTGTACCCCTCCTGACTCAGACTCCCAAGTACTGGGATTACAGGTGTGTGCCACCATGCCCAGTTTCAGGTTGCTCATTCTTTATAATTTTTGCCATTCTATTTGGTATAATGGCATATAATTGTTTTAACTGCATATTTTTATTTTATAATATTTATTTAGTGATACCGGGGATTGAACTTTTTTTTTTTTTCTTTCAGTACTGGGGACGGAACCTAGGGACATTGTACCTCTGAGCTACACCCCTAGCCCTATTTTTTTAGTGTTTTTATCTTTTGAAACAGGGTCTCACTGAGTTGCAAAGTTGCCTCGCTAAGTAGCTGAGGCTGTCTGTGAACTGCAATCCTCCGGTCTCTGCCTCTTGAATGCTGAGATTATAAGTGTGCGTGGTAGCACAGCAGCCCTATATTTATTCTTTATTTTGAAAACATAAAGTTGTGGAGGGAGGGCCTTACTAGGTAGCTGAGGCTTTCTTCAAAACTGTGATGTTCCTGTCTCAGCCTCCCAAGTACTGGGATTATAAGCGTGCGCCGACATGCCCGCTATGTATCTATTTTTTGTGTGTGTGTGTGGTACTGGGGTTCCTGGAAGCCCTTCGGGCTACACTCCCAGACCTATTTTTACATTTTTATTTGGAAACAGGGTCTCCTAAGCCAGCGCGCGCGGCTGGCTTCGAACCTGCGCGATCCTCCTGTCTCCGCCTCCCAAGCGCGGGGATTACAAGCGTGCGCCACCACGCCCGGCCTCAACTTGTTTATTTTTAATTTTAAATACAGAAGACAAATTCTTATCCAAAGAAAGCGATAATACTTTTTTTTTGTTGTTGTTGGTACTGGGGTTCTTGGAAACCCTTCTACGTCCGGGCTACACTCCCAGACCTATTTTTATATTTTTATTTGGAAACAAGATCTCTTAAGCCAGCACAGCTGGCTTTGAACCCATGCGATCCTCCTGTCTCTGCCTCCCAAGCGCGGGGATTATAAGCGTGTACCACCACGCCCGGCTTTGATAATACATTTTTTGGGAAAAGTTTATGATCATGAAAGGGAGAGAAATAAAAGAGACCATTCAGGGAACAAACGAAGGAAACTGAACCAAGAGATCGTAGAAGGAAGAAATGAAGAAAAAAGATAAAAGGAAACCCAGCCACAAAGAGAAATGTAACAAGAGAGAGGTCCTGAGAAGTGGAGGAAGAGCACAATAAATGAGTTTAGAGTTATGGGGGGGGGGGAAGAATAGTAGGTATGAAGGGAAAAGACAAAAACGCCAGGAGAAGAAAATGCCCCAGGGCTGCTTGCTGTCCCACGTCTTATCCATCGTGGCAGTATCCATCATGGCAGCCGCGTGGCCCCCTCTCCCTGTGCCCACCCGGCTCCCTGGAAGCCCCAACTTGTCTCCTGCAGTTCAGTTCTTCAGCGTCTCATGGTTCCACCTTCAAACACACAAAATAACAGAGCTGTATGCTTTCTATTTGTGGTATAGAAGATCACAGACTCTGAAATCGTTGAGTTGGAATCCTAGCTCTGTGGTCTGAGACAGAATCTAACCTTTTATATAACCAGTTTCATGCTCTATAAAATGGGAATGATATTAATGCCTAGCTCAAGATTTTTTAATGGCGATTACAGTATATATGTAAAGCTTCTGTTGTGCTGCTACATAGTACTTAGTCATTAAATGTTATAGGTGTTGTGTGTGTGTGTGTGTGTGTGTGTGTGTGCACATGCACACGCTCGCATGTGTGTGCATTAGGAGGTGGTATTTCTTGGTTATCAGGCCTTCCAATTCTGTCTCTCTGTTCATCTTCTTTTAATTTGGGAGTATTTTACCAACCCGGAACACTTAAGTGGAAAAATATCGCAAGTGTGACGCTTCTGAAACTCCAAGATAAAAACACAACTGTATTTGTTCATCTGGAATGTCAAGTTGGAAGTAATAATAATGAATATTGACATAGAACATGAACTGTGAGTCGTTCAACCTAACACTGACAGATATTTAGTAGTAGAAAACAGAGCATACAGGTTTGGGATTTCCTGGTTTCTGTAATGCTGAAATGACAAACCACTGTTTGATAAATACAGCTGAGGCAGGTGCGAGGTCTGAACTTTAATATAAACGCAGGACATGAACTCTGTACCTTTCATGCCAATCACCTGTGCTATAATTCCCAGTAATAAAAAAAAGAGGGTGGCTGAGGCCGGGCGTGGTGGCGCACGCCTGTAATCCCCGCGCTTGGGAGGCGGAGACAGGAGGATCGCGCAGGTTCGAAGCCAGCCGTGCGCGCTGGCTTAGGAGACCCTGTTTCCAAATATAAAAATGTAAAAATAGGTCTGGGAGTGTAGCCCGGAGATAAAAGGGCTTCCAGGAACCCCAGTACCACCAAAAAAAAAAAAAAAAAAGAGGGTGGCTGAACATGGTGGCCCATACTTGTAATCCCCGCGCTTGGGAGGCTAAGACAGGAGGATCGTGTAGGTTTGAAGCCAGCCTCAGCTGGCTTAAGAGACCCTGTTTCCAAATAAAATATGAAATAGGTCTGGGAGTGTAGCCCGGAGGTAGAGGACCCCTGGGTTCCATCCCCAGGACCACCAAAAAAAAAAAAAGGGTTGTATTGGGAAGGGATCGCCTTCCTGATACAAGATCACTTCTGCATCATTTTTCATCTGCCTCTGTCTCACTTTGATGAATAAAAGGTTATTTCCAAGTGAGTACATTTATAATTTTTGGATTTTAGTTGTTGACAAGTATTCCCTTGGATGGGACTAATGAAACTAATATTTGTTATGATCCTGAATCAATATATGAAAAAAACCCTCTCCTTTTTACCTGTAGCCCCTCAGCTATGCAAAGTGAGAGTAACTGTTTTCTCTCTGCTATACATTCCCTAGTTTCTGCTACTATTCCTTGAATAACATGACTTCTGTATTTTGTTTGCTCTCTCATCCATCCAGCTCTGTATACAAGCTAACTTTTTAAGATGTCACGTAAAATATGGCACCTACAGTTGAGCCCAATAACCTGGGTATGCGCCTTCTTTCTCTAGTTGACCTTCCATTCTTCTATTAGCCTGCCTAAAATGGTGGCCTTGGCTTTTCTCTTCAGCACAGTGTTCATGTATTATATTTAGAGTGATCGTATACTTACCAGGACACTTTTGAGGGTGATAGGGGATATGATTAATCATTAACCTCAGGAAACAGGCATAAACCAGGAAATTAGACCAGAGACTGTGACGCTATTAGAGGAGGGCATAGGCTCAACTCCAACATATAGGCACAGGCAGTAACTTTCTCAACAAGACCTCCAAAGCACAGGGAATTAAAGCAAGAATTAACAAGTGGGATGGCATCAAACTAAAAAGTTTCTGCTAAGCAAAGGAAACCATTAAGAACCTAATGAGAAAGCCTACAGAATGGGAAAAGATCTTTACCAGACACCACTCTGATAGGGGGCTAATATCTAGAATATACAAGAGCTCAAAAGACTACACTAGCAAAACAACCCAATCAAGAAATGGGCAACTGAACTGAATAGAAACATCACAAAAGAGATACAAATGGCCAGTAGATACAGGAAAAAATGTTCAACATGATTAGCCATCAGGGAGATGCAAATCAAAACTACACTGAGATTCCATCTAACTCCAATCAGAGTGGCAAGCATAAAGAAGTCAAATAACAACAAATGCTGGTGAGGATGTGGGGAAAGAGGAATTCTTTACACGGTTGGAGTACAAACTTGTTCAGCCGCTTTGGAGATCAGTGTGGAGATTCCTTAGAAAACAGGGAATGGATCCACCATATGATCTAGCTTTAGCACTCCTGGGTATCTTTCCAAAGGGGTTGAAATTAGAGAAATACAGTAACACATGCATACCCATGTTCATAACAGCACAATTTGTAAGAGCCAAAATATAGAACCAACCTAAGGTTCCATCAATAGATGAATGTATTGTAAAATTATGGAAAATACACACAATGGAATTCTACTCAGCAATAAAGAAGAACAAAATCATGTCATTCGCAAGAAGGTAGACCTGGAGAACATTCTGTTAAGTGAGATCAGCCAAGCACAGAAAGAGAAGGGGCATATGTTTTCTCTAATGTGCCCAAACTAGGGAGTATTAGAGATACCAGAGGGACTCCAGATAATGGAAGGATACCTCATCAAAGCTAGAATGGAAGGATAGGAGAGGAAGAAGGCTGAGGTTGATTAATGGAGGAGCTACATCCGAATTTGTGTACAAGTGTAAATGGTTAACCTGGACATTCATTGTTGGGATGGGGGAAAGGGGAAGATGGGCGGGGAGAGGGCATCAAGCATTGTGTGAATGTATGCCATTTTCAATATGATTCACATAAAAATTACACATATATGCATACATATATATATATATATATATATATATATATATATATATATATATGGGTTGATGTGAACAAATGTTGATTTCAAGCCTGGCTTGTGTAATTAGAGTTTGTGAAACTCTACTTTTGCTTTGAAGTTGTCCATTGAGTCCTAAATTATGTCTAGATGCTTTGTGGTGGTAATAATCATCAGAGAACAGCCTCACTTGGGCAGGATAGTGTTGCATAGGACGCAATAATAATAATAGCGTTGCTTAGGATGCCCATTCTTCTTGTTCTTGTGCATACACCTCTGCTCCAAGGAGAGCTAGCACAATAGGTCTCCCTTTGAGAACAGCAGTTGACTTAGTACTGGGACAAAGATCAGCAGGCAATTCTTCAATCCAAATTTCTCTATTGTATAACTGTTACTTGCCATAAAATATCCAGTGTTAAGACTTTTTAGGTGAAAAATTTTAGGCCAAGAGTTTTCACTGTCATGCTAAAATTGACCTGTACTGACAGTTGATTGCCCAGCTGTTAGAAAGTTACTGCTTTCTGAGTGAAGGGATTGTGGCAACAGAAGTCTCTGCTTCTTGTTTGATTTTGCACTAAGCTGTTGTATATCTAGATGGTTACAGGTTACATAGTCTCTTTCTAACACATATTTGGGTCCTTGTGGAGATCTCAGCATCTCAGAATTTGAAAGCAGAAAAGCCTATACTGTTATTTTAGATTTTTTAATGTCAGTGAATGTACCTAGATCTATTTTTTAAAGCTTTAATTTCACAAACATAAGGTGTTCTCTATAAAATTACGAAGATCGGCTTTGGAAACATTGATTCGGATTAAATCTAAAACCCAGCTTTGTTTTCTTTTTTGCAGAACTGGGGATTGAACCCAGGGGCATTCTACCTATGAGCTATATCATTAGCCCTATTTTTTATTCTTTAATTTGAAACAGGATCTCCCTGCATTGCAGAGGCTGGTCATAAACCTGTAATCCTCCTGTCTCAGCTCATGTACTGAGCTATCGCTTGTGCGCCAGCATATTGGCCTTAAAATAATAAAAACTAGTTTTCAAACTTTAAGATTGATCTCTGAAGTATTCTTAGTTTCTCTTTTCTCATTTATGAAACCAGTATTTACCTCAAAGCATTTGTAGAATTAAATGAAGTAATATATACATAAGTAACAACACCTGATATATAGGAAACTCTACAGAAACATCTATGTATGTGTGAACATATATGTACATATTATATATGTATGTATGTATGTATGTATGTAAATACATGTTTATGTAAACTAATTTCCTATTCTTTTTATTTGATATTTGTGTAATGGAATTTAGAAGTTTGCATTCTGATTTCTGAATCAATCTCCTCATTACACTTATTTTTTGTGGTACTGGGGATTAAAACCAAGGGCATTCTACCTGAGCTACACGACCAGCCTTATTTTATTTTTTATCTTGAAACAGGATCTCACTAAGTTGCTGATAGTCTTGCTGAGTTACTGAGGCTGGTTGTGAACCTATGATCCTCTTTTTATGATTATCAATATCAATACGACACAGAATGGAAAAATGAGTTGCAAAATTATACATCATACTTTTCTGATAGCAGATTTCACTTACAATTAGTACACTGGTTTGCTTAGTGCTGGAATTCAAACCTGACAGGAATGCAAATACACCTACTGCATTCAAATTTTGGTTTTTTCCCTACTCTAAATGAAGCGAAAGATAAAAGTTTCACTGGCTCTTGAGTACTCAGTATTGTTTAATCAGGTAATGAGGCCTGTTGAGACTAAGATTTTGTAGTATTCTCATTGATGTTTTAGTGTTTCTTTGATTATAGATATAACAAATTTTCCACTAAAGACCATTCATGAGTTTCTTTTGAAGTGTAATAACCTTTGCACACGTGTCTTTGTCTCCACAATACTTCTCTAGCAGTTGTGTTAGCTTGTGTGGCTGTAACAGCACGAGAACCGAAGTGTTTCTTATCGTCTCCGAGTATATTTCACTCTGCCTATACTTGTTGAGTACACTGATGCGTACTTTAGTTGATGCCTTAAGGACTCAATTTTAATTGGCCAATCAGTTCTACCGTGGGGAAGAGATGCTGCTTGTATACAGCGATAAAAACGGTACTTTTTAGATGACCCTGCCGTGATGATCCCCTGAAGGTTGAAGTGGAGAGGTCAGAGGATATTGTCAGGGGATATAGAGCCACTGGCTAGAAGCCGGTTTAGATTTGTTCTAAATGGCCATGTAGAGTTACAAAAAGCATTGAAGGTGAAGCAGATTTTGCCTCAGCATGGAAAGCCTGCTTCCAAATGGCACCTTTGAGTAGCAGCAACACATTTAATTGAGTCCAAAGCGTCTCTGTTCAAATTCTAGCTCAATTCCTTACCAACTTTGTAGACTTAAGACAATTCAGGTCTCTTGGTGTTGTGAAGAGGAAATGACTTTAACGTCAGTGTGCAGTACTCACTGTCGTTTACGGTGCTCAGTGGTCACCCACTGTACTGAGCGGTCCAAGTGTGGTAGCAATGTCTTTACCACCAAGGGCAGTGCGATAGTTCCATTGTCCCCCAGAGGCCCACACGTTGGATGCTTGGTCCCCAGCTGGATGTGCTCAGGGAGGTGGTGGGATTTTAGGAAATTTAGAAGAAGAAAGTGAGTTCGTGGGGGATATTGGCCTCTGGCCATTTCTTCTCTCTCTCTCTCTCTCTCTCTCTCTCTCTCTCTCTCTCTCTTTCTCGCTCGCTCGCTCGCTCGCTTCCTGGTTGTCATAAGGGGAGCAGCGTTGCTTCACCACATTCTCCCACCATGATGTTCTGCCGTAACACAGGCCAAGAGTGACATGGCCAATTGGCTATGAACTCAAACCTATGAAACCACGAGCCAAGATAAACCTTTGATCTTTGTATGTTGCTTATCTCAGGTATTTTTGTCGCAGTGATGAAAAGCTAACACAGACAGTTGCTTGTCAGAACTTAGTCATATGTATAATTTATTATAACCTAGAATTGCTATTAGGAAAGACCTAGACAACTGGCTCTGAGTTTTTGCTTTTATTTCAAAGAAGGGAAAGTTTGGATTTTTATCTGAGGTCCCTTTGCATTCTAACATTGTAGTATTCTACAAGTCTGTAACTATGAGAAACTATTTTTCTTGTTCTTTAGTAGTAAAATAGCTAACTTTCAGCTAGAGGAAGTTATGTGTAATCTTTAGGGTTGCCAACCCATGTGTTCTGATTAATTTTGTTTGCTAACAAAATAAAATTTCTTGGCCTTAGTAGCATTTAAGAACACATTTTCCTCCTTTGATACCCTCTCTTAGGCAAAGCAAGAGAGGTAAGATGTTTGGTGTGAAATTTCTATTTTTAAATAAAACAAAACACATGCTCTTAAAAAAATAAAATACTTCTAAACATAAAGACTGTTATAAACACACTGTACTTTTTAGGGGTATTGAAAAAAAAAGACAGAGTTGCAGCTATATTTTTAGCTAATGAATGCATACCACTCTTATCACCTCTGCATTATAATTTTTTTTGTGGTACTGGGGATTGAATTCAGGGATATTCTACCACTGAGCTAGACCTCCAGTCCTGTTTCATTTCTTATTTTGAATTGGAACCTCACTAAGTTGTGGAGGGCCTCACTAAGCTGCCGAGGCTAGCCTTGAACCTATGATCCTTGTGTCTCAGCTTCCCAAGTACTGGGATTACAGGCATACACCACCATGCCTGGTGTCACCCCTTAATTCTAATTGTGTGTGGTGGCCCCTCGTTGGCCTGTCTCTTACCCTAGGGGGAGTTTTCTCACCACTCTCCCATTTTTTCCACTGAGAGAATCCTAGCTTGCTGCTTGTCCCAGAGGTTATTGTCGTCTTTGATCTCTGCCGCATACTCTTATAAAGAGAAAAAGAAAAGTCCCAGTGCTGTCCCTCCCCACCTTCCCTCACATAAAGGTAATAAAGCCTTTAGCAACCACGCTCCCTGCAATCAGAATGAAGTCATTTACTAAGTGACCGTCAAAGAGCGCTTGTTGAATGTCCACTTTCTGGCAGCCACTTGCTGATGGTTTAATATGCTTTGCCTCACTTACATTTTAAGATATCCTTAGAAGGGAGGAGGAGAAATGAAAGGCAACTTTTCTTTCTACCTTAACCACAGGACTCTGCCGGCCAGGACCCAAGTCCAGGGTTACATCTAATAGCCACCAATGGAGCATGAAAGTAAGTTTCCAGGTAGGGGGCAGAAACTACCTCAGATATAAATGTTTTTGGAAGTGCCTTTATAGCAACAAGAAAACATTTCAGAGCTATTTAGATGGGCGTTGGAAGTGGAGGTGTAGCTTGGTGCCCTGCCAGGTCTTCATGGAGCCAAGCGGGAAGGCCAGTTCTTTGACTTGACAGTACTGTACGGCGTGGAGTTCATGCCCCACACCAGTTGGAAGGGTTTTCAGATTTCTCCTCGCCACTAGCACTTGAAATCAGGCTAAAGTAAATATTTCTGGGTGACTTAATTTCCTTCCATGGCTGTAAAAAAAAAAAAAAGTGCTAATTCTAAGCCATTGTTCTTATAGTATTGCCTGGCTGAACACGTCATGTCTTGCTGGATTACTGACATTTCCGAACTATATTTCTGCAAAATTGTTGCGTCTGGAGGTTAAACTTATAAAATATTTAACTCAAATTACTTTTTTTTATTTTAGATTTTTGTGCTTGTTCTATGAGCAGACCTTTTCTTTTAAAAAATTTCTTGGTCCTTGAAATGTCAGAGATCATTATCTAATTAAAAAGGTGATGCTGAACCTGGCATGGTAATATACATCATAATCCTTGTACCTGGGAGGTTGAGACGGTAGGATTGCAGGTTTGAGGCCAGCCTCTACAACTTGGTGAGACTTAGCAAGACCTTGTTTCAAAATAATAAATATAAAGGGCTGAAGGTGTAGCTCAGAGGTAGATTGCCCTTGGGTCCGATCTCTAGTCACACACACACACACACACACACACACACACACACACACACACACTATATTACAGGGCAGTGGAGAATTGTATCCTCTGTTCATTGCTGTTCCTTTTTTTTTTTTTAAATAGGAAATACTGTGGCATCTTTATATTCAAGGAACACACACCTTGTCATTAATTGGGGATTCTTGGTGTACCTAAGGTTTAACCTGAGAACTCTGCCCTTTGTTGCTCTTTGCTGAGAGCCCTCTAAGGATTTAGTCATCGCTTCATCTTAGGGAGGCTTATTACCAAGAAGAATGAGGCAATATTCATAATAATGCACTGCATTTATGACAGGGCTTCAAAGTTCATAGAGAACTTTCACACAGATTATCTTTCTGCGCATCTCAGCAGCCCTGTGAATTAGGTGTGGCAGGTATTATTAACACTTTTATTATGTAGTAAATTTAGAATCAGTCAAAATATGTGCCCAGCCCAAGACAAGTAGAGTTTTCGAAAAACATGTTCTAAAAGCAGCAGAGAGAGAGAGAGAGAGAGAGAGAGAGAGAGAGAGAGAGAAACACATACACACTCTACCACCACCACCACCACCACCATCACCGCCAACACCACCACTAAAAGTCTCCCTTTTTTCCCTTCTATCGGCCCAAAGTGTCCCATGGTCTTAGTTCCCATGCAGAAGCAGATCGGTTATTTACTGAAATGTAAAGTGAGGTGTCGCCTGGGGGAGCTTTGCCGAGGGGGGGGGGACTGTGGGATGAAGGCCCTGAGAAGGAAAGGGCTTTTGTATCCCAGACAGGGCGGATGGAGGCTTGCTCGGGTGGCCAGCTTCACTTTCCTCCTCTCCAGCCTTTTCCCAGCCCCACATGGACTAGGTGTTTAAGCCCTTTGTTTTGGTTGCTTTTAAAAAAAATCTGTGGCTGCTCTAAAGCCTCCGTCCAGCCCCGCTCAGATCACACCGCTCTCATCTCCCTGGCTGCGGGGTCTGTGCGGGCCTCTCCCTTTCCTTGTGTTGTCTTTCCCATGCTGTAAGAGCTCCAAACGCGAGTCAAGCATTTACCAGGGGACGCAGTTCGTGCTCCTTAGCCTGGGGTCCTGACCTCAGGTCCTGACCTCAGCCCACACCTCCATTTTCACTCCACTGCCCAGGTGCCAGCTTTCCTGCACGGTAAGAGGTTCCTTCGTGTTCTTCCCTGCCTTTATGTAGCTGTTGGCTCTGCTTGGAATGCCGTCCCATGTGCATCTGAACCCTCTTACCCATGTGCTAAATTAGTTGGCTTCTTAAAATTGGTTTCTTAAAATTCAGCTGTTGGTTTAGTCCGCATCCTCACTGCTGCAAACCAAGCACCTGACACATACGACTTAGAGAAAATGGGTTATATCAGTCCACCTTAGGCCGGTTGCAGCTGCTGAATTCTTGACGTGGTGGAGGGGCAGCCACGCTCAGCTCATGGTGAGGGAGGGTGACAGAGAAATGCTCCAGTGGTATGCTGGGAAATACACTGTGCCTGGCCATGCCCCCAGGGACTTACCTCCACTCATCTCGCCTCTGAACATGGTTGTTTTGCCTTAACACATGAGAGTTTGGGGGACGTTGAAATCCAAACCCTAACATCCTTTTTTCTACCTTGGGAAGCCCTTTCTCGTCTCCCTCCCTGGTGAAGTTGGTCTTGTGTATCTGCACGCACCATTATATATTCTCCAGTGCTGTTGAGAAGCTTTAGGTAGACCATGAGCTTCTTGAGGGTCTGATCTCAGGATACCCAGCACCATAGGACACCCTGTGGACTGACTGGGTGTTTGATGTCACTTTGCAATGACCTCAGCCACATGATTTGGACTGTTTTGGTCACCACAGAGTCTGTTTGTTAGTAACTCAAGGATATCATAATTAGGAGAACTACTAGGGTGGTCCCAAGTTTACAAAAACGTATTTTCTTTCTCAAAAGACCATTTTCCAATGAGTTCAATTAGGAATCTGTAGTCATGGGGAGGAATAGCTTTTCTCTTTTTTTTTCATACAGGAACGGAATTGTTCAGAATTCTACACTGTAGCTGCGTGTGGTGGTGTACGGTGCTTGTAATCCTAGTACTTGGGAGACTGAGATAGGATTGCAGGTTCAAGGACAGCCTCATTAATTTGTCAAGGCTCTTAGCAACCTAGAAAGACCCTGTTTCAAAATGAAAATGAAAAGGGCTGGAGGGGGTAGCTAGGAGGTAGAATGCCCCTGGGTTCAATCCCCAGCACTACACATACACAAAAATAAAACAAAACAAAAAGAAAGAAAAAAGAAAAAGAAAGGAAAAAGAAGCCTAGACTGCAAATGATAAGAGTTTCATTCTGCTTGAATATGGATTTATGTTTTTTGTTTGTTTGTTTCTGCTGCACTAAACCAGGGTTTTGTCACTTGCTTAATACTGGGTAGTCAAAAGGAGACCTGTTGGGGGAATATTTGTGAATAATCTTTATATTTGTGCTTCAAAAATAATGTGTAATTCTCTTTGGAGTTGTTATTACATAGAAAATAAATCCTAAGGATTTTAAGATATGCTGTCAAGGAAACTATTTTTCAGATGCAGTCCTTTGGTTTTCAGATGCATGTGGCAGGTGGCGATTCCGGTGTCACACTGTAATTGTGATAGCCTCTCAGCCTACTTTTAGGAGCTGGAAAGTCTATGCTTTCTGCTACCAATAACATCTCTACCCATCTGTTTCAGTATTTTTCAAGCTAGAAATTAAGAATTAGTTTTCCATAGCCTTGCGTATGTGGGGAGGGAGGGCCATTCAATAGAATTTGTGTGTATAATGATGAGATATAGAAGGAAAGACATTATTTCCTGTTTTTTAAAATTCCTTAAAAATCTTACAGCCAGCAGGGTGTGGGGGTTGCAGGCTTGTAATGCCAGCATTTGGAAGGCTGAACAGGAGGATTGGGGTTTATGGACAGCCTCATCTCCTTAGTGAGACTCTTTGCAACTCAGTGAGACCCTGTTTCAAAATAAAGGATAAAAAAGAGGGCTGGAGGTGCAGCTCTGAGGTAGGATGCCCCTGGGTTCCATCCTCAGGACTGAAAAAAAAAAAAAAAAAACTCTTACAGTCTTATCTCTTGATTATTTGCCATTAGAGTAGTCAATAATGTGGCTACGTGGGTATTTTAATTTGGCTGAATTTTGTTTTTGTGATACATGTTTGAAATGTGAATGCTTCTAAGTATTAACACATTAATCAGAATAGAGCGAGTTGAATCCATACAGTTAAATTTATACTTCTTTTGTGAGAAGAATAATGTTTGGATTTCTTGTATCACTATTGAAATTAAGCGTCATTCTAGATTAAAATCAATTCCACAGACATACAAAAATCATTATTAGCAGCTGTAAGAAACAAGTAATTCCAACTTCCTCATTAAAAAAGACATATTTTGTTTTTTGACTCAGGGATAGCACTAACTATGGCAGTCAGTTGTGATTTCCTGTCTTGATATTTAGGGATAGAGTCAGGTCCATGTCATTTTTCTGTCCTTTTAGTTTGCCCTATTCTTTCATGTTTCCATCATACCACGCTGTGTTTCAGATTTCCATATCATTTTCACCCCAGGTATCTGACAACTTGGGAACGGGCGGTTGTTGTGGTCGGCTGTGATTGTTTCTATTTTTCTATCACTTTGTCAAAGCTATATACCAGGAATAGGTATAATTGTGCAAGGTCACAAAAGGCTCCAATCTAATTCTGCTGACTCTCTAAGACTGGTTCTCCCATTATAATTAAGAAATGCTTTATAAGATAACAATTACATTGGCTTGATTTTTAAAAATAAATCCCACCGGCTATAGTATTCTTAAAAATCTTTAATGAAGAATGGGCGGTGTTTACTTTGTCTAATTACTCACAAAGGATGTCAGAGAGGAAATTTAACAGTCGGCTGGAGGATGGGCTATATGACCTTTAGATGTTCTTTATACTTAGAGATGCCAAGATTCCAAGGCTGTCTTTAAAGGAAATCTAAGAAATGCTGGTAGTCTTATTTACAATGCTTTTGTTTGTTGGTTTGCCGCAGACTGCCTTTTCAAGGTGTGTCCTATGAATAGATATTCTGCCCAGAAGCAGTACTGGAAAGCGAAGCAGGCCAAACAAGGGAACCACACAGAGGCCGCCTTGCTAAAGAAACTACAGGTAAGGGCCAGGCTGATTTGTCTTGCTCAGACTGGACCAGAACAGCAGTCACAAAAGATGTATTCATAGCCTCCTGGCTTCGTGATTTCACCCAATACCCTGAGCTTTCAGATTGCTATAAGAACATGTTGAAATGTGTAAGGGGACTTTAAGTTGTAGGGTGTGACTACTTGTTTCCTGGCATGTAGCTAACACATTCCTGCTGCCATTCTTTAGGGCGTGTCCAACTAATTAAAAGTTTCACATCACACTGAAAACCACTTCAGAATCTCTGTAGGAAAATTCAATTCAATTATATTTTACTTGACACAGCACTTAATTTTTGTAGAAAAAATAATTGAAAGATTATCCTTTGGGGATTGGATGAGTATAAATTTGATAGAACTTAGTTTTGCATCACAAAAGCTCCTGTTACTTTTATAATTAAAAACTGTACTTTTAGATCTTTGCAGTTCACTCACCATCTTGGTTGGTATTTCTAGAAATATTGCTTCTTAAGGTAATTTCATAAGACAAGAACCTCCTAAGTACTTTTTTTTTTCTCCTGAAATTTCCAACATAAAAATGGTACAGGATACATTTGTCTGCATTTCAGCATAAATATAGAAATGACCGTGCTATGTCGTAATCATTTATTTAATTACTGCCCCGTTTATCATCTTCTTCCCAAGATGTAAAGCAACCAGCCTATTTGATTTGTGATTACGTTCTTGTTACTAAACGCATTTCCTTGTCAGTTACTATACACACTGTTTGATAATCATCTTGTAGCATGCCGCGGAACTGGAACAAAAGCAGAATGAATCAGAGAATAAGAAACTCTTGGGAGAAATTGTGAAATACAGCAATGTTATACAAGTAAGTCTCTATTAATTTTTTCTTAAAGGAGGTGAGCATTTTATGGGTAATTTGTCAAAATTATCCAAGTGCATGAAATTTCGAGATACAATAGTTGGTTTGTTAGTGGAAATTATACATCTTGTGATATATTCAGTTGCTATTCAATGCACTATTTTGTGTGGTTAAGAATAAATCTGGGGGTAGATGTCGATCTCAAAGGTTCGATCCCCAGTATTGCAAACAATATAAATAAATTAAAAGTAAGAAAGAAGAGTCTGATGTAAGCACATGAAGAAGTGAACTTAAAAACAAATATATGGATGAGTTATTATATCAAAATGAAGAAGGTGAGCAAAGAATGTCCAAAGGCCTGTAAGAAGTAGTCCTTTCGGTTTATGGAAATAACGTTTGGCATCAGGAGCTTTATATGTCCATTCTGTAAGAGGAAAGTTTTAAATTTGTGGCTTGTTTGTTTATTTATTTTGTGGTAGTGGAGATTGTACCCAGGGGCATGCTACCTCTGAGCTATAGCCCAGCCCTATTTTTTTTTTTTTTTTGAAACAGGGTCTCAATAGATTGCTGAGTCTTGCTAACTGCTGAGGCTGTCCTTGAACATGCAATCCTCCTGTCTCCACCTCTGACTTGTACTTTTAGGTGGAAATCACCCTTGAGTCCTTAGCGGGTCTTCTCTTTCAGTTAGCAAGCATGCTCTGATTTCTCTCAGGTCCGCTTGTTGCCTGTGTTTCATTTAGATCCTCTTAGCTTTTTCCTTGGATTTTTTTTTTAAATTTATTTTTTATTGGTGCAATGTATTCATACATCATAGTGGTATAAAGAAAATACTTTTGTAGACATACATGCACATCTCGCCCAGTTAGCCCCTACCACAATCCCCACCCCGTTCCCTCCCCATCCCTCCTTCCCACGCTTGGCTTACTGGTTGACATCTAGTATTATAGCAATTTATACAGTATTAACATTGATAATCTCACATAACAGTTTCATTTGTCTGGTACCAAACTTTTGATGACTTAAAGATAACATTTCAATATTTCTTTTTGCTTTCTTTCTTACCAGAGAATATTTTTTTCTTTTTTTTTTTTTTTTTTAGGTGAAACTATCATACATTTATTTATTTATTTTTCAGAAAAAATCTATCCTGATATGGAGTATGGACTCTAGATACCCAAAACAGTCTCAAAGGAGAACAAAGCTAGAAGATGTATATTTTCTGATTTCAAACCATATAAAGCTACAATAATTGAAACAGTGTAGTACTGTTCTAAAGGCAGATATATAAACCATTGGAGCTAAATAAAAGCCTAGAGATAAATTCTTCCATACATTGTCAAGTTATTTTTGACAAGGTTTCCATGAACTTTTGGTGGAGGAAATACTAGTCTTTTAACTAAATATTGTTGAAAATTAATAATAAATGAAAAAGAATAAAATTGGACCCTTACCTAACACATATACAAATATTAACTCAAAATAGATAAAAGACCTAAATATAAATCTTAATACTATAAGCTTTTAGAAGAAAATCTGGGTCATAAAACCTCACAACATTGAAATTGGAAGTGATTTCTTGGATATGATTTCAATGGCACAGGCAACAAAAGAGTAAATAAACTTCCTAAAAAATAAAAAAATATTGTATATCCAAAGACAATGTAAACAGAGTTAAAAGTTACTGATCCTCTTCCAAGAGTTCCTCCTATGATCCATTTCTCCCTAACTCTCACATATTAGGGAAGGATTTTTTTTTTTTAAATAAAGGTCCCACTTTGTTCTTCAAAGAAGGCAAGGCATTTTCCAAAGTACATACCACATAACAAGATAAAATACAAATAATCATGGCAGTTGGGTCCAAGGAAAAATAATGGTCAGATGAATAAGCTGAAGTGGGGGGTGAGGCATGTTTATAAAAAACATGCTGTAAAGTTTGGTCAGCGTTGGCTGGAAGCCGTTTTCTTGGCTGCTTAGCCATAGCGAAGGATAACATGTTATGGTTTTGGCAAAGGAGGGCCAGAACAGAGAGCCGAGTTAGAGGTCTAGAAGCACAACTGTTCCCAGAAATACGACCAGGGAAGTGTTTATCCTCTGAGCGCGCATAAAGAAGACACTGTTTAATATGGTAAACAACAGCCTTAATA
Source organism: Muscardinus avellanarius (assembly GCF_963383645.1). Taxonomy (NCBI): domain Eukaryota; kingdom Metazoa; phylum Chordata; class Mammalia; order Rodentia; family Gliridae; genus Muscardinus; species Muscardinus avellanarius. The sequence continues at coordinate 90,581,746 of NC_137797.1, forward strand.
ACTTCCTGACAGTAAATACCACAATGAGGTAAATCATAAATCTGTTTTAAAAAATAATATCTTCTGATATTTTGTCACTGGCCAATGGCAGAAGGCCAGAGCACAGGGCGAGCTGTTCTCTGAGGGGACGGGATGCCGCTTCCTGCAGTGTGGCTGAACCCGGTGCCGTGGGCACGGATGGGCTGACAGTTTCTCCTCACAGAGTCTGAGGACGGTTAAGTCCAGCAAGTGGAGCTGTGTTTCTTATCAAGTGCTTGAAGTGAAATGCTTGCCCACACAGTTAGGGGCTCAGGTTTAACACGGTGTTAGAACCCGGAGGAATGGGGTTGGCCCATTGCTCTGTGGTAAAATGAGAACCAAGGGTATAATAGTGAGTTTCCAAAGAGATGCTTTTTTTTTTAGCTAAAGAATTGCTTTTTATTTTTTGATCACTTCTTCCTCTTCCTCCTCCATCTCCTTCTCCTTCTCCTTTTCTTTTTTTTGTAGTATTGGAGATTGAATCCAGGAGCATTCTACCTTCAAGCTACACCCCCAGCTTATATTCGTGTGTGTGTGTGTGTGTGTGTGTGTGTGTGTGTGTGTGTGTGTGTGTGTTTGAAACAGGGTCTTTCTGGGTTGTTGAGAGCCTTGTTATATCACTGAGGCTGGTCTTGAGGCTTCAAGCCTCCTGTCTCAGCCTCCCAAGCACTGGCATTACAGGTGTGCCACCATGCCTGGCCGCTTCCTTCTTAAATTGTGGGTACTAAAATAATCATTATTTTTTGAAATAATTGATGGGAAGTTTATTTTGTTTTGGTTTTATTACATAGTAGGATTTCATTTTTTGGGAAGCTTTGTCTTAGAATCCAAACTATCTGAGAGATGGAGCTTCTGCACTCATCTGAGAAGGTGGTAAGGTCAGCATCTTCCGGTAAAGTCACAAAGTCTATGTAGGATGCCCAGCCCACCTTTTTTTTCTTTTCTTTAGTATATTCTGTTTCTGTGACTATGCAGGCACTGAGAAAGGATGTGGTTTGGTGGAACCTCCAGGTTTCCTTTGGGAAGCCTAGTTTTATTCTCTCACTAACCAGATGAAACACATCATTCACGGCGCCCCCCTGGTTTATTTTCCGCCTGCACGCACTTCACTGTGCAGCACGAGTGGGGGTGGAGGTGAGGGGAACCCAAAGAAAGTGAGCTAGGAAAGAAAGGTGGTGATTTTGGTGGTACTGGGGATGGAACCCAGGGAACTTCTACCTCCGGGCTGTACTCCCAGACCTATTTTATATTTTATTTGGAAACAGGGTCTCTTAAACCAGGCGAGGCTGGCTTCGAACCTGCGCGATCCTCCTGTCTCAGCCTCCCAAGCGCTGGGATTACAAGTGCGCGCCACCGCGCCCGGCTAAAGGGTGGTGATTTGGGAATGTGAAAACAGCTCCTTTGTTCAGTTTCCACCTCGATCTCTATTGTGTGATGATATGATACGTGTCTAATGGTGCAGATGCAATCCAAGAGGCGCTCAAGGAGTAACCGTGGCAATGTCTTTCCCCTACAGCTGCTGCATATAAAAAGCAACAAATACCTGACTGTCAACAAGAGATTGCCCGCTTTGCTGGAGAAGAATGCCATGCGTGTGTCTCTGGATGCTGCAGGGAATGAAGGGTCTTGGTTCTATATTCATCCCTTCTGGAAGCTGAGGAGTGAGGGCGACAATGTATGTAAACGTAAAACTAAAGGGGAAACAGGGAGTTCATAAAGGAAATCATTCTCAATCAGCGAGAGAGACTGAAAGGTGCAAAGGGAGGAAAAATACTTTTAATCAACACATTTTTATGTGAATATTCTTAATGGGTTGAGCGTATTTATTTATAGCAAAGATTGTGCTCAGAAATCATACAGCTAGAGTTTTGATTAGTTTTAAATCATCTTCCAGCTAGAGTTTGCATGAAAGAATTTAAGCAACCTTAATCTTAACTGGGACTTTTAAAAGAGAGGCAGAACTGACTTCCTTGGCCAGTCAGGAGAGAGCATGGTTGCAAGAAAAAGAGCTGTTTAAGAAACGGTGTGCCCTCCTTTGAATTAATAAGGGAACACCATGGGCCATAATAACGTTCCACTTACTGGCTCCATGGCCAGCTTCTTACAGTCTTTATGTTTTAATAGATGTGCAGTGTAGGAAGAGCTGTGGGTTTAGCATGAACTTATTGATGACAACTCTATTTAAAATAAGGTGATACGCCGGGCACGGTGGCGCACGCTTGTAATCCCCGCGCTTGGGAGGCAGAGACAGGAGGATCGCGCAGGTTCGAAGCCAGCCCCGCGCGCTGGCTTAGGAGACCCTGTTTCCAAATAAAAATGCAAAAATAGGTCTGGGAGTGTAGCCCGGAGGTAGAAGGGCTTCCAGGAACCCCAGTACCACAAAAAAAAATTATTTATATAATTTACTAATTTACAGTCATGAATCTGGATGATAGAATTTTTAGGTTGGATTTTTATGGGTAGTATTAAACATTTTAAAACAGCAATGGAAACTTTTATCTCTATCTTTGAAAACCAAAAAAAATGTAATATCTCCATTTGGTATACAATATTTTGGTATAAAAACAAATATAAAAATGTTTTAGCTGAGTGTGGTGGCACACACTTGTAATCCCCGTGCTTGGGAGGCAGAGACAGGAGGATCTCGCAGGTTCAAAGACAACCTCTCTGGCTTAAGAGACCCTGCTTCCAAATAAAAATATAAAATAGGTCTGGGAGGTAGAAGGGTTTTCAGGAACCCCAGTACCACCAAAAATAAAAAAAAAAATAAAATAAGGTGATAGCCAGATATGGTGGTGCACACTTGTTATCCCAGTACTTGAGAGGCTGAGACTGGAGGATCACATGTTCAAGAGCAGTGTCAGCAACTTAATGAGATTCTCAGCAATCGAGTGAGACCCTGTTTCAAAACAAAAAACAAAATATGGTTAGGGTGTAGCTCTGAGGTAGAATGCCTCTGTGTTCAATCTCTGATACCACACACACACACAAAGGTTGAGAAGTATTTGCACATTGTTACGTAAATTTTAGTAATTGCCAAAATGTTCACTGCTATTTGATAAAGAAAAAGTTATGTGAAATGTTTTATTAGGACCAATAGTTTGACATTTTTATGTGTAATGAGTAAAATGTTGGATGACAGTCTCTAGCACTTGGGAGATATCAATAAAGGCTGGTCAACACTGCACACTGAATAACTTTCATATATAGAACACCCTAAAAAGACTGGGCCAGGGATCAGTTGTTGAGATTTAAAAAAATTGACATTCCGAGCTAAAAGCAATATAAAAATATATAACTGCTCTGACAGAGTTTTCTCCGTCAATACTTTGATTGCATTTTAATGTGTCTCGGGTATCTGTCATGTTAGAAATGTCTTCTTTTATAGTGAATCTATTTTTTACAGTGCATTTTAAAGTATGATTTCAATTCCACAGGGTGCAAGCGCCTGTGATTTCCTTTGGTTAGTAACTTGTGGTGATCTCTCCTCGGGTGAGGTGGGGGAGCATGGCATGCAGGAATGGAATGCACTTTGAATCTTGGGTTGGAATCCTTCAATAAGCCCTACTTTTTTTTTTTTCTTTTGTCATCGAGTCATGTGCTGTGAGCATGTTACCTATTTTAATTTCAGTAGATAGTTAATTACAATCAACTCTCATTTATTCAGGGGCTGATTATACAGTTTCTGAAAGACCCATTCCTTTGACGCCTCTTCTTGTAATTGTCGTCCACTCTTGCCCCCACGTAGTGTCCCTGCGTGTGGGTGGTCCATGAAAATTAAACCTCAAAACATACAAAACTTGATCTCAGAGCATGAAAGAATACAATACAATGATTGGATAAATTGGGCCTTTGGATGAGCTGTGAATTATATTAATTCACTCTGCTCATTTATTCTTTCTTTCCTTGCCTCCAAATCACTTTACAGAGTCATTAGAGAGTTGAATGTAATGAACTATTTTCAAATAATTAGTTCTATTAGAAAACAAAGCAAAACAGAACCTACCACTCAGACACTCCATCTTGGTGAAAATGGAACTCGTAATTGTTAAGCACAATGTAGACGTTGTCTTTAGATGTGCTCCATATAGCATGGCTACAACGACCCTCCACGTTGCTCTTTGCTGGAGTAGCTCACTGTGTTTGCTCACCACTGTGTATCTTTCGTGTACGATTAAGGTTGCTGTGGACACCCACGCACACCCACAGCCCTGTATTGGCCACATCAGGAGTTATACTATAATCCTCATTTTCTTCCCTAGGAAGAGGTAGCATTTTTCTAAAATATAGTTGCCTTCACCTTCATGTTTTGGTGAAGAGAATTGCAAATACTGTCACTTCACAGGAAGTGCTTCAATTACTACTGATTTTCTTTTAAAGGGTATTAAATTAAGAAGTGGAAATTGCAATGTTTAGAAGACTTTAGAAATTATAGTTTACTATCCAGAAATTAGTTATGACTTAGGCTGTATGCATGCAACAGGATGGTCTTAGACACAAGTCAAATGTAAGAGTGAAGGGCTGGGGATCCTGCATCCCCAGCCCCTGCTGGGATGCAGGGATGGGGATGCGGCTCAGTGGCAGGGCACTCGCCTAGTATGTTCTATTCCTAGTGCTGCAATAAATATGCAAACAAATAAATAAATATGCATAATTGGTATGTATTAGGTCTAAGGATCTTTCTAAATTGGCTTCATTATATGATGATCAAAACATATTTTTTAAAAAAATGCAGAGATGAGGTGGAATGTAATCTGAGGAGAAAGGTGTTCATTACCCTAAAAAAATCACCAGTTCTTGCCACTTGGGTGTACCTTTATATGATACGCTGGAGGACTGGGGGAAGATGGTTTGGGGGAAAATAGACTGACTCATAGATTGTTCAGCTTTCATCTGTAGAGAAAGCCCTCGCTTGCTGTTGAGCTGTTAGAAAATCACCAGGGACAACTGTGGGCAAAGAACATAAATATCTCATTTTCACATACCATCTTATGATTGAGTAGTTAATTTTTCATTTTCAATGGTGATCTAGGGAGGACATGGGTTGTTTACTTTGATGGTAGATTTCGAAGATGGAGAAGGCCAGATATTCTTTAAATTAAGAGAAAACTTAAATTCTTAGAGAAAGAGAATCTTTCCATCTAGCAGGTGGATTTTGCTGTTTTAAAAAATGGTGCGCTGTGAATTTCTAGCAGAGGTGGAACTAGGAGCCTGGTGTTTTGAGTTTTGATTCCTGTCGTGGCGTCCTTTTTACTATAACAGGTGCCGCTTAAGAAGGAGGGTAACTGCACATGGCATTATAATATTCTGTATTTTCAGCAAAACCCCAGCTTGAATCTTACATGACTGTTAAATAGCATCTACAGAAATGCTTTTGGAATTAAACATTTTTAAAAAGATATTAATGAGCTAGAGCGAATATGACGGCTAGCCCTGGGATGTGCCCTAAAAGGACTTCCCCTCAGGTTCTGGGGTAAATATGTGATTTCCCAGAAAGCATCTGGCCCTGTCTGCGGATCAGGCCCCCAAATACACTCTTCTGACAACATCACCAACTTGAATATTTGCCAAGTGATCTTATTTTGTGTGAATTTCTCAAGAATAGGGACAATTTATTTCACACTGTGGGTTTCTTCCTGGTACCTCTTACTGGGTTTTGTATTTCACATGATTGGCATTTCGTCCATTTTGTTTGCAAGTTTTATTCAGTTTGGCTAATCATTGTCAATAATAAGATGGAAGATCTAGAAATCAGCAAATTAATATTCGATTCCAGCTGGCATGGTGGTGTGAATGACTACAATTCCAGTACTTAATCCCAGAATGTGAGAGGCTGAAACAGAAGGATCATAGGTTCGAGGCCAGCCTTAGCCATCTAGCTAGGCCCTCTATAATTTAGTGAGTTCCTATTTCAAAATAAAAAGTAAAACAGGGTTGGAGGTGCAGCTCAGGGGTAGAACACACACACACACACACACACACACACACACACACACACACTCTCAGATTCTACTTATAAATTCTGTCCTTATCAACCCTTGGAAACAGTTCATATGCATTAAAACATGTTGGCTGTATGAAATTTAGAAATATAGGTCTCTTTAAAATATAGAAGACAGTGTGAATGGTTGTTTGCTTAGTGAGCTTGGGGATTCTCTATCATATTGGCATCTCCAAAAAGAGTTTGTGACAACAGTGCCCTGTATGAATTTTGATTTCTGTATATAAGCCATATAAGAGTATCTGATACTGAAAATATGAATTTATGTTACCTAAAGTTTTGGTTTAGGCAGAGATGTATCGGGAGGTTCTGAGTCCTAATTTGTTTTCCAATTATGTATCAAACTAATTATCCTAATATATAATTGGTATGAATTATGCAAAGGGAAAGTTTTGTTTTTCAGCTCTGAGATGGTGAGAAATTTCATAATGGAGAGTATAGACACTGCAGTAATATATCTCCTAAGGAGATTTAGCAATGTAACTAACTTTAACAACTAAAGGAAAACTTCATTATTATTATTATCAAGAAAAGATGACTTTAAGTCAGGTATGGTGATGCATACATATAATCCCAGTACATGGAAGGCTGAGACAGCAGGATCACTGGTTAAGGACAGCCTCGGCAATGTAGCTAGACTCTCAGCAACCTAGTAAAATTCTGTTTCAAAATAAAAAATAAAAAGACTGGGGGTGTAGCTCCAAGGTACAATGCCCCCGGATTTAATCCCCGATACTACTAAATAAATAAATAAATAAGTAAATTTAATTCTCCACAATATAAGATACAAATAGTATTTGGAGCCAACTGTGGTGGCGCACGCTTGTAATCCCAGCATTTGGGAGGCTGAGAGAGGAGGATTGGGGTTCGCGGACAGCCTCAGCTACTTAGCGAGGCCCTTTGCAATTCAGTAAGACCCTGTTTCAAAATAAAAAGAAAAAAATCGGGCTGGGGGTGTAGCTCAGAGGTAGAATGCCCCTGGGTTCCATCCCCAGTACTACAAAAAACAAAAACAAAACTATTTGGACATAAAGTAGACATTGCTATGATAGACATTGCTATGATAAACAGTCAATAACTTCCTTCCTGAGCACTTTTATCAGAACCAATTTTAATTTTTATTTAAAAAGGAGTACCAGAGCCGGGCGTGGTGGCGCACGCTTGTAATCCCAGCATTCGGGAGGCTGAGACCGGAGGATCACGGTTCGCGGACAGCCTCGGCTACTTAGTGAGGCCCTCCGCAACTCAGTGAGACTCGGTTTCAAAATAAAGAATAAAAAATAGGGCAGGGGGTGTAGCTCGGAAGTCAAATGCCCCTGGGTTATGCCCCCAGACCTGCAAAACTAAACTAAACTAAAATAAAAAGGAGTACCAGGTTTAAGGGGCATTATTAATTTTGGATGTTAAAGATAAGTGATAACCAGATGCCCAAGCCCCTATAAAAAACATATTTTTGTAAAGTCATACTCAATCCTGTATTTCTTGACTCCTGGTGACATAGATTTCTGAGTTTATGGGAAAACCAGGTTTACCAGACTCGAGTCTCGCTGCAGAGATAACACAGATGTATCACATTTTCTGCTTGCACTTGAGCTGATTCTCGTATTTTTTTCTTTGTGGCAGAGGCATTTACTATCTGCCTCTGCTCTGCTTGTGGCATACGGCCTTCCAGCGAGGAAAAATGGCCTAATTATTGACTTTACGAAAGCATCAACTTACAGGGGAAACTAATAAGAAATAGATCTCCACTAGTTTTATGAATTCAGACTGAAAGACACTGTGGGACACGATTGCATGATCATTTATTAGAAGATATTTTACCTTAAGGAGAAAAAGAATCGAACTAAAATTTGTGTGGAAGATAAAAGGAACAGGCGTTAGAGGTCAGTAATGAGGGCTCCAGTGCAGCTATTTTTAACCTCACAGATGGCACCAAAGGTCCATGCGTGTCTCAGTTGCAATTTCCTTCTGGTTCCTAGATCGTCGTGGGAGACAAAGTTGTTCTGATGCCTGTGAATGCGGGTCAGCCCCTCCACGCCAGCAACATAGAGCTGCTCGATAACCCGGGCTGCAAAGAGGTAAGCACCGGGAAGAAGTCGCTCATATGATTTTCTCACGTGAGAGAGAGAGAGAAAAAAAATTATGGAGTTCTTTTCAGTGTTTTCATGAGCATAATCCCCGCTGTACTGTCTGAGGTCCACGAAGATGCTAATTAGCTTTTTGTGGACTGCCCTTTGAAGATAGTTTTATCGACACACTTCCTTGTCCAATGTGTTTTTCTTCTCTTCTAGTTGAAGTAATAATTTTTTTTGTATAGCATCGAATTTGTGGTCTTCTAACGCCTAGCATTTCTTCATCGATAGGTGAATGCTGTTAACAGCAACACTAGCTGGAGAATCACTTTGTTTATGAAATTTAGCTCCTACCGAGAGGATGTTTTGAAAGGAGTAAGTATGTGCTTCATTGAACATTTGCTGGAAGGAGTGAAGGTAGTCTTATTAAAATTCTAAGTGTAGCCGGGTGTGGTGGCGCACGCTTGTAATCCCCGCGCTTGGGAGGCGGAGACAGGAGGATGGCGCAGGTTCGAAGCCAGCCGCGCGCGCTGGCTTAGGAGACCCTGTTTCCAAATAAAAAAGTATAAAAAATAGGTCTGGGAGTGTAGCCCGGAGGTAGAAGGGCTTTCAGGAACCCCAGTACCACCAAAAAAAAAAAAAAAAAAAAGAATTCTAAGTGTAGAGCCGGGCGTGGTGGCGCACGCTTGTAATCCCCGCGCTTGGGAGGCGGAGACAGGAGGATGGCGCAGGTTCGAAGCCAGCAGCGCTGACTTAAGAGACCCTGTTTCCAAATAAAAACGTAAAAATAGGTCTGGGAGTGTGGCCCGGAGGTAGATGGGCTTCCAGGAACCCCATTCAAAGCCACATTATCAAAGCCAAACAGACACTGCTGCTTCTGATGTCTATTTATTTGTACGGTTGTTAGAAATACAGTGTGTTTTTTAATCTGTTTTTCTAGGGTGATGTTGTTAGGTTGTTTCATGCAGAACAAGAGAAGTTTCTGACTTGTGATGAATATGAGAAAAAGCAGCACATTTTCCTTCGAACAACCTTGCGTCAATCAGCAACTTCTGCTACTAGTTCTAAAGCACTCTGGGAAATAGAGGTGTGTACAATTTTTTTTTTTTGCCATTTTAAGTATTTTTCTTTTTTTTTACCGTTCAATACATAGTTTTCTCGATGCCCTTGACTATCTGAGACCGGCTGATCTCAGTATACCGTTCTTTAGTTTCATCCATTTTCCTGCAAATGACATAGTTTTGTCTGTATGGCGGAGTAAAATTCCATTGTGTATATGTGCCATATCTTCTGTTGGTGGACACCTTAGTTTGGTCCATAAATTGGCTATTGTGAGTTATGTTGCTATAAACTTGATATGTATTACCATAGTATTCTAACTTTAATTTTTTTGGAAAATATCGAAAAGTGGTATAGCTGGGTTTTATGGAGATTTAATTCCTAGTCTTTTGAGGAAACTCCATACTGATCTCCACAGTGGCTGTACTAATTTGCAGTCTCACCAACAGTCTCGCTGTTTCCTACGGGTAGGGGTGGGTAGTGTGGCGGGATCTGACGGGAACCACTCCAATTCCAATCAGTGTATAACAGTTCCTATTTTTTTCACATCCTCACCAGCATTTGTTATTGTTTGTATTCTTGATAATTGCCACAGAATAATTTTTTAAGCCAACTTGTACCCCTTCAATGATGTGACCAGTTTGCAAGGATACTACTTCCTTCACCTATTTGCTCTAGAGTGCCTTTCGTTTCTTTCCTTCTTCCCTCCTTTCTTTCTTTCCTTCTTTCTTTCTTTCTTTCTTTCTTTCTTTCTTTCTTTCTTTCTTTCTTTCTTCCTTTCTTCCTTCCTTCCTCTTTCTCTTTCTCTCTCTCTCCCTCATTTAACAAAGACAAGTATCTGATTTTACCTTTTAAAAATCCATCATGAAATTTTGTCAGTGCTAATGAGATTCAAACCCATATTCTTCAATATAGGAGGATCCACTCTAAGATATCAGAACTGTACTGTCATGGAGGAGAACAATGTTTATTTCTTCTGGGTATGCCATTTCTATTGGAATCAAGAGACTCAGTTAAGAATTTCTTTTACCCCTTATAAAGTATTCTTTAACGGTAAAAGCAAGTTAAAGTGATAATGAAAGTGTGAGATATAGATTTTTGCCTAAAGGAGCTTTCTATATAGTTGAGGAGATAAGATATACATCACTATCTGGGCATGGTGGCACATACCTGTAATCCCAGTACTTGGGAGGCTGAGACAGGAGGATTATACACTTGAGGCCAGTACAGTAACTGAGCAAAATAAAAAGGGCTGAGGGTATAACTCAGAGGTAGAATCCTCAATATCTTCTTCCGCCCCAGGAAAAAATATACATAACTGCCTGTGATCAAGCCAAGGAGTGATGAGTTGCATCTTGACTGAATGGGCCTCTAAACCTTTAGCAGTGGTTCTCAACCATTCAAACCCATCACTTAACTTGTTTGAAAGCATATATTTTGTAATATTTTCCATGATATCCTAAAACAGAATGTATAGGTTCTCACAGTTAAAAATGAGCATAATGCTGACATTCTAATAATAAGAAGAAATAAAAGGAAAATATTTTCTAATAAAAATATGTATCTCAACATGTAAATGAATGCTCTGGGAGAAATGACATATCTATCTTTGATAAATCCATTTACATCCTGAATTAGACAAACATGGTAGAGTAGAATCGGAAGGCCTTCTGCACAAGTTCAGAAGAAATTTTGAGACCTCAAATGATAACAAATAGGAGAGGTAAAAACAGAGCAAACTTATGTGCACATTAAAAAAAATAGAGGGAAATAACCATAATTAAGGTGTAACAAGGCAAATTACACTTGAAACAGAGAAGTACGTTTATGCAAATGAGACGAGCCTTGTTGATAAATGTAACTAACACCAAAGGAATCCTTGGAGTTCTGACATGCTTTTGGGTGGAGATGATAGAGTACGATAAGTTGAATTTCCTATCTTGAAAGCCCAGGACATGTCTGAGCACACTTTTAGCCTCTGGCATTCAGAAGGCCTATGGTTACCATCTCTGTCAAGAGGGGATGAGGTTGAGAGCTGGGACAAACACTGCCATCGAAGCAGGTACACAGGAGGCTGTGTGAGCCCTGGCCAGAGGCTGCCACAACCACCAGGCTAAGGCTGACGAATAGCAGGCAGCCCCCCAAATAAGTGCGTAAATAAAACATTTTTACCCTATAGATTTCCGATTGTTGTGTTCTAACACCTTGAAAATATATTGAGATAGCAGTAATATGAGGTACTATTTAAAACTCTATTAATAAAATAAAATGAGGTTTCTGCCTACATAATACTTGGTTCCAAATCTGTCCGAAGGAGTTTTGAAAGTTCCGTTCTATGCTTAGTCTGATAGCTTTTGCTATAACGGAATCATTGCACTGAAACCCTTTCCATCAAATGTGTAGTTGGAAATTCCACAGCACACCAAGCGAGCAGCCAGAATTGTTATTTAATAACTTTAAGATAATGTCTTTACTACATTTAAGTTCCCCTCCCCATAGTGAATTTCTTAAACGATCGGACCTTTCATCCCACTTGATGTGAAAACTTTTTAGTGTGCTCAAGTACTGAAGCAATTAACAATGTGTGTTTGTGGGAGGCTTATTTCTGTATGAGATTTGAAAGATCCTGCAGGCTGCAGGACATTCCCTGTTGTGTGCTGTAGCAGCTGGGCTTCATCAGGAAGGCTGGGCATCGTGCTCAGTCAGCAGGAGGATCTGGCGTTTCACGAAGGGAGGTATTTAATATAGGCAATTAGGGTTGACGTCACTGGAGGGTCTGGAGGAAGAAAACCCGCGTGGGGAAAATGGACCTCCTGAACACCCAGCCTGATGTGAAGATGCTCGGCCCCTCCCCAGAGCCCATAGGCCTTTCCTCATGAGCTGCACTGTCCTCTTGCACCCAGCCCGTAGACTGGACCTGTTGACCGCTACCACTGTTCCTAGCCCTGGACCTGGAAGAAGAAACTCTCTGCTTCCTTCCTCTGTTTTCCATTCTAATGGGAATGCCCAGACCTCTGCCAGGTGAAGTTTCTAGCCCTTTGATACAAGGAATCATTTAGAAGGGTGAGGATTGTCCTATTGGCCAGACATACTACTTAACACATGCTGGGCTTTTCTGTGAATTACGGGAGATTTCCTCTCCTGACCGTTGCTTATTAAATGCCAATAGTGTCCTTCTACAATCACTGTGATCCATAAAAATGCCCTCCCTTCCAAATCTCCAATATTCCCTAGGGAGCTATACTGCCATTGCTAGACCCACTAAGGTCTAGGCTGGTAATTTATCTGGGGCCTAGAAGGTGGAGTCTAGCAAAAGACGTTAGAAAGCGCTATACATTAGTCGACAGAATTGAAGGCTGCAGAACAAGCCAAAGCATTGTCAATAGTAACAATAAGAAGGCAATCTGCTGAGAGAGAATCCTGAAAAGTTACCCTAGCTCTTCAGTATGCCTTATGGTATTTAATCTTCACAGCAGTACTATGAATGACCCCCATTTTGTACATAGAGATGTTACATTACCGCGATCGTACCTTGATAACTGGCAGAGTCGAGACTCAAACAGCCATCGACGCGCATGAGTTCTACTGCGTCAGCCCCAGCGAGCCTGGAGGCTCAGCACCTGGGGCGAGGCGAGCTTGAAGGTCAGGTATCTAAGGACATGGTATTCGTAAAAAAGCATACAGGGAAAGGGCCAAGAATCAAGTGAGCTCAGCCCTGCAGGCGTTAGCACCCGAGGCTTCCTCTGCCCCAGTGTCCAGCCCCTGCAGGACTGTTTCATTTTCCTCCACGTTCCGGTCACTCACCTCCGAGCTGCCCAGGAGGCCGGCCCTGTGTACAGGAGCATTTCTAGTTCCTTCATCTTGCACTCGGGTTGTCTCCTTCCCAGTATTTGTCAAGTTTGCCTATTCTCTTCTCTCCATTACAATGAAAACTCGAGGCACAGCCACCACCATGACACTATTGTATTGTCTTGCAGAGCGAGCGTTGGCTCTCTTGCTTGGTATCTGAACAAGAGGAGGGGGGGACGACTCACAGCCTTGGTTTTGGGCTGGAGCAGTTGGGGCCTTGGAAATATGGCTTTTGGGGTAAAGCCGTGTTTGCAGCTCTAAGGCAGGAGCCGCGGGCTCGGCACAGTGAGCTAACAACTGTCGCACCAAGTCTTGCTCACGTGCGGAGGACTTTGTTCTTCTGCCACATTGTACTCTTATGAAAACACATTTTAGATTTGACGTGAGCAGATGAGCGATGAGCGTGAGCAGGCAGCGCTCGTGCAGACCTGGCCTTTCTGGGCTGGGACGTGAACGCCATCCGGCCGCTGTGTCACCACTGCTCTTTGTCCATAGGTGGTTCACCATGACCCATGCCGCGGGGGCGCAGGACAGTGGAACAGCCTGTTCAGATTCAAACATCTTGCAACTGGAAACTATTTAGCTGCAGAGGTAAGACTATCGGATCTGGGGCTATGAAGTTTCTGATTCTAAAATAAGTGAAACAGGCAGTTGATTTCTCCAAAGGACATTTAATTTGCATACAAAACCAACTATTATTATAATGTTCCGGTTTGGCATATAATTATTTTAAAAGTGTAGATATAAGCCGGGCGTGGTGGCGCACGCTTGTAATCCCCGCGCTTGGGAGGCTGAGACAGGAGGATCGCACGAGTTCGAAGCCAGCCTCAGCTACTTAGTGAGGCTCTCAGCAACTTAGTGAGACCCTGTTTCCAAATAAAATATATATAAAAAAAGGTCTGGGAGTATAGCCCAGAAGTAGAAAGCCTCTGGGTTCCACCCCTAGTACCACACACACACACACACACACACAAAAAAAATAAAATAAAAATAAAAGTGTAGATATTAGTCAAGTCCTTAACATGAAAATTAATGAAAACAATTGTTCAATGAAAATTAATGAAAACAAATAACTGTTCATAAATGAAATGCTCTCTATTGATGTAAATATTCTCTGTGGAATATTCTCTAAACACACAATGGCTGTGCACCTGTGTGTGTCCATCACTTTGAGCCTCACTATGATGTATAATTACAGTGCACCAATAAAAATTTAAAATAATAACAACAAAATTCTTCAGCTGGTTTACTGTAAGGTGAAGTGGAATGGGCATTTTATTTGCATGTGTGTGTGTGACATGATCTGCACTTTTATATTTAGTTTTACTTTCTCAAAATGTTTGCCTTAGAGACTTGAGGAATCCCTTCATCTGCCTGGCTGATGTGTAGCCTGGCAGGTGCCAGGCTTTTATTCAGGGGCCGCTCTTCCTTTAGTATGTGGCTTCTGTTGTTCACACCACTGGAGAGGAAATGGGTTTCTTCCTCACACCCTGACCTGTTCTCAAACTTTCAATAAAAATGGTAGAAACATATAAAGGTTTTTTTACTTCTTCACTAAAAGTGCATTGATAATCATATATAAAGGGTGGGTAGAAATAACATTAAAAAGTCTTTGAAATTTTTTGAGGTGTGATATCTAATTTAAAAATACATTTTAAGCCGGGCGTGGTGGCGCATGCTTGTAATCCCCGCGCTTGGGAGGCAGAGACAGGAGGATCATGCAGGTTCGAAGCCAGCCGCGCACGCTGGCTTAGGAGACCCTGTTTCCAAATAAAATTATAAAAAAATATAAAAAAATATAAAATATAAAAAATAAAATAAAATAAAAATATAAAAAAAAACAGGTCTGGGAGTGTAGCCCGGAGGTACTGGGCTTCCAGGAACCCCAGTACTATCAAAAAAAAAAAAAAAATACATTTTAAGCCGGGCATGGTGGTGCACTCTTGTCATTCCAGCATTTGGGAGGCTGAGATCGGAGGATCACGGTTTGTGGACAGCCTCAGCTACTTAGTGAGGCCCTTTGCAACTTAGTGAGACCCTGTTTCAAACTCAAGAATAAAAAATAGGGCTGGGGGTGTAGCTCGAAGGTTGAATGCCCCTGGTTTCCATCCTCAGACTTGCAATAAATAAATAAATAAATAAATAAATAAATAAACAAAATTTCAACTATTTTTTTTTTTTGTTATAGCCAACTATTCATTCATTCTGTTCTCCCTATTCTGTTTGTAGTTTTTAACTTAGAGTTTCTTTCGCGATTCTAAAGCCAAATCCCAGGGGCTGTTTACTGCCACTCGCCTCCCTTTTGTTCCGGATGTGGGGAAGGGAAAGGAAGTGGGGTCGGGAGACTGACTGTCAGGGGAAGGTGTGGGAAGCAGGCGGGGCCCCACAGGTTCTGTAGGCACGTGACCCTGTCTACTCTAGGAGCTAACTCTGCCACCCTGGACCCTGTCTACAGTAGCAGCCAACCCCCTTACCCTCCGCATCCTGCTTGTCCCACGCACCCACGTCTGACTCTTTGTACACTTTATTTTAGCGGCTGTGTCTACCTGTAGATGTATGCTTTCTGATGGTAGGATTTTTTTTTTTTGCCCCTCATCACCAGTGTATCCTTAATACCCACAACCTTGCCTGGCACTTAGAAACCATTTGATGAATTTTTTTTTTTAAATGAATGAATGAATCAATATGAAGAAGCTGTTGAGGCTTCTGTAAGATCGGAAGGATTTCAGGATTCCTAAGTGAGAGGTGTTATTGGGACCAATAATGTCTCTAATTTCATTTCATCCTCCGAGGATAATCAAATATCTAGTATGATGTAGTTTAGGTGAAGTGCTTGGCATAATGTTCAGCTCAAGGTACCCCCAGGAAGTGATGCCAGCATGATTAATTTCATTATAGGATGACTAGGCACTACTCTTAGTTTTATAAGTATCGGGCATATTAACTGCTCAACTAAATGAAATGTAGCCTTTTAATTTCCAGGCTGTTTATACCTTAAATGTTTTGAAGGAACTATTTTGAAAGACAATCGTTTGAAGCAAAAATACACAGCAGAGACTCTTGTCTAAAGTACAAATTAGAAACACCAAACCACATCTCCTATAAAAGATAAGATTTTAGAATCAAAGTCCCCTTGGGTCCTGTGTTGGTGGCTCTTTTCCCCAATTCATTTTTCAGTTAGTGGCATTTTTAGCTACTTATATTCCATAGGAAACCGACATGATATATGCTCTCCTTATTAATTTTTGTGATTAAAGCTTACATTATCTGATATATTCGAATCATTAGATTATTAGAAATGTCATCATTTATCAACTTACATGAAGATTCAAGACCTTGATACATAAATGGATTACTTAGAGACGGAAAATAGAAAGCGGTTCCTGAAATGGTTTTGAGACGATCTTGACAGGCTGTCTTTCTGCGCTGTCTTTAGAGAACACAGTTTAAATGCCAGGTGCTATTTTGTCCATTGAGGCGTCCGGTGTATATGAAGGCTCTTTCCTTTGACCTTTAATTCTGTAGATAACATCTTTTTTATGGCAAAGATGGGGAAAGGAGAGTTAAACATTAAATACATATCTGAAAATTGAAAACTAGCAATCCATTTTCTATTGATTTTAACTAATACAACGGGTGCTTTTCTGTAGTATTTTATCATCCAGGTAGAAATTTTAGCTTCAAAATACTGACAGAAGGTGGGGTTTTATATTTCCCAAGTCATCAAAGTTCAGACAGGATCCTGCACACTTGTGTCCCGGGGGACTTGTCCTCTTGGTATGAAAATGGCATATCTCGATCATCTTGGAGTGTGTCTCGATTATTGCCACAGTCACTGATTTAAAACATTGATTTCCCGTCAGAAAGCAGGTGGCTATTCAATCTATGATAGCCGTAAGAAGCCATGGTTATCCTATCACTGTGATTTTATTTTTTTTAATTTTTTTTTAATTTTTATTTTTTTGGTGGTACTGGGGTTCCTGGAAGCCCTTCTACCTCCGGGCTACACTCCCAGACCTATTTTTACATTTTCATTTTGGAAACAGGGTCTCCTAAGCCAGCGCGCGGGGCTGGCTTCGAACCTGCGCGATCCTCCTGTCTCTGCCTCCCAAGCGCGGGGATTACAAGCGTGCGCCACCACGCCCGGCATCACTGTGATTTTAAATCACTGTGACTGGGAGGCTGAGACAGGAGGGTCACAGGTTCGAGGCCAACCCCAGCAACTTAATGGGACCCTCAGCATCTTTGTGAGACCCTGTTTCAAAACAAAAAACTAAAAAGGCCTGGGGATGTAGCAGAGGTGTAGAATGACCCTTGGATTAACTCCTGGCACCACAAACATAAATCAAATGAAGCTTGAGAGTCAGTTCTGCAACGACTAGCCACAGTGAGTCACTCATTGTTGACTCCACGTGGGAGAGTACAGGTACGGAACGTTTCCACCCTGGGCAGAAGGGTTGGTGGCCGGTGCAGCTCGGAAGCCTTTGTGGAACAACTAGAAGAGACTGGACTTAGGGGAGACAGAGGGAAGATACTTTTGAGGAACTTTAAAGACCCGGTCCAAGGGGCGGCTTTGGTCAGAGCAAGGAGGAGAGGGGCTGCAGTGTTTTTCCGGGACAGAATCAAAGGCCGAGTGACAGGGCTTTAGGAGTAGAAGGATTTCAGCTTTGGAGAACTGGTGATGTCACCCACTGATTTGGAGAAAATGGGTACCAAGTGAATGAGAAGAAAAATTCATTCAATTTGAGTATGTTCAGTGGGGGTGCTCATGAAAGGTCCAGGGGAAGCCATCTCATAGGCACAGGCTCCACCAACTTTTAGAAGTTTGGGGCTGGACTAAGGCCGACCAAGGGGCTTTAGGTCTCTTCAGTACAGATAATACCACCAGAGAGTGAGTGCATGGTGAGATATTTACATAGAACCAAGAGGAACTTCATCTTCTAAGGGTGGACAGAAGACCAGGAGCCTGAGAATCCAAAGAAGAAACCGGGAAATGCAGTGGGTTGACTCACAGGTGCCAGGCAAGGGGGGGCGGAGGTCAGAAAGGAGGGAGTGTTCCAGAAAAGGTCAGGAATGAAACCTATTCACGGCACTTGGCAAGGATGCGATCATTTTAGTGGAATCCTGAAATCCAGGGTGGAGGAGGGAGGAGGAGCCAGGGTGTGGAAGTGAGACAGACCCAGTGCTCCGCTCACAGCAGCGCGGGAGGAGGGGTCGGAGGGAAGTTAAGAGTCCCATTTGATAATTTTATAAGATGTATTCTTAAACAAGATGGCGTTGTATTGCGCTGCTTTTGCATCAAAGAGAATTAATGTGATTGTCATAAGAGGTCACGTTGGTCCTTTATTATTAGGTTTTGTTCCTTGTTGGAAATACCTAACAAGCAGGACGGAGAACAAGTCGTTAACTCTCTTTCCCAGTGAATGGCTTTCCCACCTTCAGTGGACATATTTATAATTTAAAACATTCCTCTAATGTGCTTTCAACATTTTTGGAAAATTGCATTATGCACTTTTTGAATTGCCTTTGAGTTCATGGTAATTTTTATTGGCCATTGGAACTAAGAGAGCCTAAAATAGTGTGTGTGTGTGTGTGTGTGTGTGTGTGTGTACCCCATGTATACCCTGTACAGTCTATCTCACTTTAAGGAAATATTTAACCATTGAACCTGAGTTCCCTTGTGTATAAAAAGGCAACACACACACACACACGCACACACACACACACGTAATGTTAAGTTCCTTTTGTGGAGAGGAAGGAAACAAAATGGAGAATAACGTTTGATCAACATTATCATTATCGTGAGGAACTAGTATTTCTATGTCAGATAACATCATGGGAGAAAATTCGTAGGGGCGAAATTTAGTTCTTTAATTGGTTTATTGGAAAAGGTTACCTATTATGCAAATACTGCCTCATGGAAGCATTAAAATCCTAGCCACCGCACACCTGTAATTCCAGGACTTGGGAGACTGAGATAGGAGGATCACAGGTTTACAGCCAAAAAAAAAAAAAAAACAAAAAAAAAACAACAAACCAGGGCTTTGATCCTGAATAATGCCATAGTTATTTTCTATAAACCTGTCGATATTTCAGAAACATCATTTCTTTGAATTCATCAACTTGCAGTTTTGCGTCTGTCAATTCCTTCACCATGCACTCTCAGTCTCTCCAATGAATGCTTTTTCCCATGAGGAAACACTCACAGCACACAAGGCTCACCTGTGCCTGGAACAAAGTCTGACGCTTCATTCACATTTAGCAAACACTGCAAGACTGAAGAGATGAACCACAGGGACACTGCTTGTAAATATAGTCATTTCAATTTACAGAAGAGGAAGTCCAGGCTCACGGAAGTGATTTATCTTGCTCAAGTCAATGACACATGAATACTGACGGCATTAGGACTGAGTGCTAGCCTTGCACCGCTTCATTTATATCAGTGGTTCTCAACTGGAGGGGATTTTGGCAATGCCTGGAGGTGTTTTTATTGTTGCAAATGAAGGGACTGATAGTTTGCGGTCTAGATAACCCAATCCCTGGGTTGTCGAGATCTTTTTTACACCTGCTTCCATCTGAGTGATTGTAATTATCAGAGGTGGTTTTGTGTAATGCTCAAATTATTAAGTCTATGGGTGAGCCAGGCGTGGTGGCACATGCCTGTAATCCCACCTCTTGGGAGGCTGAGACAGGAGGATGCAGGTTCAAAGCCAGCATTAGCAATTTAGCAAGCCCCTAACTTAGCATGGCCCTGTTTCTGAATAAAAAAATAAAACAGGTCTGGGGGGGGGTGCCTCAGAGGTAGAATGCCCTTGTGTTCAATCCCCAGCACTGCATGTGTGTGTGTGTAAGCGAGTGTGTGCGCGCATACGCATCTATGATTGACCTTGCTAAATCTTACAGTAAGTCTACAGGGTTACAACCTTAAATCTAAGCACAAGTAAGAAAAAAAAAAACCTCTAAAAATTAACTTAAAAATATATTGCCTAAACATGATACTCTGTTTTAACTACCACTTAAGTGGGTGATTAAGTTATTCAGAAAAACGTGTGAGGTTATTGCTTGTGTAGAAATGAAGAGGACATATTGTTTCATACGCTGGAGATTCTGTAGCCTAAACTTAGAAACATCGCACATATATTCCCAGCTATTTACAAGTAGCATCCTTTTTGGGTGAATTATAGAAAATATCTAGGAATTAGGACAATGCATACATAATGAATATATAACAACACAATGAATACCTTGCTTTTCTGCAAGATACTAACAAGAATCAGCTTTAGAAATGGACCCTTATTCCATGTAGAGATCTTCAGTGGAGCCAAGCATGGTGGTGCATGCCTGTAATCCCAGTACGTGGGAGGCTGAGACTAGAGGACCACAGGTTCAAGACCAGCCTCAGCAACTTAGTGAGACTTTGTTCCAAAATTAAAAAAATAAAAAGGGCTGGGATTGTAGCTAGAGGGGAGGAAGGGCCCTGGGCTCAATCCTCAGTACCTCCCACTCCCTTCCCAAAATGAGAGGGGGAGGTACTTCTAGGAGATTTTAGGATCTTCAGTAGTATAGTTTTATGGGTCTCTAATAGTGTAGTTTTATGCAATGTAGATTAATCAAAGTATCTCTAATAGTATAGTTTTATATGCATGCAGATTAATTTTTGAGAAATTAAAATTGATAAAATGGGTAAAATGTGAAACAAAGTATTTAATTGTGAATAAGGTAACAGAAACATTTTGGTTCCATGAGATACTATAGAACCATGTTCCAGGTCCCCTCCCTGTTCACTGCAGCGTGCACAGGGTTAGTGAGGTTGCACAAGGAGAAGGTAAACACTTGTTTATTTTTGAGTGTTTAATACACAGTGCAGCTGCTGGCATCCTTATTGACATTTTGTCTTTGATTTTACTCTTTTTATTTATTTATTTATTTATTTATTTTTATTTATTTATTTTGGTGGTACTAGGAGTGGAACCCAGAGGCTTTCTACTTCTGGGCTATACTCCCAGACCTATTTTATATTTTATTTGGAAACAGGGTCTCACTAAGTTGCTGAGAGCCTCACTCAGTAGCGCGGCTGGCTTCAAACCTGTGCGATCCTCCTGCCTCAGCCTCCCAAGCGCGGGGATTACAAGCGTGCGCCACCACGCCCGGCCAATTTTACTCCTTTTAACTTGGTGCAGATGAGTTTATAACTATGTATATGGAAGAGGAAGTAATTTTATAATATAGAATTACAAGTAAAGCATCACAGTTTTTGAACTGATTTTTAAAAATATATATATTTCCCGGGGGATTACTTTTTGTTTCTGGAACTGGGAATTGAACCCAGAGGCATTCTGCCTCCGAGCCCCACCCCAGCCCTATATTTTATTCTTTATTTTGAAACAGGGTCTCACTGAGTTGCAGAGGGCCTCACTAAGTAGCTGAGGATGGTTACAAACCTGGATCTCCTGTCTCAGCCTCCCAAGTACTGGTGTTAGAACGGTGCACCACCACGCCATCTTGAGGCTTACTAAAGCAATAACTTTTTTTTCCCCAGTACTAGGGACTGAACCCTAGGGCATTCACCCCCAACCCTATTTTTTATTCTTAATTTTGAAACAGAGTCTTCCTGAGTTGCAGAGGACCTCAGTAAGTGAGGATGTCTGCAAACCTGGTATCTTTCTGTCTCAACCTCCCAAGTACTGAGATTACAAGCATGTGCCACCACGCCCGGTTAAAGCAATAACTTTTGATAATTTTTTTCCAAAACAAGATAGATCAAGTAATGCAAAGTAATTTTATTTGTTAAATATTTCATGTTGCCTGCTAAAAAGCTAGTTTGTTTGTGGATAGGCAAAATGTCCACCAGATGGCAGTAACAACTTATTTCTTGAGTCTAAGTTTAATTAATTAGTTAAAAACTTAGTAGTTCAGAACCTGTATTTTTGTGTGGGATTATGAATTTTAGGGCTGTAGTTTTAAATATCTCTGTATGATTTACATAAAAGGACATGTCTGTTTATGTGTACAGATATACAATAAGTGAATGTATATACTAGAATGTATATATGTATGTATATGTGAATTCAATGAGTGAATGTCTATATGCCACACTCTAAATTATACTGAACACACATAAACACCCAGTTAAGATTATTTATCAATAAGAATAATAGATGTGGCATTGGAATGCCAGCTATTGGAAAGAACATATATATGTAATTATTTTAAAATATACTCATGATGATTTTAAGACTTTAATGTTTTATGTACAATAAATTGTTCAAAACATTTCATTGTAAAAATTATCACATGATTTTATTCCTATGTGGAATCTAAAATTAAATTGATTTCATAGAAGTTGAGGGTAGGATGGTGGTTATCAGAGGCTGGGATAGGAAAGATGGGGAAGGTTGATCAGTGGCTGCTGAGTTATAGGTAGATGGAAAAAGAAGTTGTGGCATGATTTTTTTTCACAGTGGGCTGAGTATCAAAACTAGAAGAAAGAATTTGGAAAGTTTTGACCATAAAGAAACATATGAGGTGATAGATATGTTTAGCTTGATTTAAACATTATACAATGTATACGTATTGAAGTATCATGGTATGTTAGTAAGATGTACAATTTTTATATTTTTATGTATCAGTTAAAATGAATTTTTTGGTATTAGAGATTGAACCCAGGGTCATTCTACCTCAGAGCTATACTTTGAACACTTTATTATTATTATGTTTTGAACCAACATCTAACTAGGTTTCTTAGAGTCTAAGATGTTGAGGCTGTCCTTGAACCTGCTAACCTTCTGTCTCAGCCTCTCGAGTACTGGAATTACAAGTTTGTGCTACTATGCTCAGCTGGTTAAAATAATTTAAAGAAGAAAGCATGGGCTGGGCATGGTGGCGCACGCTTGTAATCCCAGCATTTAGGAGGCTGAGACAGGAGGATCGCGGTTCGTGGACAGCCTCAGCTACTACTTAGTGAGGCCCTCTGCAACTCAGTGAGACCCTGTTTCAAAATAAAGAATTAAAAATAGGGCTGGGGATATAGCCTGGAGGTAGAATGACCCTGGGTTCCATCCCCAATATCGCAAAAAAAGAAAAAAAGAAGAAAGCATGTATTATGGACTTAGAAGCTTTCGGGTTTTTTTTTTTTTTTTTTTTCTATTGTGTTAGACAGAAGGACACAGACATCTTTCATTTGATTGTGGTATGGTTGTGACTTTCACTGGCTCAGAGTTTATGATATCACGTTCTGTGTCTCTACCACTTGCATGGTGTCTAGCTTCTTTTATTCCTCTTTGACCTTTTAAATGAAGACTTTCTTCAAATATTAGCTTTTCATTCCTCTCCGTGTCGTCCACTCCCATGGCACTAGTGTGTTGTGAATTTGATCCTAGATATCACATTGCTTTATAAGCAATAAATATTTCTAAGATTGAGTTGTTTCTCTACTAAATGATAACTTTTCTTAGTGTAGTTAAAACCTCAGAATCACAATAAATATATTTTCTTTCCGAGTTTACACATTTGGATTCTGCTGATTTTTTTTTAGTATGTTTTGCTTGGGATTTAACAGCCTATTGGTTTGGGCTATCTTACTTTTTTTCTTTCTTTATTTTTTACTTTTTATTTTTTATTTATTTTTTGTTACTGGTGATCAAATCCAGTGGCATCCTACCTCCAAACTATACATCCAGATCTTTTTATTCTTTGCTTTGAAACAGGGTCTTTCTAGGTTACTGAGTACATCACTAAATTGCCAAGGCTGGCCTCGAACCTGTGATCCTTCTGTCTTAGCCTTCCAGGTAGTGGAATTACAAGCATTTTTGTCCTGGTTCACACCACTCTGCCTTATGGAGACAGAAGGGAAGTAATACATTGTAGTTCCTGGAAGGTGTAGCTCTGGGCTGTCAGGCCTGTGCTTCTCAGCCTGCCGGTGCTATGACAGCGGTATGACTTTGCAAAAATACCTCACGTGATGGGCCCCAGGAGCCTCATCTGTAAGTTGGGGTTAAGACTCCCTTCTTGTAGCATAATGGTGAGGTTGAATGAATGGGTCCCTCAAAAGCACATAAAAAGCCGGGCGTGGTGGCGCACGCTTGTAATCCCCGCGCTTGGGAGGCGGAGACAGGAGGATCGCGCAGGTTCGAAGCCAGCCCCGCTGGCTTAAGAGACCCTGTTTCCAAATAAAAAAAAATAGGTCTGGGATTGTAGCCTGGAGGGAGAAGGGCTTCCAGGAACCCCAGTACCACACACACACACACACACACACACAGAAAGCACATAATAATCATTCCCTAAGTGACATGAATGGGTCTTCTCTCAACAAGTCTCACCTGTATGGCATCTGCACCATCGCGCCCCGTCTTCTCTTGGCCTCGCCCTCCTTCCTTCTCTGCCAGTTAACATTCTACCCGTCCTTCAAGGCTTATCTCAAACACTACCCTCCATGAATAATTCTTGAATAAATTGGCCCACCACAGATCCCTCCTTCCTCCGACCTATATTGTTTATAAATTATTCATCCCTGTCTGAGATCTCTGGACACATTCTAGTTTGTTTTATAGCGGCTGTATCATGTCTTATTTCTCCCCCCAGATCTTAAGGTCTCGTGGTCAGGGACCACATTCTCTTTGTGCTAAAATGCCCTATGCCACAATGCTTCGCCCATTATAGATGCTCCATGAATATTTATTGAAGAAATGATGGAGGAGCTTACTAGTGCTTGCTCTCCAATGGCAGGTTTGTAATTTATGTTTTAGCACGAGGAAATATTTCCTTGGAAGTTCTAAAAGATTCAGGTACCTCCATATGACCACATCTTTTCTTCTCTCTTTAAAAATCATTTTCCTCTATTCGTCTTTAGTCTAATTACTTGAATAATACTCCTGAAACTCTCTCTATTTAGAGGAGGAGCACAGCAGTATGATTTAAAACATGTTTATTTGATCTTTAATAGTCAATATTGGTGAATTTATCTAGCCATAGCTTCCTTTTCTCTTCCTCCTCATTCTTAGCATTTAGACTTTTCTGAATTTACTAGAGCCGTCTCTCCATGTTAATTATTTAAACTAATGTACCACAGGCTGAAAGAAACAGATGAGGCAGAACTTTTTTTTTTTTTTTTTGCGGGTCTGGGGATGGAACCCAGAGGCATTTGACCTCAGAGCTACACCCCCTGCCCTATTTTTTATTCTTTATTTTGAAACCGGGTCTCACTGAGTTGCAGAGGGCCTCACTAAGTAGCTGGGGCTGTCCGCGAACCGCGATCCTCCAGGTCTCAGCCTCCCGAATGCTGGGATTACAAGCGTGCGCCACCATGCCCGGCTTGATGAGGCAGAACTTGATTGGCACCATGCTTACCACCGACGGCAAAGATATGAATATGTTAAATTTGTCGACGTTGACTCGGGGTTCAGTCAAACACTTTTGTCCTCATTTTACCGATGAGAACACCGAGTGACCTTTCATGGGGTGAAAGTTTTTCATAGTAAACTAAGGGAGCGTATGATTTCCTTTCAGAGCAGTCTGGAATCTAGCTGGCCAGGGATGGGACTGGGCGATCCTGAGTACGTGAATTGTGTGAAGACTGACTTTTAGAAGCTGACGTAGTTTCTGGCATTCGATATGACCTATGCTTTAAAGGGTATTCGTTGTTTTGTGTTTGACTTAGATAGTTTAGTTCCTCTTTCTGTGTGCATTTTAGTTACAGATATGTTATAGTTTCCAGCATGAGTTTACTAGTGTCCAGAACCAACTCTTATATAGTGCATATTAAGTGAAAATGTCGACCCCAAGTTATAGCTTTGGTTACACATATTAGATATCTTTTGGAATGTAATTTGGTGAAAATTTTAATATGGATTTTTCTTTAAAAAATATGCAAAAGTTACAATTCTTGTGTGTGTGTGTGTGTGTGTGTGTGTGTGTGTGTGTGTGTTACTGGGCGTGGAACCCAGGGGTTTTTCTACCTCTGGTCTATACTCCCAGTCCTATTTTATACTTTATTTGGAAACAGGGACTCACTAAGTTGTCGAGAGCCTCACTAAGTAGCTGAGGCTGGCTTAGACCTGTGCGTTTTCCTGTAATTCAGCCTCCCAAGCGCAGAGATTACAAGTGTGCGCCATCACACCTGGCTAAAAGTTAGAATTCTTTAAACTGAAAAATTTCATAAAAGCTATGGTGAGCCGGGCGTGGTGGCGCACGCTTGTAATCCCCGCGCTTGGGAGGCAGAGACAGGAGGATCGCGCAGGTTCAAAGCCAGCCGCGCGCGCTGGCTTAGGAGACCCTGTTTCCAAATAAAAATGTAAAAATAGGTCTGGGAGTGTAGCCTGGAGGTAGAAGGGCTTCCAGGAACCCCAGTACCACCAAAAAAAAAAAAAAAAGCTATGGTGAGAAGCCTGACACGGCGGTGTATGCCTGTGACCTCAATACTTGGTAGGCTGAGACAAGAGGATTGAAGGTTCAAGTTAGTAAGATCTCAGCAAGTTAGTTAGACCCTATTTCAAAACAAAACTAAAAGCTGGGCGTGGTGGCGCAGGCTTGTAATCCCAGCATTTGGGAGGCTGAGACAGGAGGATCGCAGTTCTCTGCCAGCCTCAGGTACTTAGTGAGGCCCTTTGCAACTCAGTGAGACCTTGTTTCAAAATAAAAAATAAAAAAATACAGCTGGGGGTGTAACTCAGAGGTAGAATGCCCCTGTACTGCAAAATAAATAAATAAATAAATAAATAAATTAATTAATTAATTAAGAGCCGGGCGTGGTGGCGCACGCTTGTAATCTCCGCGCTTGGGAGGCAGAGACAGGAGGATCGCGCAGGTTCGAAGCCAGCCGCGCGCGCTGGCTTAGGAGACCCTGTTTCCAAATAAAAAAATGTAAAAATAGGTCTGGGAGTGTAGCCCGAAGGTAGAAGGGCTTCCGGGAACCCCAGTACCACCAAAAAATAAAAAATAAAAAATAATTAATTAATTAAAAAAGAAATAAAAATAACAGAGGGATGGGGGTATAGCCTGGAGGTAGGATGTCCCTGGGTTCAATACCCAGTACCAAAAAAAAAAAATTAATTAAAAAGCTACAGTGATACGTGATTAAATAAGTGAATAAATCTCTTATAGGCACTATGTTGGAATTTCCTTTACTACCAAGTGTAGAATATGTATTACTCTGTATTGGAAGGGAGAGAAATGGGGAGGCGGGGGCACCAAGGACGCGTGCACGTATGTCATTGTCAACGTGATTTACATTATGACGTGAGCGTATAATGCGCCAGCAAAAACACAAAAATATGTATTCTTAGATTTGATTAATCAGTAGATAGGGGCCGGTTCACTCATTCTTTGTCCCTCTTTTAGTCTCAGATTCTTTCTTTCTTCCTTCCTTCCTTCCTTCCTTCCTTCCTTCCTTTCTTTCTTTTGGTGGTACTGGGGAATGAACCCAGGGACATTCTACCTCCAAGCTATAACTCCAGCCCCTTTTTATTCTGAAACAGGGTCTTTTTAAGTTGTTGAGGCTGATCTTAAACTTGTGATCCTCCTGCCTCAGCCTCCCCAGAACATGGATTTTGGGTGTGCGCCTCCACACCCGGCTCATTCTCAGATTCTTTTTTTTTGTTTTTGGTGGTACTGGGGTTCCTGGAACCCCTTCTCTGGGCTACACTCCCAGACCTATTTTCTTTTTATTTTTGGAAACAGGGTCTCTTAAGCCAGCGAGGCTGGCCTCGAACCAGCGCGATCCTCCTGTCTCCGCCTCCCAAGCGCGGGGATTACAAGCGTGCGCCACCACAACCGGCTCATTCTCAGATTCTAAACACAAGATTCATTCTATTTGGGAACGAACTCCATGATTCATTTTGCAAGAGTATTTAAAGAGTTAGAGGTAGATTCCGAGTCTGTAGAAAAACACAGGTCAGCCCCACACCCCCCGTTGCAGGTCCTGCTCGTTCCCACGGGGATCCTGAGTCCCCTCCTCCCTGGGTGTCAGTTCTGGGCACCCAAAGGCCCCCTCCTGGGGCTCTCAGCCTGGCCTCTGCCTCCTGTCCCTCCCCCGTTCTCCCATCCCCCCTCTGCCTCTGTTCCCCATAGTTTAGTAGTCCTGTTTACTCTCCCGTGTCATATAAATGGAACCACGTGGCACATTCTTTTTTGTGCTGGCTTCTTTCACTTCATGTGCTCGAGATTTGTCCTTGACCACTGGCCATGTTTTCTGCTGAATAGTACTCCACTGTCTGAATAGACAGCTTGTGGTTTATTTATCCTTCCATGACACCACCTGCATTTCTATCTAGGCCTCATTTCCAGCTCCGTTTTAAGCCCCTGCTGCGGTTTCTTTTTCTCTTTTTTTCTTCTTCATCATTTTTGGATGAATGTGTCCATATGCTTTAGCTGATTTTTATCCTACAGTAGGGGCCTCTGCACACACAGTTCTTTCTTTACCTGAGGAAGCTTCACTTTCTATGATCTCCAATTCTTGCTTGGGTTTTACTGTCTCTTCCTTCTGATACCTTGGTCCAGGAGTTGCAAGTTCCTTCTCTGCTCCTCCACAATCCCCCGCCCCCCGATTTTGACTTCTGGGTAGAGGGATAACCGCTCAACTTCTTAACCTTCTGCAGCACTCGTTTTCTGTAGAATCAGCTAGGATTTTTGTTGCTGCCAGCAGGAATTTTGGCCTTGCATTTTAGTCTTGTATTTATGCCTTTGTATTTTGTACTTTTTGTATTTTGGTATTGTATTTATGCATTTATTTTTGTTTGCTAAAATCTTCCCTATTTTTGTGTTGTAATCCTTTATTTTGTTACTTATGCTATTTTATTTTTACATTACATTATCCTCATGTGATTCTGTTGCCTTTATGTACAGGCTCCATTTATTTGTACCTTCTTAAGTATGCCAAACCATTTCTGGAAAATTTATTTTATAACATACCACAGGAAATATCAGAAAGATCCTGAGAAAGGGAGCCTAGGGTGGCATCTGTCTGTAATCTCAGTACTTGGGAGGCTGAGGCAGGAGGATCACAAGTTTGAGGCCAGCCTTACCAACTTAACAAGATTCTCCACAACTTATTGAAACCCTATTTCAAAATAAAAAATAAAAAGGGCTGGAGGTGTCACTCAGAGGTAGAATGCTGTTGGCTTCCACCCCCAGTACAAACAACAGTAACAACAACAATAAAAAAAAAAAAATCCTGCGACAGGATTTTCCTTGTTTCAAGGTACTTTTTGTTAGTTCTATATTTTTCTTTCTTCTTTTCCTTCCCTTCTCTCCTCAGATGAGTGAGCTCTGTGAATATCCATGTGGCTTGAATGTACTGTCCTTCAAGCCAATTTAAAAGAAAAAATTGGGCGCGCCCCAGCGCAGGGGCTGGCCTAGGCTGAGGTTGGCTCCTGGTACCCAAGTTCTGCAGTGGCTTCGGTCTCCTGCCTTCCTGCTATTTCTACGTGGTCATTCAATGTGATGCCCGCACACAGCAGCCCTTGTTCTTTTTCTTCTTCTCTTCACGCAATGCTCCCTGGGAAATCCCTCTGCCAACATCTGCTCCGAGCTCTGCAGTGCCAGGAGAAGATGGAGACAGGAAATGGGACCTGGGTGTGCTAGGCTGGGGAAACCATTTTCTGCTTAACCTAAATGGCAGCTTCTCCCTGTGGAAGGCTTTCAGTACAGACTTGTTTGCTAAGTTCTCTGGATCTCTGAGTCCGAGGACTAAGTGGGAGCCACAGCAGGTGTCTTAACCCCAGCCACACAGCGGCTAGCTGGAAGCCAGGCTGAGGGTTATCACAGGTGACAGCGGGGGACTTACTGCCCCTCCCCCGAACGTTCTGCTCTATGGTTAGTGCCAGTCCAGCCAAGATTTGGAGTTTAGGTTGTTTTTAAAAACTTTGTTGTCAGTGAGATCGAGAGCCTTTTCTTTTGTTCTATTTTTCTTTCTTTTTCAGCACCTCCGTTGCTATGTAGTGGTGATTTGGGAGTCACAACTAGAGCTCTTAGCCCAGTGTCATTTTAAGAAAGACATCTGAGCTAGATGGAGTGGTGCATGCCTTAGAATCCCAGTACTTGGGAGGCTGAGACAGGAGTAATGCAGATTGGAAGCCAGCCTCAGCAATTTAGTGAGACCCTGTTTTTTTTTTTTTTTTTTAAGAAAAGGAAAAAAGGAGATGCAGTTTGGAAGTAGAGTAACAACAACAACAACAACAACAACAACCCCAAACAAAAACTAGAAAACAAAAAGAAAAAGAAGACATCTGACTTTAAATTTGAAATAACTTTAACTAATTGAAATTGTGCATTGTATATATCCCAGGTGATTCATACTAAAATGATTAAGTTGAGTTAGCTTGATTTTTTTCATTTTTATTTTTTGCAGAACTGGGGATGGAACCCAGGGACCAAGCTACACCCTCACCCCTATTTTTTTAATTCTTTATTTTGAAACAGAGTCTCACAAGTAGCCGAGGCTGGCCGCAAACCTGCGATCCTCTTGACTCAGCCTCCCAAGTACTGGGATTATAAACGTGTCCCGCCATGCCTGGTTGACAAACTGATATTTCAAGGGAAAAAAAAATCCAGATTTATAAAGTCTGTTGCCTGCTCAGTGACTAGCTAGCTATTCACCCTTAGATGTCCTTTGCTAGTGGGAACTAAGAGGTGGGAATCTGACCTGCTGAAATGCATATGTGTCCACACGCACCCTCCCTGGAGCTCCTTCCTTGGCCCCAGTGACCCGACCCTGGCTGTCCAGGTGGGAAGACATGGGTGGGTGTGTCCTTGTTGCGTCCAGTGGTCCTCCTGCGTCAGCTGACATATCGGATGTGTAGCTCCCTTTTTCTCTGTTTTCTTTTTCTTGAGCATAACATGGGAAGTGTGATCTTGAGTCATTGTTGAAATTTTCTTTTGATCTAGTTTGTAAAATTGGTGTCTGAGTTATTAGTTCCCGGCAGCTTTTGTGGCGGGTCAAATCGTGAACTCTCTCGAGTGCTTCCCCAGAGGACGTGGGATTGTCATTGCTCAACTGTGCAAAGATGTCAACAGCTCTGATGTGAACCGAGGCCATACATTTGACAGTTTAGCTCTTGTCTCCTATAGCTGGGGTTTTGGTGATAATGTTTTAAGTTATTATATTTACTAGTATTTTTTGCTAGTATTTTTTCTTAGCTTTTAAAATATTAAACTTAAATAATAGACGTGTGTACTGAATTAAATACCACAGTCTTATTCATATGCTTTTAATAGCCATTCAAAATTAGTTTTTCCTTTTTTTTTTTTGTAGCTTAATCCTGATTATCGAGATGCCCAAAATGAAGGAAAAAATGTGGTGAGTGCAACTGTTTCTTCCCCCCCCCACCCAGCAAATCTCAAACATCGCTCATTTTGTTTTATGTGAAAAGTTGAAAATATAGTAACCAGTCGCTGGGCGTGGTGGCGCACACTTGTAACTCCAGCATTCGGGAGGCGGAGAGCAGAGGATTGCTGTTCACGGACAACCTCACATACTTAGTCAGAGGACAGGAACTCTAAGAGAGAGTCTCTGAGTAGAAGCTGTGGATGAAAGAAAACAAGTGGAAGATGATAGGGCTTCGATTCTACAATGTCTAGTCATGGGCACTCAGGGAGGCTTCTGGCAACTTGGAGGCCGTCTCTAGTGGAGTCTCAGAGCCAGCTGACACCTGCAAGATGTTTGGGGTCTAGGGTCAGTTCCAGAAATGCACAGAAATTAAGGAGAAGTGGAATTGTGGCATGCTGTTACAATAGGACACCAGGATACTCCTTTGGGATTTAAAATAATGTGGGTTGCTGCGTGTGGTGGAGCACGCTTGTAATCCCCGCGCTTGAGAGGCGGAGACATGAGAATTGCACAGGTTTGAAGCCAGCCGCGCTGCCTTGAGAGACCCTGTTTTGAAATAAAATATAAAATAGGTTTGGAAGTGTATCCCGGAGGTAGAAGGGTTCCATCCCCAGTACCACCACCAATAATAATAATAATAATAATAATAAATAATTAATGTGGTTTGTATTTGGAAAAAGAAATGGAAGCATCCAGCAACTAGATGACTAATTTTCTGATATTCTACAGCGTGCTGCTGATAAAATATTTCAACCTTATTTTAAAACCAATTTTCATTAAAATATTTATTGTTCACTGTGCTCATTCTGCCATCACTTGAGAGAAGGATGATTTCATGGCAACATAACCATTTTTTTTTCAAAGATTCAGAAACTCAGGGAAGGTTGATGTTATACAGATAAAATTCCTGGATTGTGGGCTGTATATTTTAAAAAGGCAATTTGACTAGGTATTTTGATGTGCTTTAGACAAGTCAATTGTCTTGAGAATTAAGCAATTTCTTTAAAAATTTTTAGGTATTATTACCACATCATTCAAATTTCTACCTTTTGGGCTCAATGTAGCAGTTAAACAGGAGGGATAAATGCTGAGTGTTTAAAGTGATAGATATTTCGTTAGCTTGATTGAGTTCTTCCGTACTGTATACATATATTAGAACATCACTGTGTGCCCATAATTATGGTTATAATTTGCCAGAAAATAAAACAAAAAACAAAAAAGGTAAATTAAAATTAAAATGCCAAACAGATTATTTTAAGGCCACTTGTATGTCCTATTGTGAGAAGTGTCTAGCCCATTCTTTAACTGGATTATTTTTTCTTTGGCTATCAAGTTGAGTTCCTTGACCACATGGTCAAGGAACACCACATGGTCTGGCTCAAAGGTAGCATCTAAAAAATAAATCTCATAGAAGTTGAGAACAGAATGATGGCTACAATATTATAGTACTATGCATATCCGTGTTCATAGCAGCACAATTCACGGTAGCCGAAATATGGACCCAAACTAGGTCTCCAGAAACAGATGAATGGCTTAAAAATTATGGTATGTGCACATAACGGAGTTGTACTCAGCCATAACAAAGAACATAATAGTATAATTTGCAAGAAATTGGGTGGACTTGGAGGACATTATGTTCAGGGGGATTAGCCAGTCACAGAAAGTGAAGGGTCAGATGTGTTCTCTCCTATGAAGAAGCTAGAAGATAACTGGGATATAAGAGGGACTTGAGCTGATGGAGGAGAAACCCCGATGGTGTGAGGGAGGTGGTCCAGGGGAGGGCGAGGTGGGGAAAGCGGAGAATTAATGAAGGAAGCGTTTCCATGGAAACTATGCATATATATATATGCATATATATATATGCATATATATATATATATATATATATATATATATGCTTGTGCCAATCTCAGTATCATGTATGAGAAAGGGGAGAGCTGGGGGACGATTCACCAAGAATTTATTATCATTACAAACAACACTATGATGTGAGGCTATCATGTACCAATAAAAGTATATATGTAAATATACATACACTCATACATGCTTACATACATACATACATACGAATGGTGGCTACCAGAAGGTGAGAAGAGAAGAGGGAAGGGGAAGGGGATAAAGTTACCTTAGGGAGAAACAAGAAGTTCTGGCGCGCTGTTGTACAGTAGTGGGAATATTATTAACAATATGCACTGTACATTTCACAATAGCTAGAAGAAATGTTTTTAGTGTTCTCATCACAAAGAAATGATAAGTGGTCAAGGTCATGCCTCTGCGATATACCCTGATTTAATCACAACACAAGGTGTGTGTGAACGGAAACATTGCCCCTTCAACAATGCATGATTATTGTGTCCATCAAAAATAAAAATTAAAGCTGGGCCTGGTGGCGGCGCACGCTTGTAATCCCAGCATTCGGGAGGCTGAGACCAGAGGATCGCGGTGTGCGGACAGCCTCAGCTACTTAGTGAGGCCCTCCGCAACTCGGTGAGACCCGGTTTCAAAATAAAGAATAAAAAAAATAGGGCAGGGGGTGTAGCTCAGAGGTCAAATGCCCCTGGGTTCTGTCCCCAGACCCGCAAAAAATAAATAAATTAATTAAAATTAAAAATCAAAGCACAGTAACAAAGAACCCATGAAATTCTATCCTTCTACTAAAAGAGTTGAAGGTTTAATTAAAATGACTACTGTGTTTGCATAGGCATACTGGTTGATGGGTTTCTTTTTTCTTTCCTTTTCATTCCTTTCTTTTTTGTTCCTAGAGATTGAACCCAGGGCATTCTATATCCATTCTGTACCCCAGCCCCTTTTATTTTTTTTGTTTTTAAACAGTTGCACTAGGTTGCTCTGAGTTTTGCTAAGTTGCTGAGGCTGGTCTCCAACCTATAATCCTCCTGTCTCAGCCTCACAAGTACTGGGATTACAGTTGTATGCCAGTGACTCCAATCAGACTTCGGGCACTGGCTCAGTCTTACTGGATTCCTTTTTCCATTTGACTGTCAGAATTATGATAGACATGAAGCGGAAGTATCAGGTCATGGGCACAACTGAAGCTTAATTTGTGTCAAACTATCCTAAAGGCAAAGGTAGTCAGCTTATTTGATCAATTAGATCCATTTATGTTTCAGTTTTACAACCCTGAGTGGTCTTTTCTTTCTGTGAGTTTCCAGTGGATGCCTCAGGGTTATTGAATTCAAATTTTCCTATGATTTAGGAGAATAATATCAGTAACCAGGGTTAAAAAATGGAACGTGAGTCCTGGCTTTTTTAGTTTTTACAATAACCCTGTCAGCGCAGCCAAAGACCACCAGGAACACACCTGTAGTTGTACAGTTAAGCTGATCACTGCATAAGACGCACGCCGGGGGGACGGTGAGCCTCTCCGTGGGAGTGTGCTGGTGAGAACTCAGCATAGGATTTGGGCTTGTGCGAGGTGAATTGGGGGAAATTTAAGGAAGCAGAACTTGGCCATGGATAGGGATGCTGTTAGGTAATTCTCTGATTGGCATCTAAATACATTCTCCCTCAAGGCAGGGACAACCAAAGAAGCTGTAGGCATTTATGTTAGCTAGAGGAGAGGGATATTTAGTCATTCACGTGACTTGGACAACATCCATCTTCTTTTTCCAGTCATGGTTAGAGAGAAGCCTCGCCTTTGTCTTGCCCCATCCTGGTCAGGTGCCCTTGTCTGAGGCTACGGTCTGCGTCATTGTTCATGCCAGCCGGAGGGCCATGGGCACAACTGAAAGCACACCTGCTCGGTGTCAAGGGACTGCTTTTCTCTTTCTCAGAGTTTATTTTTATGATATTTTGTGTGTACAGAATATTATAAAGTATTATAGGATATTATACAGCAGGGGTTAGGGCCAAGAGACCCCTACTTCCAGCATCACAATTAATGTGTACGCCTTTGGAAAAGTCAAGAGAACCTTCTTGAGACTCAGTTTTCTCACCTGTCTAATGGGATGAAGGTATGCCTTACATACCTTACCTGGTGGCTGTGAGGATGGAGTGAGAGCAGACACTTGGAATCTGAGTTAAAATGTCAGTAGGCTAGCCGGGCGTGGTGGCACACGCTTGTAAACCCCGCGCTTGGGAGGCTGAGACAGGAGGATCGTGCAGGTTCGAAGCCAGCCTCAGCTACTTAGTGAGGCTCTCAGCAACTTAGTGAGACTCTGTTTCCAAATAAAATATAAAAAAGGTCTGGGAGTATGGCCCGGAGGTAGAAAGCCTCTGGGCTCTGGGTTCCACCACCAGCACCACCAAAAAAAAAAAAAAAAAAAAAAAATGTCAGTAGGCTAAGCATGTACGCTGCTTCTGTTTAAGAGGACATCCTCTCAAAGCCCTACGTTGTACAACCAAGCTACATCTCTGTGTTCCTCTCTTCTGCTACATTCTGTTGGTGATACTATTTTTTATTTTTTATTTTTTGTGGTACTTGGAATGGAATCCAGGGACATTCCACCTCTGAGCTCCATCTCCATTCCCCCTTTTATTTTTTGTTTTGAAACAGGGTCTCCCTAAGTTGCGGAGAATCTTACTAACTTGCTGAGGCTGGCCCGAGATTCTCCTGTCGCCTCCCAAGCACTGGGTTTATAGGTATGTGCCACATTCCTGGCTTGGTGATATTATTGTTGGTTTTGGGCAGAGAAAGGTAGAACATGGCGTTTGAAAGCATACGGAGCAGCATAGAAACTACAAATAAGTAGTGAATGCACGAGGGGGTTCACTTTTTGTGCCAACCAAGCTTTTAGTTTGTAGCTTTTTTCCTTTTCATTTAAAACACCATCGCTGCCGGGCGTGGTGGCGCACGCTTGTAATCCCCGAGCTTGGGAGGCGGAGACAGGAGGATCGCGCTGGTTCAGAGCCAGCCTCCGACTGGCTTAAGAGACCCTGTTTCCAAATTTTAAAAAGTGTAAAATAGGTCTGGGAGTGTAGCCCGGAGGTAGAGGGCATCTAGGAACCCCAGTGCCACCAAAAATAAAATAAAATAAAATAATAAAACACCATCCCCGCACGCACCTCTGGAGGAAGGAAGGGCCTTTGCTCACGTGTTGTCAGTAGTCTTGCTTTAATTGCACACAAGACAGGCGGGGCCGTGTTGGCCGTAGACATTTATGACCGGCTCTCACCTGTCATCGCAGAGACTTCCAACTGGAGACTTTTGATTTAATATCTTTTCCTCTCCAGAAGCTTGAGCTTGAGAGTAGACAGAGCTGAGACTATGGAAAGACGGCACTAACAATATGGCTTCTCGTTTTATAGACCATTTACCACAGAGCGATAATTATGTTTCTGTCTACAGAAGAAAACAAAGGAGGCATTAGGGTTTCTCTCCAGCCTGTGAAATAAGAAATCTCTTTTCCAAAAGAAAATGGTATTTCACCTCAGACCTGGGGCCAGGGATGCTGAGTTCACCGTGACTATGCTAATTTTTTTCTTTTCCTAGTTTTCCCTATGTTGCCTATTTAATGCTCAGTTGATATTTTTCTGCAATTTAGAAACCTTTATCAAAGCGTTGCCCTCCATTTTTGAAGTTTCAGAGGTTAATGCATGGTGCTGCAGAATGAGGCAGTGTCTGTCAGCGCTCCCATTAAGTCCCAAATTGCTGTATTTATTTTTTTTACAAAGGAGTCTATTATTTCCAGTCTTACAAGTGAGCACCATCCATCGGGACCCAGTAAACACTGGAAGCACGTCAAGCCAGGCTGGGAACCTGATGGTCATTATTTCTTCTTGAAAGGGTGTATCTTTTCCAGTGACTCTGCGAAGGGGAGTTTTTTGGAGTGCAAACCGTAACACTCACCACATTAACATTGCTGCAGTCGTGTGGGAGGTGATCTGATGGTTTTCTGAGGCAGTGTAAATTGCTTATGCTGGGGTTTCTCAGCCTGAGCAGTATTGACATACTGGGTCAGATAATGCTTTGTTATGTGCATGTGTGTGGGGGCGGTGGATTCTTTACTGGGATGTCCTTCACCCATGACCTCTACTCACTAGATACCAGCAGCAGTCCCCGACCCAGCCTCTTCCTGACACCAAGTTGTGGTGACTAAAAATATCTCAGAAATTGTTAAATGCCCCATGAGTGGCAAAATCTACCCCTTTGAGAACTACTGACCTATATGTATTTATATATATAAACAGAAAAGTTCTAGGGACCAAGAGACTTTGCTGAAAACATGCAGGTGAGGCATGACAGAGGACTCAGGAACAGGAAGGGTTAAAGAAACAGGAAGGGTTAAAGAAACCATCTACATAAGGGAAAAAAGCGGGGTAGGTTAATGAGATATAAGGGTAACAGCCAGGTGTGGTGTCAGGTGCCTGTATTTGGGAGGCTGAGACAGGAGGATCACAAGTTTGAGGACAGCCTCAGCACTGTAGCAAGACTCTTGATAACCTAGGGAGACCCTGTTTCAAAATAACCCAACGACAAGACATAAATAAATAAAAAGGGCTGGAGGTGTAACTCTAGCTCAGAGGTAGAATGCTCCTGGGTTCAGTGGTTCAATCCCCAGTCTCTCTCTGTCTATCTGTCTGTCTGTCTGTCTGTCTCTCACACACACACACACACACACACACACACACAAAGATGTAAGGGTAACAAAAACTAGGAAAGAAATACGGAAATCGAAACAAAAACAAAACTCCCACCACCTCTGTGGGCCCCACTCTGAGGACAGTGTGATCAAAGGGAAAAGGATTGGGGGGGGGGGTTATAGATTGAAACTGGGCAAAAGACACTGGCCTTCCCAAGGCCCAATTCTGACCAATAACAAAAGAGCAGATGGGGGGCCAGAGGTGATAAATCTCATCCGCAGCACTTCATTGGCTACTCCTTTTCGGGTCCCTCTCCTATTCTGGAGATACTCTTTTTTTTTTTTTTGGTGGTACTGGGGGTGGAATCCAGAGGCTTTCTACCCCAGGCTATACTCCCAGACCTTTTTTATATCTTATTTGGAAACAGGGTCTCACTAAGTTCCCAAAAGCCTCACTCAGTAGCTGAGGCTGGCTTCGAACCCGTGCGATCCTCCTGTCTCAGCCTCCCAAGCGCGGGGATTACAAGCGTGCGCCACCACGCCCGGCTTGTTCCGGAGAGATTCTGTCCTTGGCTTACAAATAAATCGTCCTATTTCTGTACTCTTCATTAGGCCTTGAACTTCATCCAGAGAAATCCATTAGACCAAGAGCCCAATAAGAGAAAGACGCCTGTATCATTCGCAAATTTTATTCCGTAGAATTTAGAGATGGGGAGGTATCAGATTCCCAAAAGACCCTCAAATTTCTTTGAATCCTGAATCCTGAAAGAAGATCTCCAAATTCCCTTGGGTTTTACTTTATAAATGTGCATCAAATGGTGAAGTGCTGAGCTAAAGAAGGAAAGAAAAAAGGGTTCTGTTAGGGCGCAGTTTGGGAGTTAGCCAGGCGTGGAGGGAGCTTGGCAGGAGAAACCCTGCCTGCAGCTTTAAGAGGCAGTGTTGTGTGTGCTTACATCAAGGCAGGGAGAGCCAGGGCGGATGTGAGCCCCAACACAGAAGCCTACACATCATTATGCCTCCGCGGCCGGCCGCACACAGCTCAGAAAGCAGACGCTCCTTACAGAACGTCTCTGGCTCCCAACACCAGAACTGCAACGTGATGTTTCTGCTAAAAATTTGATGACTCACAAATGAGTCAACAGGGAAGGTGTTCTAGGGGCTCAGCGCTGTGCAGCCACCCCCAGGCCCCAGGGAAGCGGAACCTGCTGGCTTTTATGGAGACCTGGGTCTCCTTATGTAACCGGAGAGCTCAGCTGACAAGGCTTGTAAGCGGAGACCCTGCATCACCTCAAAGGGGGCGGTTTCTGAAGGGCGGGTGGCAGTAAGCCTCACACCCCTTTAAACCCTGTTGGAGCTTAATATGTTTTCATGATGCAAAAGGGAGACTACTGCACCTCCACGATTCTACCCCGAGAACTGGTGTTTCTTTTTTTTGTATTTAAAAACCAAAGCAGCCCAATATAGTGATACATGCCTTTAATTCTAGTACTTAGGAGGCTGAAACAGGAGGATTGTAGGTTTGAGTCCAGCCACAGCAAAATAGTTAAAAAGAAAACAAACACTGGGGTGTAGCTTGGAGGTAGAATGCTGCTAGAATCAATTCCTAGTACCACAAAACAAAACAAAATTTAAATAAGTGATAGCTGGGTGTGATGGCGCACGCTTGTAATTCCAGTACTTGGGAGGCCGAAACAGGAGGATTGTGCAGGCGCAGGTTGGAAGCCAGCCTCAGCTTAGTGAGGCTCTCAGCAACTTAGGGAGACCCTGATTCCAAATAAAATATAAAATAGGTCTGAGGGTGTAGCCTGGAGGTAGAAGGCCCCTGGGTTCCATCCCCAGTACCACACACACATGCACATGCACACGCGCGCACACACACACACACACACAGAAATCCAAATTTTTGAACAAAATTGTTTTCATGTTATAAAGATTTAATTTTGATTTTATTCAATATGAAATGAGGTTTATATATTAAGAATTATATACATTAAACTCACTGTTCTGATTTTATTACTTTAAAATTCCTAGGGGCTGGCTTGAAGTTTATTGTCAAACTGTTTATGAAGGAGAGTTTGTTAAGTAAATTCACAAAGCAGAAAAGAATAAAAGCAGAATGCCTAAGACAACAGCACTGTTTTATAAAACAACTAAGCATGCTAGAAGCTCTTATTTACACACAAACAGTTGTTATGCTATTTGTAAGTGGAACTTTTCTATTAAAGCTATTCTTTCCAAGGACCTATGTGAACTATTTAAGGGAAAAATAGTACATTCCACTTATTCTGTGTAGTGAAAATAAAACCACAGGTCTTAAATAGTTTGAGTAATTCAGAGTAGCCTGTTTTAATTAACCCCAATTAGTGAGTTTTTTCCCCATGTGTTTCTAAAGGAATTTTATTGTTGGAGTTCAAGAGTGTCAAAGTAAAGAAGTTCCTGACTAATCTGGTCACCTCCCCCTCCCCAGGAAGACGTTACCCAGGAGCCAGGTGGGAGGGCTATCGCTAGGAACCTGGATCCGATCAATTTATTTCCTTATCATTCCAGAAAGGGAATGAATGGAAGAGGATCGATTCCAGATAAATGAACTCACAAATGACTGATATATAAACCACAAAGCCGCCTTTCAATTGCTAAGTAGATCAAAACATTTAGGTGACAGTACATTGCTGTTGGAGAGATATCAACACCCAAAGCCAAAGTATTGTAAGATTGACGATCAAGAGGCCCAGTCAGAAAATTAGATGATGGATTCTTTCTAGGGTTGTGCGATCTTCCAAGAAGACCGGCAAACTCCTCCATTACATCTACACTAATCAGCGATGAGAGAGACTCGGGGGTTCATGAACTCTCCGTTTTCTTAGGCTACACATTGATCTATTAATAAAGCCTTTCTTTAAATAGCGTTCAATGTAATTGATAGGATTTTAGTTTCCTGAGCTACTGTCATGTTTTAATAATGCCTTTCCAATATTCCACCTAAAACACTTGGGTCCTGCTGTGGTGTGAACGTGTCCCCTAAATTTCATGTGTTGGAAACGTGGTCCCCGATGCAGCAGTGTCTAGAGGTGGGACCTCTGGGAGGTGACTGGGGCAAGAAGGCCCTGTCCCCGTCCATGGGTTAAAGGGTCACTGCAGGAGTGGCTTCTCTTGAAGGTGAGCTCTCTGAGTAGTTTCTCTCTTTCCTGGCGTGATGACCTGCGCCATGTTAAGATGCAACGAGAAGGCCCTCACCGGTTGCCTGCCATGTACATGGATCTCCAGCCTCCAGAACCATTAGCTAAACAAACCTCTATTCTTATTAATTACCCAGTCTGTGGTATTTAGTTATAGCAACAGAAAACAGACTAAGACATGCCTAGATCCCATTGCCCACATATTCACAAGAACCCTTTGAGCTATTTCTGCAACTGCCTACTCCATCTCTTGGTTCTGTGCCCTTACTTTCTGAGGCAATCTTTTCTCATGCGTATTAACACCACCTGTTGTATTGCCGCTTCTTTCTTTAGACAATATTAGCATTACAAAATCGGAAAAGGAGCTCTTTTATAGTATTTCCTTGTAACTGTATTCATCCTGATCTGTTTCCCCCCCAGTTTTCATGTTACTGAGGATATAATTAAAAACAAATTTTCATTTAGAATTTTCACTTCCTCTTCTTAAACCTTCTCCTTCTCCTCCTGTCTCTCTGCCTTCTTCTTCATCATAATCATCCTCTCCCACATCAGATGTCACTCCAAGGGCTAACGGTGAGATGGAATCTTAGCTGCACACACTATTGTACTCAGCCTTGTAGAGGAGGTTTGTGTAGACCCTGCTCGGCCTCTTTGCCCCACTGTTGACAATCACATAGCAGTGTAGTTTCTATGGCACCAGGCAGAGTTTAGAGCCTCCAGGAAATACTGCTTTTTTGCCATCGTATCATAGCATTAACGTCTAGGTTTTCTTGTGGAGAGCATGGTATAAATGGATGACACAACAGAATTTACCTTCCCTCCTCCCTCTCTCTTACTCTCTCCCTCCCCCCCTCTTCTTTCTTTTTGAAAATTGCATATATTTAAAACATACTACGTAATTAAAAAAATTTTCTTAGCGCTTTGCGGTTATACCTCAAAGTGAGGTTCAGCGTGACAGACACGTGCACAGCCCTTGGCGATTTCCCCTTCCACGGTGTTAGTGAGGTGTAGCAATACCTTCCTGTATCACCGAGTGCTATTTGAACTGCCTCCCTCTTCCATCCTCCCTTCCCCTCCCCAGCCCCTCCCCGGCCCCTTCTGTTGTTCTGCAGGTCTCTTCACATTGTTTAAAGTCCCTGTTGTTTCCCATTTCTCTCTAGCTTCCACACAGGAGAGAACTCATACAACCCTTGACTTGCTCTCTGAGACCGACTGATCTCAGCATAGGTTCTCTAGTTCCATGATGTTATGACATACATATCCGTAGTCAAATTATCATCACGTTTAAATAAATCAAGACATCCGTTGTCTCACACGGTGATCTTTTTGGTTATAAGAAAGATTGCTCATACCCCATCATAAAATCGAAAAATCGTAAGTCAGCTGGATGTGGTGGTGGCTTATGCCTGTGATTCTGATACTTGCAAGGCTGAGACAGGAGGGTCGCAGTTTTGAGGCTGGCATGCAGTAACTCCATGAGATCCTGCTAAATAAATAAATAAATAAATAAATATACATACATACAGAAATAAGGCTGGAGGTATAGGTAGTGGGGCATAGAACACTCTCTATGAGGGTATTCTACAAACATAGGGTGTAGAACACTTCTGGTTTCAATCCCCGTACTAAAAAAATTGTACATACCACCACCATATATTGGGAACTGTGTGTGTGTGTGTGTGTGTGTGTGTGTGTGTGTGTGTG
The DNA here is from genome assembly GCF_963383645.1 of Muscardinus avellanarius. Classification (NCBI taxonomy): domain Eukaryota; kingdom Metazoa; phylum Chordata; class Mammalia; order Rodentia; family Gliridae; genus Muscardinus; species Muscardinus avellanarius. The sequence goes on from NC_137797.1 coordinate 90,624,483, forward strand.
TGAGACAGTTTTCTCTATATATGTATCTACCCATGGATACTTAGATTGTTCCCATGTGGTGGTCATTGTGAATAGTGCTATCATGAACATGTCTTTATTAACTAAAGATCTTATCTTCTTTGGGTCTGTGCCCAGAGGAGGGATTACTGGGCCACGTGGCAGTTCTATTTTTCTTTCTTTCTTTCTTTTTTTTTTTTTGGTGGTACTGGGGTTCCTGGAAGCCCTTCTACCTCCGGGCTACACTCCCAGACCTATTTTATATTTTTATTTGGAAACAGGGTCTCTTAAGCCAGCACGGCTGGCTTCGAACCTGCGTGATCCTCCTGTCTCTGCCTCCCAAGCGCGGGGATTACAAGAATGCGCCACCACGCCCGGCTCTAGTTTTCACTTTTTAAAGAGCCCCATGTTTTTTTCCCTGATGGCTGCACCAATCTACATTCCCACAGTAGTATATAATTGTTCCCTTTTCTCTACATCCTTACCAGAGTTTGTTGTCTCTTGAGTTTTTGAAGATACCCGTTTTTAAATGCTTTTATTTGTTCATTCTAGTCTCACATCATACTATAAATCATGTTGACAGTGACATACATGCTCATAGCACTTGGTGCTCCCCACCTCCCCCCTTCCCCACGTAGAGTCCTGGGGTGACAGTGGCATTTTCACATATGTACGTGTAGCTGAGGATAATTTTTTTTTTCCAGCAAACCTCACTCCTTCTCATCCCCTTCCCTTAGATCACCTCCCTATGAGGTGATCCTTCATTGTGGTTTTGATTTGTATTTTCTTGATGATTAGTAGTGTTGAACACCTTTTCATATGCTGCCCATTTGTGTTTCTTTAACTTATGAAATCTAGGCGATTCAACACATTTTCTTCTCTGGTTTAAATGTGGAGTAGTGAAGATTACTACTTTGTCAATAGAGTTAAGGGAACAAGGGAAGAGGCCATACTCTTGTGATTCTTAGTGCCTCAGTGATGTGCCGAGATCAACCCCCGCCCCAGGAGTGTGTGACTTAATCAGTGTTGACAATACTTTCCTCAAAAGCCGTCAGACATGCTCTTCTTTTTTTGAGTCCTGTGAAATAGACACCTGTATAATCCATTGAAGAAATAACATGCAAATTGAAACATTACCCCCTGATTAAGTGGAGAGTCGTGTAGGAAAACAGCTAATAACTTTGTGCCCTCTCTACAGAGAGATGGGGAACTTCCAACTTCAAAGAAAAAACGCCAGGCAGGGGAGAAGATCATGTACACTCTGGTCTCTGTCCCACATGGAAATGACATTGCTTCCCTGTTTGAACTGGATGCCACCACTCTTCAGAGAGCTGACTGCCTGGTTCCAAGGTAAATTAAAAAAAAATATATATATGGTTAAAATATATTTCTTTGAATAATTTTATCCATAGGTAGGGAATGAAAATCATAATCATAATGTTAACATAATTTGTGTGATATCAAGGGAGTGCAAGTGAATAAAATGTGTAAAACCTGGTGCCTCGCATGAGTAGATTAACATAGTTTGTTTTATTCTTTTCAATAATTAAAATGTGCAGGACCAACAAAGTTCTAAAAAATTCAAAAGAACCCATTGTTCCTATTACTTGTATGGCTTTTGGTTACTAAAATGATCATCTGAGAGCATTTCTAGTAATTCTTTTTCCCCTTATTGTTATTGCATCACTTGTTCACTGATTTAGTGCGTTAGTCGGCACACCTTTATTGAACACCAGTTATATTCCAGGCGCTGCCCTTGGCACTGGGGAGACAGCAGTGGGCAGTCTAGACTTACATTCAGAGAGGGAGGTGAGTAGTAAGCAGACCAATAAACATAAGGTCAGGCACTGAGACTGCCTTGAAGAAAAACCGCAGGTGTGGAGAGTTCTGTGAGGTCAGAGGGTGCAGGAACGGTGTGCAAATCCAGGGATGAAGTCCTCTTCATCTCGAAGCAGCGTTTCAGGCATCAGGAGCGGGGCATGGAAGAATCTTGAAATTCTCTAGGTGTTTTTGTAGGACCACTGAGGTGAGTGTAGTTGGACCCAAGTGAGTGGAGGAGGGCGATTGGTAATGAGGCAACCAGAACTTAATGTAAGAGAGTATCCTACATTCATTCATATTCTCTCTCTCTCTCTCTCTCTCTCTCTCTCTCTCTCTCTCTCTCTCGTTCTCTCTCTAACTGGGGAATGAACCTAGAGACAATCTACCTCCGAGCTACATTCTCAGCCCTGTTTTTTTTTTTTTTAAACAGGGTTTAACTAGGTTACTGAGAGTCTAAGTTGCTTCCATCCTGTGATTTTCCTGTTTCAGCTTCCCAAGAACTGAGATTATAAGTGTGCACCACCTTGCCCAGCTCTAGCCTTCACCTTTTTTAAAAAAACGAACATTACCCATGTGATTCTGATGTGCAGTCCAGTGTTTCTCCAGTTTTAAACTTTTTAACCCAAAAAAGCCTTGAATTTTATTTTATACTGAGTCAGCTTTGGGGATCTGGTGAACATGTAGCTTGTGATTCATTTGGTATAAGGCGGTGCCTGAGAATCTGCATTCTGTGCGTACCTTCTGATCATGCCAGTGCAGCGGATCTGCAGATTAGACTTTAATTAAGTATCAACGGCCGGAACAGTGGCTTTCAACCTTTGCTGCATTTGGGACACTTGGGGATTGTCAAAAAGAACCAACACCTGGCTTCCATCCACAGACGTCCTGGTCCAATTGGTGTTTGCTACAGCCTGGGCCATAGGGTTGTCAAAGCGTCCCAGGTGACGTGAAGCAGAGTTTGGGAACCAGTGACTTTGAGTGATGAACTCATTGACCCTGTGTCATGCTCATGAAATGGAATTTGATCTCAGAGATTGGGACATGAAGTGTGTTCCCCAAATCACTGCTTTACGATGCCTTCCTATCCTACACCTTCAGATTATATCAAGTCAGTCAGTACTAAAATCCTTGAAAAGTGTAAGTTAATGTGCTGGAATGGAATCGCTTTGGTTTAGAACCCAGCAACACACATAAACTCAGTAAGCACAGACAGGCCGAGCATCCCTAACCTTAGAATTGAGAATCTGAAATGTTCCAGAACTGAAACCTTTTGAGTGCAAATGTGATGTCACAAGCGCAAAATTCCACACGTGACCTCATGTGATGGGTTGTAGTCAAAATGAAGGTGCAGGAAAATACTATATAAAGTTACCTTCAGGCTCTACATCTAAAATGTGTATGAAACAGCAGTGAATTTCATGTTTAGACTTGAGTCTCATCGCCAAGATCTCTATTGATGCATATATTAAAAAAATCCAAAGCACTTGTGGTCTCAGGAGTTAAGGGCTACTCAGCCAGTAGTGGAGAAGCATAGCATAAAATATGGGGAATCAGCACAGAGCTAAGAGGTGTGGCCCCACTTTCCAGATGCTTAACATGCAAGGGAAAGACAACTGAGTGCAGATGGCATATCCTGTATAATTCAGTGCAGAAGATGAAAGTGGTGAAATGGGCATTTCAGAATTCCTGATGTTATGTCAACATAATCAGGAATTGGATGCTTGCCATTTAAAGGTTTTGGAATTCACTTTCAATTTACTATTTTTATGAATAAGCAGAACAATACTGTTGAATGAATTATTTTTTCCCTAAGGCCACTGATGTTTTATTTGATTTTTCTGTTATTGGCCCTAATGTTTATACCTTATATTGCATGGCATATTTATGTCTTGCTTTTATACTGAACTCTATGGCAGAAAACTTAATGGGTTCTTTTTTTTTAATAGGATATATATATATATATATATATATATATTTGTTAAAGAAATAATGGTAATAAAAATGCAATGAAAGTGGTAATATTTGAGTTGAAAGAAGTTCTAGATGTCTTTTTTTCAGGCAATTTCTTACAGTTCATATGTAGTCAACTTCTGTTATTCATGATTCACAGAATTAGCAAATATGAACCATTGGTCCTAAGGGAAACATAGAGGTAGATTCCTGCTTGCTTCTGGTAACAATTTTTTTCTCAATCAATACACCACCTTGTTTTATATGTTTCTGTTCAACGGCATTTTATTTACTGTGTATTGCTGATTCATTGGCATTGAACTTGTGGTAAACAGAACTGTAACTCATACCTTAATGAAGCTTATCTAGCACAAGAATTTTCTTATTAAATCATATCACAGTCTTCTTTGCTTAGAACACCAGAAAAGTGCTTTAAACAGGTTAATTTTAAACATCAAATATAATACTCTTTTTATTTATGAAACTGTGTTAGTTAGTATTCTCACTGCTATGACCCCAAAAAACCTGACAACAACTTAGAGGAAGAAAGACTTTTTTGCTCACAGTCCTGAAGATTTCAGGGTTTTCATCTCCAAAACACCTGATGACAACTTAGAGGAAGAAAGGCTTTTTTGCTCACAGTTCCGGAGATTTCAGGGTTTTAGTCCATGTTAGGCCGAATGAAGTCTGCAGAGCTCAGGACAGAGAGCAAAGAGATAGAGCATGCAAGGGCTTTGTTCTCACACTACAGAGGCTGGAGAGAGAGAGAGGACGAACACAAGCACATGCATGCTTTGTCTGGGGGCATGCATATAGTCTCCAAAAGCACATCCCAAATGATCTACTTCCTCAGCAACCAAGCCCCGTCTTTACCTAGCTGCCTTGTCTACAGAATGAGGTAATGAGGTCAGGGAAACATTCGAAATGCAAACCATAACAACTACCAGTCTCACTAACTTGTTCAGGGAGTGGAGAATGGGGAGTGGGGTATGGTCTAGAGGGAATCACACCATGTACTGTGTGATATATGTTTGTATCACATTGAATCTCATTATCATGTACATAATGAAAATGTACAAATAAGGGCATTTAAAAACAACAAAACAGCACAGAAATATAAAAACATGGCAGTAAATAGACTGCCACAAGAACACTTTCTTACAGAATAATGGTTAAAACAAGAAGACCGGGTGTCACCTTCTTGCTGGACCTCAGTTTGGAAATTTGCCTCTTAGATGACTCAGTTTTTTTATATGCTCTTATTGGTGCATTATAGCCTCATAACTCAGAGTTTTTTCACTCTGTGTGTGTCTTCAAATGACTACAAATACTCTATGATTTGGGGGTTATGAGTAACTTCTAGTGACTCAGAGAATTTACAGGTATGGAATCCACAACTAATGAGGGCTGACAGTACACTTTCACATGGAGATGATAGAGCTGCACAGAGAACAGCTCCAGGGACCAGTTTCAACTGCACTGGTTACTTATCAGTGTTCCCACCCCCTGTGCATCAGAATGGCCCGGGGAGCCTGTCCAAGTACTCACTATTGGGCCGCACCCCACAGTTTCTGATTCAGTGGGTTGAGATGAAGTCTCAGAATTTGCATTTCTAACACATTCCATGGTGAAGTTGCTGCTGCTGGTGGTCCAGGGACCACACTCAGGGAACCACTGGCCTAGGTAATAATATTGCATACTTTGAAATCATCTAAATTTAGAATTTTTTTTCTTAAGCCACATGAATCTTGGGTCAATTTATGTTTGATCTTGGGTCAAGATATGTTTATGTTCATATTATGTATAAAACCATTAAATATGTCAATATGTTAAGTGTGCTAAATTTTTCTAATCCATTTTTATATCGTTTTGCTTTCAGAAACTCCTATGTTCGGTTAAGGCATTTATGCACCAACACTTGGGTAACCAGTACTAGTATCCCCATAGACACTGATGAGGAGCGGCCTGTTATGTTGAAGGTAAATGTTGCTGAGAATGGTTTAATATTCTGACAAATGCTGTGTTCATAGGATTAGGGGGTGACTGTCATATTCCACACAACCCTTCTTCATCACTACTAGAAATTACTGCAATTAACCTCCTCAAGCACACGTGTCGCCCCCTTGCTTAGGTAGCTGGGTTGGCTGTAGCAGGGCTGTGGGTCAGGAGGACACAGTACAGATTCCAAAAAGAATGGAAGCAGCATTTGGAAAGAGGAGAAGACTCCAGAAGTGCATCTTTTCGGCTATGTCGAAACTAAAGGATGGAGAAAATGTAAAAGAGACACATTGTCAACAGGGCAGGGGAAGTCATTGATTCTTTACAGCCTTTCCCAGTGAATGATGCATGTGGGAGTTATTGTTTGGGTTATCTATTTCTGCGTGTATGTCTTAAACCATATTGAAATGTGTGGTTCTCTATGTAAATACTGCATAGTTTTTTTTTTTTTTTTTAAACAAAACAAACCTTAATGGAAAAACACATTGCAGATTGGAACCTGCCAAACAAAAGAAGATAAAGAAGCGTTCGCCATCGTGTCTGTCCCGCTGTCTGAGGTCCGGGACTTAGACTTTGCCAATGATGCCAATAAAGTGCTAGCGACCACAGTCAAAAAGCTGGAAAATGGCACCATAACTCAGAATGAAAGGAGGTTAGTGTCTTTCTTAAATGCATTTTAATCATCAAGAGTCAGCTGCCAGTTTCTGCAGTAAACTTTAAGGGAATGAGTGACTCCAAGGGAATATTTAGAACTTTCCCGGCAGCAGCTCATCTGCTTCTGAAATGAGGTGAGAACCTGATTCCTCTCGATCATGATGAGTGAATAAACATGGCAAAATTAAAATCTGGTGGGATATTCACTTTTCCCATTTTAGGTTGGCTTGGAAATAGTTGTTTTTAGTCACTCTCTGGTTTTCTAATGCTTCACAATACTCTTAGTTGCATTTGATTTGATATGTGGACTTGGAGTTCAAACGATCCTAAAGGAAATTTTATGTTCTTTTGGTTGTTTTTATTCATGACATATTTCTCAGCTTGGCCATTACAAAACTTTAGAAAAATGTAATATCAGAAAAAAATCTCCAAGGAGTAGCTCTCTGCCCTTATAACTTGTTTGGAGAAACTGGATCCTTGAGTCTTCTTTCTTTCTTTCTTTTTATTATTTGATATTGGGGATTAAACCCAGGCACATTCTACCTCTAGGCTATACTCCCAACCCCTTTTATTATTATTTTGAAACAGGGTCTTACTAAGTTGCTGAGGTCGGCCTCACACCTGTGATCTTCCGATCTCAGCATCCAAGTACAGGCATGCGCCACCACACCCAGCTTGAATCCTTGATTCTTAAACTCGTTTGAGAGAGAGAGAGAGAGAGAGAGAGAGAGAGAGAGAGAATGAATGAATATGAGATCATTGCATCCTTACTTTGCATCAGACACTATGTTAGGCTCTACAAATATATTTTATGTAATCCTTCAAGTAGTCCTGAGGTAGGTAGTCTCATTGTACAGAAAAGAGAGGTTAAGCAATGAGCGGGAGGCTCGGCCACGTGAGAGTTAAAGCCCATCTGCTTTCTAATACAGCAGAGCACAAACATCCTCTTTCTCCTCTTCATGATTTGCTAACTCTTTCATTTGGAACGTGACAAAGCTACTTACCATTTCCCCAGGCATTCGTACATCGGAGGTGTCATACACAGCTGGTGAGATGGTAACTGACGTTAAATGTCCTGGAAAGTCGTTTGGCAGTAACTAGAAAATTTAAAGAAGCAAATACTCCCCGATTCACCAGTTTCACTCCTAGTCTGAACATTCTTGGGCATCTGTCTGAAAGAAATTGTTCTTCATGTATATCAGGACCCATGCTCAAGAATATCCAGCTTTGTTTCCAAATATCCACCAAATTGAAACCATTCAAATACCTGACCTCAGTTGAATAAGATGATGAAAACGGTGGTATATTTATATAAGGGAATACAGTATAGCCATGAAAATCAAGGGACCACCTCTATGCCTGATGCTCTGGATACATCTAGCAAACTCTAGATTGAATAAAAACTAGACAATAAATACATTCACAGTGATACTAGTTGTAAGTTCAAAAACAATGAAAATAAACACACTTTCTTTGGGGAGTGTTTTAGCATTTGGAAGAGCTATAAAGAAATTCAAGCAACCATTGTCACAAGAATCAAGATGGCATATCCTCTTATTCCTTTTGTTTTGGTATTGGGGTTTGCCCCAGGGGCAATCCACCGCTGAGCCACACCTCCAGCCCTTTTTAATTTTAATTTTTAAAACAGGTCTCACCAAGTTTCTGAGAGCCTTGCTAAGTGGCTGAGGCTGGCTGTGGACCTGTGATCCTCCTGTCTCAATCTCATAAATGCTGGAATTACAGGCCTGCACCACACTGTGTCCTCTTAGAGGGAGCAGGAGGAGTTACCTCCACTGCCTGCTCTGGATGGTGGCTTCATGGGGCTCACATATCCCTTAACTAAATATATGTCCTTTAGAGACTTTTAGATCATATATCGTATGGTAGAAAGCAACAACAACAACAGCAAAAAATTCAACTTGTTCCCCTCCACTCTGTTGATAAAAAGAATCATAAATGTGCAAACAAATGGGATTGCTGGCTCTCAGCTTCCTTTCTGTTCTTACCTCTGTTTTTTCCCCCGACAAACCTACATTTGGAAACAACTATCGTGTATTCCATTATACCTCTAATCCTGTTGGAGGAAATGAATGAAGGCCAGAATTTGAAGCAAATGACCCACTTTGATGGACCACAGCTAATTAAATATCAGAGCTAAATTATGACAGGAAATGGGTTCCAATGTGCAATAGGAATTTTTCTCTTAGTGTGTTATTTATCTAACTTTTTTTTAATGAATTCATTTCTGTCTCTGTCCCTCTCACATATGCACAGACATTTACTAAGCTTCTCTTATAAAGTCTCTGGTTCTAAGCATGAGGTATTGGTTGAGTGGTCCACCATCGCTGAATGTTGCCTTGAGCAAGTCTTTTTCTCCAGTTACTGATGAAGGGGATCTTATATCTTCTCAGGTTGTGTCTGAGGACAGTGTGGACTAGATCTTGATTTTTTTATTTCCTTTATTTCCTTTGCTTCTTTCTCCACTGTTTTAGAGCGACAACATCATAGCAAAGAGAAGGCTTTGCCTGAGAAATATGAAGTTGCAATTATTGATCTTAATTTTAGAGAAGTCATCTCCCATCAAAATGCACTGAGAGCTGCCTGTCAGTATGGCAGAGTTTATTGGCATACTTGAATGCATTCAGATTATTTTCTCAGTTTTAGAATTCAATATAAAATTCTTTTTGGAAGTAACTGACAACTTCGACTTTTTCCCCCTATGGAGAATGAAGTTATTATTAGATATTCCTTTGTACTCAAAGCCAGAAAGAATGATACAAGGTCAGAGGGAGGGTGTGAGGATATTGCAGGTCTGTCTCAAAATGCCTGTGGTGTTGGAATCCTTTCTTTCTGTCTGGCAGCTCTCCTTTTACTCTCCCCAGGAGCAGACCCCGGAGGCACAGCTCCTGGGTTCTGCTCCAAAACGCTCAACCTTAGATGGTTTTCAGTTGAATTTTCTGATCACATTCTCATAGTGGCAGCAAGAAAATAGAGGATCTGAGGGCCATGTTGGAGAGGTGTGAATTGCTATGGAGACCTTGGGGGTTTGACCCATGCACTCTTTAACCACTCCTTCGGACAACGTTGTCCCTCTGAGGAACCATGTTTTATCTGCAGAGGGGTCCTCTGTAGTCCCTGTTGCTCAGAGGTAATGAATTCAGTATCACTGGGCTCTTGGTATGTGCCAGCATGCATTATCCATGTGGTGCCTATGCAGCGGTGAAGGTCTTGTGCGTCCTACAGGTTCTGTTTCCCTGCGATGGCTGCTCGGGATCAAGAATAGAGTCATCCGACAGGTGAGCACAAGGCACAGGTCCTTCTCAGGTTGCTCCCTAGATGGGTATCATTTTCTTGAGTTGTATTTTCCTGCCATTATCACTATCACCGCACAGGAAGGGGGCGCCTCTTCTTCCCAGCATCCCTTGACAGCACATTGCCTGGACATTGTGAGTTAGTTGTGCGCCTGGTGAACGGCAGAGAGCTAGATTGTAAGAGGTTAACTTGACAGTCTATCCTGTTTCGCAAGTTCCATACTTTGCACTTGGTAAATGATGCATTTGGGCTCATTTTTTCCCTCTAGTGTAGCTTTTCTCCCCTATCTCTTCTTTCTTGCTTTCTGTTTGATTGATAAAGTCTATTGCTCCCCAACCTCCACCATTTTATCTTTACTAAGAAGCTCTAGATCATGTTTTTATTCTTTGACAATTGCCCAGAAATTCTTAGTCGTATAATTTTAACTATGTGCTCATTCTTATAAAACCTGAGGTTATTAAGATTTCTTTCTTTCTTCCTCTCCTGGGAGATGAGCGGCTCCGAACATTGTAATTAGGCCCTGAGCACCTCCCTCCCACCTTTCTTAGCAGATGTCTAGAACCATGTTTTTGTTTCTTTTTCATTTGTAAAGTTTTATATTTGATAATCACAGAATAAATGTATCCTATAAATTATGATGTATAATCTTTTAGTGAGAGATTTAATTTCTAAAAATTGTTTTACTGATTAATTGTATGCCTTAATACAGTTTTTCTCTTCCTCTGCTTGCTTTTATTTCTTGCACCTCACTTTTTTGGGGGTTCACTTTTTTCCAATACATTCAGCAGAAGTCTGTAGGTTATAATTATTAGTTTTTACATATATAAAATGTTTTTATTTTGCTCTACTTTTTTTGTGTATATGTGTGGCGCAGGGATTGAACCTTAGCACATCTTAGGCAAGCACTCTGCCATTGGGTGACATCTTTAGCCCCAAGTTTTGCCTTTGAGGACTTGTGTATGGAAGGGTCTCCTTCCTTTAGGATTTTAAAGCTATAATATATTTTCTGGAATTTCTTGTTGCTCTTAAGAAGCTGGGTGTGGAGGTACATACCTATAATTCCAGTACTTGGGAGGCTGAAACAGGGGGATTACAGGTTGGAGGCCAGCCTGATAAACTGAGTAAGACTGTCAGCAAGTTCAAAAGACACTGCCTCAAAATAAAAAAAAATAATAAAAAGGGGTAGGGGTGGTAGGGGTGTATCTCGGAGGTAGAATGCCCTTGGGTTCAATCCTAGTACAACCAGGGTGGGGTGGGGTGATGGACACTGTCAGTAGGCTTGTTATCTTTATTGACAATTTTGCTTTACTTTCTGGTAATTATGTAGATTTTTCTTCTCTGTCCTTGATATACTAATGTTTAATTATGATGGGGTTATGAGGAAGTTTGATTTTTGTTTCTCTCACTTGACAGGGTATACATTTAATCTAAATGTCTTCCTTAAATTCTGAAAAATTTTCATGCATTTTTCTTCAGAGATTGATTTTTGTGCTTTCTCTCTGTTGGATTTCTACAAAAGATATGTGAGTTCTTCTCAGTTCATCTTATCTCTTAACTTTCCTCTATAATCTGCCTTTCTAGATATCTCTATGCTATTTTCTGGATTCATTTTTGATACTGTCTTATAATCCTTTATTTTTCTTAGAACATGGATGGAATAATTTATCTTCTTCAGTTGGACTTTTATTTAAATGATTAAAATTTCAATTTCTCAGCTTTTTCTCGCTTCTTTTTCATATCCAGCCATCCTTCATTACATCTTCCACTTTAAAATACGTTGTCTTTTTTGTTTTTTGGTAGATAATTGCTTTTCTTATCTCTTTGATGAACTGAATATATACTCTTTTTTATTTAATTTTTGATGGTACTGGGGATTGAATTCAGGGGCATTCTACCTCTGAGCTATACCCCAAACCCCTTTTAGTTTTTGCTTTGAAACAGGGTCTCACTAGGTTGCTAAGAGTCTTTCTGTGTTATTGAGGCTGGCTGTGAGCCTGCAGTCCTCCTGTCTTAGCCTCCCAAGTTCGGGCGTTAAAGGAGTACACCACCACACCTGGCTCCAAAAAAATATTTTTAAAAGTTATTTCGAAATTGTTTTGTTACTTGGGCTTTATTGATAATGAGTCTCCTGGTATTTTAGTATAGCGGTTGTTTTCTTCCTTTTTAAAATAATAATATCTGTCCTTTATTGGCCTCCTCATGTTTTTATCATTTTATATATTATTTAGTTCCTAAAAGATGTTTTTGTATTATCTATTCCAGTGTAACAAAATACTATAGAATTTAGTGGTCTACAACAATAATAATTTATTATTTCTAATAATTCTATGCATTGACAACTGGGTGCTACTTAAGGTCATTTTCCCTCATGGGCTTTGTTTTTTTTTGGGGGGGGGGTTGGGATTGAAGCCAGGGGCATTCTACCTCTGAGCTACATCCACAGCCCAATTTTTTATTCTTTATTTTGAAACAGGGCCTCACTAAGTAGCTACGGCTGGCTGCAAACCCGTCATCCTGGGTTTAATCCCAAGTAACACACACACACACACACACACACACACACACACACACACACACAGCAGGACTGCATGAGTTAGAAGGACCTAAGCAATCAAAATAGAATTAGTGTTTGATCTAGACCCAAAACAACCCATCTTGCTTGTTTATTTCTTTTGTTTGCCTCAGATGGAATTCTTGGGGTGGAAAAGGAAAAGACAAAGGCTTTGTTTTGTGGCTTCTGTTGCCACATCATCAGGGGGCAGGCTCTGCTAGGACGGTTACTGTGCAGTGGAGACAGTTTCCTTTATCATCGTTCTGTTATCCATTCTCAATTTTCAGAGTATTTGGAAGACTTTGAAGCAGTGATGGGTAGCTTCCCATAAAATTGGACTTTCTTAGATGGCTTGTTACCTATTACAGTTATTAAAATAGCAAGAGAAAAAGAATATTAATAGATTTAAAAGAAATATATGCCCAGCACCAAATGCACATCCGTAATCCCAGTACTTGGGAGACTGAGTCAAGAGGATCACAGATTTGAGGCTAGCCTCAGCAACCTAGTGAGACCCTGTTTCAAAATAAAAATAAGATAGCGCTGGGGGTATAGCTTGGAGTTAGAATGCCCCTGGTTTCAATCCTTAGTACTTCCCCTCAACACACAAAGAATAAAAATAAATATTTATGGCCAAACCAGACTTGTATTGAACAGACAGCAACTGAGATTCAACTAAATTTCAGCTTGCTAACCTCACCCAAGCTCAAAAGAATTGTTTTAAGAACAATGGAATGATTTGGAAGACGGCAAGTTTCAATTTCAAAAGACATTCATGCCACAATTTGGTGCACACGAATCGTAGCTTGTATTTCTTAGTTGCCTTCTGAGGTTAAAGCTAGGTCTGTTAGTGAATCCTTTTAGCTAGACACACTTTCCAAAGAATTGGATTAAAACTTAAAGGAGGCGCAGGAAGGGAACACAGATGCCTGGGATTTTGGGGGGAGCTTCTGACCCTGTGAGCAGCAGGAGCTTCACTTTGGAGGTGGGTGTCCTCCTGGCTTCCTGCAAATGCATTCTTGTTTCTGAGGTGAATCTGGAGTTAGGACCAAGATGTTACCTAACCGCATTTCACACTTTTCCAGAATAGTTGAAGGTATTGAGGTTTTATTATTGATGTGGAATAATATTGACCATGGAGATGATAGTGAATTATTATGCTAATTGCATATGGGTGACGCTAATTTAAATTTTTTTTAATCTTATTACAAAAACATTTATGTTTATTGACTAATTAGTAAGTGGTACTCCACTATTAAGGATAACTGAAAAAAGTATGTTTGTAATAGTATGACTCCTTTTCCCCTCCTTTTACCTACCAACACAGAAAAAGTAGAGGGAGAGGGGAGAGAAAAGTTAGGAATGTAGGGGAGAGAAAAGGAGGAATTTAGAGGGAATTTGCAACAATAGCCATTTTCTCTTAAGTAGAAATATTCTACTTTGGTCAGTTGTGGAAAAGCATCTGGTAGTGGTGGTTTGTTTGTTTGTTTGTTTGTTTATTTATTTATTTATTTATTTATTTATTTATTTGTGGTACTAGGGATGGGACCCAGGGGCATTCTACCTCTGAGCTACACCCCTGGCCCTATTTTTTAGTCTGTTTTTAGTTTTGAAACAGGGTCTCACTGAGTTGCAAAGGGCCTCATTAAGGAGCCGAGACAGTCTGCGAACTGTGATCCTCTGATCTCAGCTTCCTGAATGTTAGGATTACAAATGTGTACCACCACGCCCGGCTGGTGGTGGTATCTTAACAGCTCATCTGGTTTGGGGGCTCATGGGGTCTTATTTCATATTAGTCTTTGCAAATACTTTACTAGGCTTAAAGGCAGAGTGGGGTTTGGAGGAGCTGAAGAAGAAATATCATTGTGAAGGTTAAGATCAACAGTAACTGCGTGAAATATTATTGTATGTTGACTAAGGAATTTTTATTATAAAATACTGGTTTTCCAGTGTTTTGGTTTCTTGTGTTTGATAAAAAGAAGGTCTAAAATGAAGCCACAGGTTAAAATTTCCTTTTTATTTTCTGATAGGTTCGTAACCAAATTATTGGAAGACCTCATCTTCTTTGTGGCTGATGTGCCTAATAACGGACAGGAAGTCCTGGATGTGGTTATCACCAAGCCAAACCGAGAACGTCAGAAACTCATGAGGGAACAAAACATACTGGCTCAGGTGAAGCTTTGCACGGATGACATTTGCATATTTTTGATCCTGAATTAGAGTATCAGGAAACTCCTTGTGTTAGTTATCTGCTGCTGCGTAACAAATGACCCCCCCCAACAGATACTTAGTACAGTTTCCGTGGATTACATCTCTAGGAGAGCTTAGGTGGGTGTTCTTGCTCAGGGTCTTTCCCAGAGCTACAGTCCAGGTGTCCGGTGGGGCTGAAGCTTCTCAAGGCTCAGCTGGGAGAAGATGAACTTCCTACCTTGCTCACATCGGCTCTCTCGGTGCTGCCTCAAGACGGCTGCTTCCCTTTGAAGCGGGGAATCCAAGAGAGGAGGAGGCAGGCAACCAGATGGGAGGCATAGCCCTCTCATAACTTTGTGTCAGACATGATCTCTTCTACTGCGTTTGGTTAGAAGCGACTTAAATCCAGGCCACAGTCAAGGAGAGAGGATTCAATAAGGAAACGGATATCAGGAGTCAAGGATCATTAGAGGCCGTCTTAGAGACAGCCCATCAACAGACCTCTAAAGACTGTGTGGTCAAACTATCTCCAGAAGTGTGCTGGAACGCTCTGTAGGTAGAATTTCCAGTTTTCCAAGTACTTCCTAAATACTAATTTTCTTACAGGAAACTGGCCCAGTGGGTCCCACCAGCTCCCACATGACTCCTTATTTGTTACGTTTTAGTGCTGATGCATTCACTGACTTGGCCACATCCTTGGATACTGTGGCCAGTGAATTAACTCTCCTTAGGAAGAATTTTATTTGGGTGCTGTAATGTTGGGTGCCTATGTATTTAGAATTTTTCTTTCTTTTTGCTGAATTGACCCTACAAAGAGGTAAAAGCAATATTTGGAAAAAAATTTTCTGATGTAATTTTCAGGTAAAATATTAAATGTCTTATTTATTTTGACTTTGGAAAGTTATAGAAACCAACAGAAGAAACCATAAGGTATACAGATATTATATCTTGGTTCGTCTCTCTATGTTCATGTAACTTGGTGCAATCTAATATTTTTAGATATTTCCTGTTTTAATAAAATATAATTTTCAAATTAAGTTAAGCATTTTACTTAAATAACGTTTTGTCATTCACTTTAGGAAACTCTTTTAGAAGAACTTTTCTGTTTCTTGATATATTAGTCCTTTAGCCTAAGGTGCCCCCCTGCCCTTAGATTAATTCTATTCAAAGGTTGAAAAAGTGTTTTTGAGTCAATGTTCTTTTTATTTTTGGTGGTACTAGGGCTCCTGGAAGCCCTTCTACCTCCGGGCTACACTCCCAGACCTATTTTATGCTTTTTAAAATTTTATTTGGAAACAGGGTCTCTTAAGCCAGCGCAGCTGGCTTCAAACCTGTGCGATCCTCCTGTCTCTGCCTCCCAAGCGTGGGGATTACAAGCGTGCGCCACCACGCCCGGCTTCAATGTTCTTTTTTGCAAAAATAAATTAAAATAGTCTACAAAATGTGCACCTCTGTTCATCTGAATATGTGATTCTTTTTAATTCCTAATAGGTATTTGGGATTCTTAAAGCCCCCTTCAAAGACAAAGCAGGAGAAGGCTCCATGTTACGACTTGAAGACCTGGGGGACCAAAGATACGCCCCCTACAAGTACATGCTGAGGCTCTGCTACCGCGTGCTGAGGCATTCTCAGCAGGACTACCGCAAAAATCAGGTCAGAGGTGGCCCCCATCCTCGACTCTGTTCCATGGTAAAGTGTGAGCAAGGTTCTTTGGTTGCTGTTGGAAGGTGTAGGAATGGGGTCCGAGCGGAGTGGCTCAAACTTGTAATCTCAGTTCTTGGGAGGCCGACATTGGAGTTGCAAGTTTGGGGCCAGCCTGGGGAACTTAGACCGTCTTTCAAAATAAGAAATGAAAAGGGCCATGGGTGTAGTGTAGAGGTAGAGCTCCCCTGGGTTCAATCCCCAGTGCCACACACACAAGAAGTAGGAATGGGGGGTTTCGCTTTGCAGTGGGATGTTTTATATTGGCAGCACAAACACTATTCTGTAAGCACTTTCGAGTTGACATAGGTGTTTATTCCTCCATATAAAATTAGGGGCCGGGCGTGGTGGCGCACGCTTGTCATCCCCGGGCTTGGGAGGCAGAGACAGGAGGATCGCGCAGGTTCGAAGCCAGCCGCGCACGCTGGCTTAGGAGACCCTGTTTCCAAATAAAAATGTAAAAGTAGGTCTGGGAGTGTAGCCTGGAGGTAGAAGGGCTTCCAGAAACCCCAGTACCACACACACAAAAAAATTAGACCTTTAGGGTGAGGGTGTCCTGAGTCCTTATATGTGCATGGTATTAGCCCCTGCTGTGCAGGAGGCAGCCTGCATCTATTATGTAAAGAGGAATGGAACATTTCTTGGCTTGAGGAACTTATGAGGTACAGCCTTACCGTATATGGGCCAAGAGATTTATTATGTAGAGGAAGAGGTGTGACATGTGCCTCAGAAACAGAAAGGAGGGGCGAGAGGTGAGCAGGAGAGAAGACGGCAGGATGCGAATTCCTAACGGGGAGAACTCAGCCCTGGAACCTTTGGATAGGTTGAGATCATTTTCATAAACTGCATGAGAATGGGCATGGTAGGAAGAGAGACTCAAGACAGTGGATGTCAGAGGGGGCACTTTGGTCCACGGTCTCCATGGCTGCAGAGGATGGGAACCCACAGGGGGCCAGGGATGTGGATGAAACTTCCAACTGCTACTGAAATTTCTTTCATGTTTCATTTTATATTTTTTTTATTTTGAGGTCCTGGGGATGGAACCCAGGAGCATTCTACCTCTGAGCTACACCCCACCCCTATTTGTATTCTTTATTTTGAAACAGAGTCTTCACTGATTTGCAAAGGGTCTCACTAAGTAGCTGAGGCTGTCTGTAAGCCCAGATCCTCCTGTCTCAGCTTCCTGAGTACCGGGATTACAAGCGTGCACCACCACACCTGGCTTTCATGTCTCATTTTAATTTTATTTATTTATTTTTTTGCGGGTTTGGGGATGGAACCCAGGGGTATTCAACCTCCAAGCTACACCCCCTGCCCTATTTTTTATTCTTTATTTTGAAACTGGGTCTCACTGAGTTGCAGAGGGCCTCACTAAGTAGCTGAGGCTGTCCGCGAACCGTGATCCTCCGGTCTCAGCCTCCCGAATGTTGGGATTACAAACGTGCGCCACCACGCGCAGCTCATGTCTCATTTTATTTAAAAAACACATAAAATAATATTTTGTATCAAGTTCAGTAATATAAATGTTAACATAAAAATATTTGAAGTTAATTATTATTTGTTAAATCAGTTTTCATGTTTCTGTTAACCAGGAGGGCAGAGCACAGCACCACTAAATTATGCTGATGAATTTTTAAAAATTAATTAATTATTTATTTTTTGGTGGTACTGGGGGTGGAACCCAAGGGCTTTCTACCTCCAGGCTATACTCCCAGAGTAGTATTTTATACTTTATTTGGAAGCAGAGTCTCCCTAAGTTGCTGAGAGCCTCACTAAGTAGCTGAGGCTGGCTTCGAACCTGTGTGATCCTCCAGTCTCAGCCTCCCAAGCGCAGGGATTACAAGCGTGCGCCACCACGCCGGGCTATGCTGATGAATTTAGCCTGTGAACCACATGAGAGAAGGCTGGAAGGCAGGATGGAAGGCCTGAAGGACTGGGGCAGGTCCTGAGGCAGAGGCTTTTGGGGAATAGTTAACAGTATTTATTAAGTGCTCAGTGTGTGTGTGTGTGTGTGTGTGTGTGTGTGTGTGTGTGTGTGTGTGTTGCTGGGATTGAATCCAGGGGCATTCTACCTCTGGGCTGTACCCTCAGTCCTTTATATTTTTGTTTTGAAACGAGATCTTGCTAGGTTGAGGAGTCTCCCTACTTGCTGAGGTTAGCCTCAAACCTGCGACCCTCCTGTCTCAGCCGTCCAAGTACTGGGATTACGGGCCTGCACCACCACCCCTGGCTGTGAGTGCTCATTTTCTGTCAGGTTCAGTTCTAAGCAGTTTTCCTGAATTAACTCAGTTAGATGGTGCTGACTTAAGATGAGGAGCCAAGGCACAGAGCCGGTCAATGTCTTGCCCAAGGTTCTAAGGGTTTTTTGTTGTTGCTGATGTTTTTGTGGTGCTAGGATTGACCAGGGCCTCAGCATGCTAGGCAGGTGCTCTACCACTGAGCTGTACCCCATGTCCCCACCCCAAGGTTACAGGTTTAAGAATGGATCCAGTGTACAAACCCAGGCCCTTAAACATCACACTATTGTCTCTTGGTAGTTTGAAAGTGTTTTATGAAGAAAAAAAATTAAAAAATATCCAAATAAATATAAAACAAATATAAGTGAAATAAATTTAAAATATATGAATAAGAAAAACATAAGTATCTATAATTAATATAAATAAAATGAGTATAGTACATTTTTGTAGGAAGAATGTGTTAAATAAAATACATAGGCCTTGGAATTCTATTTAAATGTTAAGAAAGTTCTGAACAGAATATATAAAACAGATTAGCCAGGAGATAAATGATATGGCAAGGAGGCCGGGCATGGTGGCACACACTTGTAATCCCAGCATTTGGGAGGCTGAGACTGGAGGATCATGGTTCGCGGCCAGCCTCAGCTATTTAGTGAGGCCTTTTGCGACTCAGTGAGACCCGGTTACAAAATAAAAAGAATAAAAAATAGGGCTGAGGGTGTAGCTCGGAGGTAGAAATGCATCCCCAGTACCGCACACACACATATAAAAATAGGGCAAGGAACAGGACCAATGGGACAATGTAAACAAATCCTTAAATATTTTCTGATATAATCCTGGTAAGAAACATCTTTCTTAGATGTTGCTATCTCTAGAATTATACTTTCAAACTTCAGTGTGTTCCTTAATGACAAGATGGCAAGATAAAGTGCAGAGCTGTTCACACCGCACGCAAGGGAAGGAGAGCTGGAGAGCAGGGGTGGCGGCCCCAGGTGGTGCGGGGAAGGGCTCACTCAGTAGGGGTCTGGAGCCAGGCTCTCAGCGTATTTCACTTTGCCCTCATTTCTCTTCTTGGGTCTAGAGAAACTCAGAGTCATCCCTCCTTATCCACACTTTTATTTTTTGTTGTTTCTGTTACCTGTGGTCAGCCTTGGTCCCAAACCGTGAATGGGCAAATTCTAGAAAGGATTCCAGAAATTAACATTTACTTTACTTAGCTTAGCTGCCTACCCAACACATACATACATCTGTCATTTTAAATAACTTTTATCCTAACTCATTTTTGGAAATTTTCGATTTTATCATTGTATATGCCTGATTTACAAATTAAACTTTATTTAGGCATGCATGTATAGGAAAACGGTCTGTGCAGGGCTTGGGACTCTCCATGGTTTCAGGCATTCACCAGGGGTCTTGGAATTGTACCTTGGAGACAAGAGGGACTACTGTGCTTTTCAGGACAGGTTGCCAAGCCACATATACAAGTAATTCTAAATAATTAGAGAATAAAGTTAGCAGAAAAAGCCCCCAGGTCTGCGGAGGTCTCGGGGGTGTGTGTCAGCCCCATTGGGTCAGGACATGTACCATCCTGGGTTGTGCTCAGTCTCTGCAAGGGAGCTGAGAATCCGCCCTCCCAGAGTTCCATGGGGCTGGCTGTTCTGTAGCCCCTGCCGGCCTCCCCAGGCAGCACGTCTGAATTGGTGTCGGTCTCAGTCTCCCAGGTCCTGCGCACCCAGTTACTGCTCACTGTCTTAGTCTTAGCCGTAGACTGGCTCGCAGTGTGCCATGGTGCGTGCAATTTCCGCTCTGAAAACATTCTCCAGACAAGTAAATACGTGCCTACCTTCACGCACATGCGCACATACGCAAGCGCGCCTCCGCCTGACACCAGGTTGACACACTGCAGGGATCTGCTTTGTAAGGCTCTGGGTGATCCGTTCCTTCCGTCTGCTCTCCAAGAGACAGATGAGCTAGGACGGAGTGCAGATCCCTGGGCTCATCGAGGGCTGGGCTTGTTTCCTCTCACTCCTGCAAGCTCCAGTGACCGCTGAAAGACTTGCCCTCATGTCTGTTGAATTAAGAATGCTCTGTATTAAGCACAAAGCCACGTCCTGAGGATTTTAAGAATAATATTTTAAAAGGGTAGGCAGAAAGACCTTCTTTTTTGCAAATTACCTCGTTTGCCTTTTTTCTCACCTGTATTTGGTAGTTCTAATAGAAAGCACACTTGCGATTTAGAACTAACCCAGATCTTTAATATTGAGCCATTATTATTTATAAAATTTGATAACACCTCTAATTTTATTAATTATTTATCAGCATCTTGGAAGTTTGCCTTCTAGTCATAAAAGCGTGTAAATCAATACATAGTTTAAAAGTGATACATCACCAGAAGGCATTTACTTTACTTAATTGGCCGCCTGATACACAGAGCCGTCATTCCGAAAGGCCACAAAAATGCTGCCTACACTATAATTAGACTTGTGCAACCAATATCACTTTCAAGGACTAGATTCGTTCCAGTAAATTTTACCTAAGGCAAAACCTCTTTCTAATCAATACAGCTCCCATTGTAGAAACAGAGACACACTCCCAAGGAGAATGCCCAGGGAATGGAAAGCCTTTTATTGTGGAAGGGGTTAAGCTCCTGGGTCCTACTGTTATGTGGAACATGTTGCTTGCACACAATGTTAAACGTGAGCAATAGTGGTGTGCAGTATAGGAGAGAGAGCGTGAAGAGGAAGGAGCAGATGAAGTGATGCGTGGCTGAAACTCCCCAGGAGCCTTTTCTCGCTCCTATAGTAACATTTTTTTGCTCTTTGCCATGACTTCCAAGGACTCTTTTGACCCTCCCCTCCAGTTCTTCCTTCCCCTTCACATGCTACACTCTGGTTACAATGGCCACCTTTTGTTATAGACTGTAACAAGTGTGGTTCCCTCACCACAGGGCCTTTGCACTTGCTGCTTCCACTGCCTGGAGTACTTCTCTCAAATCTTCCCTTGGGTGCTTCCTTTCCTTGTACAGCGTCTCTATCATGTCCCCCTCATGCCTTCGGCGTCTCCCATCTCAAGTCGTGACTTCCTGCCATCCTCTGCTTGTTTCTCTTCACTCATCCACGTGCAAAACGGTCCACGTGCAAAACGGTCATATTTATTCACTCATTCATTGCCTTTTCTCTCAGCAGGAGGGGAGCTCCATGAGTGCTTAGCTGTCTTCTTTACAGTTGCACCCTTAGTCTCCCAAACGGTGCCTGGAATGTTTGGGGCCCCCAAGAAATATTTATTAGATGAAAGGATCTGGTTAATAACACAATTAATTATATTATTCTATTTGGCTGTTTGTAGTTTCTTTATTGGTGAGGTATCGTCTCCCATCATAATGCACGAGAGTGGCACATGTTTACTCAGCGCTTGGTGGACTTTCCCCGCCCCCTCCCCATTCTTTTCCTCTTCCCCAAACAGGGTGTGGGGATGGGCGTTGCTTTCCTCACGCGTGTAGATGGTGTCAGTGGCAGTGATTCCTCCATCCATCCTCCCTCTCCCTCCTTCGCTTGGGCCACCTCCCTGGCTCCCCCGAAGTTTTTCTTCTAGCATATCCAGTTCTTCTGGTATGCCTTTTACTTCCTGGCTGCTGCCCAGGAGAGAGAGCCTGTGACCTTTCACTCTGTGACTGGCTATATCCATACCCATGTTCATAGCAGCATAGTTCACAATAGCCACATTATGGAACCAACCTAGGTGTCCATCAGCAGATGAATGGATCATAGAATTATGGGATATGCACACAATGGAATTCTGCCCAGCAATCAAGAAGGAACAAAATTATGTCATTTGGCTGTTTTTTAATGATAAGTGTTACATTTTTAATCTTTTATTTTATTTCTTGTGGTACCAGGGATGGATAGAACTCAGGAGACTTCTACCTCTGGGCTACACCTATTTTATTTTATTTTGGGGATACTGGGGATAGAACCCAGGGGGCATTTTACTGCTGAGCTATACCCCCAGCCCTATTTTTTTATTCTTTATTTTGAAACAGGGTCTCACTAAATTGTGGAGGGCCTCACTAAGAAGCTGAAGCTGGCCATGAACCTGGATCCTCCTGTCCCAGCCTCCCAAGTACTGAGATTACAAGTGTGCGACACCTGCCCAGTCCTATTTTATTTTTTATTTGGAAACAGCGTCTCACTAAGTTGATGAGCACTTCATCAAGTTGTTGGTTAGTTAAGCTCTCATCAACCTGCAATCCTCCTGTCCTCAAACCTGCAATCCTGTCTCAGCCACCCAAATCCTGGGATTACAAGCATTTGCCATTCTGCCTGGCTTTTATCATTATTTTAAATAGAAGCCCTCATTCCTGTACATTGTGTAGGTACGGGAAAGAAATCAGCCGAGTTCACCTGGGGTCTTCAGGTCTCTGCATGGATCTCATGCCTCATGGAGGAAGTTCCAGTCTTCTTTTTTTTTTTTTTTCTCTATGACTTTGCCAGAACAATTGGCTATGACCTGTAATGAGCATCAGAAGAAGTAACTCATTTAGGTGGCGAACTCCTCCGTTACCACGTTGTAGAAGCTTGTCATTTTAGTTAGATTTATTTTTGGTTTTCTTACCTACAGAAGCGTAAGTACCCATGTTAGAATCATTTCTAGCAGCGTACACTTTGGTTACGGTGTGACCTACATGCATGCTTGTGCATTTTCATTGCCTTCCTCAGAAAGCTCGACTGATTGAAGGATGTTTGACTTGCTTTTCTTTTGAGAAGACTTTTGCTGTGTTTTCTGTTTTGAATCAATCAATCTGTGAGCCGTTGGCAGCGCGTCCTGACAGTCCTTCCTCTTTGCAGGAGTATATCGCTAAGAATTTCTGCATCATGCAGTCCCAGATTGGCTATGATATTTTGGCAGAAGATACTATCACAGCTTTGTTGCACAACAACAGAAAACTACTAGAGAAACACATCACAGCAAAAGAAATAGAAACATTTGTCAGCTTACTCAGGAGGAATCGCGAGCCAAGGTTTGAAATGCTTTATGCCGAGTTCTTTTCTAACGAGGACGACAGCTTTTTGTTTATAGAAAATTTAAAAGTTAGGATTCATTCGTAGGCTTAATCTTTCATGGGCAAACTATGTTGGCTTTATTGATATAATAATTGTGTATTAATAAAGAGTTTTGGCTTGTAGGAGAGCAAAGCCATTTTCTTGCTTGTTTTTGCTGTGCTGGGGATCGAACCCAGGGCCTTGGGCATGGTAGGCCAGTGCTCTGCCGCGGAGCTACACCTCTAACCCTGGACTCCTACTTGAAAGTACTTGATTTTCAATCTAGTTTTTCAAGTACATTTTCAAATATACATATATAGCGTTTCAAATATATCCATCTGTATCATCTCATGTAAACCTTGTACATGGTCATGAATTCTACGGGTTGTATATTATTATCCAAATTTTATTTTTGTGTTTTGGTGCTGGTAATTGAACACAGGGCCTCACTCGTGCTAAGCACATGCTCTACCACTGAGCTATATGACCCACATCTTAGAAGGCAGGACTCAGAAGCCCCTAAAGAGCATCCGGCCCAAGAAGGCCCCGGTAGAGTGCGAACACCGTCAGCCAAGGGTTTCTGCTTCTCCTTTCAGTTCACCATGCTGCTTCAGGCTGGAGAGGCAAACACAGAGGAAATATTGGTAGAGTTTTCTTAACTAAGCACTACAGCAGGTAAATGCTAGGAGGGAGAGACGGGCCTCTCACTAGAGCTGGCCTTCAATCTGCTTTTGTTTCGCTGTTCATCTCAGGGGTATCTCACTTTAGGGCAGAGAAGCAATTTTATAAGCTAAGTCACCATGCTAAGGATGACTGTCACCAAATAGATAGAAGGAAATATACACTTTTTGAAACAAAGTTTGTAGTAAATAGAAACAATGTAGTAGATAGATAACACATTAGAAAAATATTGCATGGAAAATATTCTAAAGACATATCAAAATAAGCTGGGCATGGTGGTACATGCCTGTAATCCTAGTATTTGAGAGACTTAGATAGGGAGGTTCCAGGTTGGAGGCCAGCCTCAGCAATTTAGTGAAACCCTCAGCAACTTGGTGAGACTCTGTTACTTGGAGGTAGAATGCCCCTGGATTCAATCCCTAACACAATATATACATATATAAATTCTTTGTTCTATACTCAGTTCTATTTTCATTGTGATTATTTTCTAAAATGCTTTGTTTTAATGTTTGATGTCATTTTTTTTCACTTGCCAGATTTTTGGACTATTTGTCAGATCTGTGTGTATCTAACACCACAGCTATCCCAGTCACTCAAGAACTCATATGTAAATTTATGCTAAGCCCTGGCAATGCTGACATCCTCATTCAAACTAAGTAAGCGGGATAATGGAGGCATTGTTATTTCTGTTCATTATTTTTCTAAGCACCATTTAAAAAAAATTTTTTTATCATAGTTCTAAGCGTGCTTCCTAATAGAATTTTGCCTGTGTTACCAATATCAAGGCTGGTCTCAATGCAAGTAGACAACCCCATGGAGAGCTCCATCCTTTCGGATGACATGGAGGATGAAGAAGTCTGGCTCTACTGGATTGACAGCAACAAGGAGCCTCACGGCAAAGCCATCCGGCACCTCGCGCAGGAAGCGAAGGAAGGCACAAAGTCCGACTTAGAAGTGCTCACCTATTACAGGTTAAGTAGTGCGAGAGTCACGGTTCTTCAGCTTGCTTGCACACTCATTGAGAGCAGATTCTCCAAAACCTCTAAAGTTGGGTGTCCGCAAGGAGACGTAAAAGGTCATTCCAGAATTGGCGTAGCTGAAATGCTAGTTAGGCCCTAGGTCACAGATTGAGAGAGAGGTAGAACCGAGCTAGAAGAGTCTCATCACCATAAGCGTGGCCTCAGAGGATGCTCGCTCACAGTTAGGTACATAGGACTTCTTAATGTCTGTGGACCTGGGGTTGAGGGAGGCTGGTCTTTGGGTACGGAAGTTTGCTGGCATCTGGTAGTAGAGGCACTGCAGGTGCTTCCTGGTGGTCAGGCTATGGGGGAAAGGAGCCTCGCTGACATCTCTGATAAAACCAAAGACAGAAGCCAGTGGCCAGAATTAGAGAAGGGTAGAGAACGTCTCATGGTCCCTTGTTTTTACAGCTATAGCAAGGAAAGAGAGCCAATTCTTAATTTCAGGGGCTGGTGAATCCAGGTGTACCAATGCCATTTGTACTGATCACATTTGGGTTGGAACTGAGAGAGCCTAAAATGAGGGTGTAGATACTAGATCCCCCAGCGGAGGGAGGCTGGGGAAGGTGGAGCGAGCTGGCTTCTGTGAGCTGCTGGCCATGATCAGGTTAGTGTGTTTGCAAACCAAGCAAGCTGAGAACCTAAGGACAGCATCTGCCAGGTGCACAGTGCTGGAGCAAGTGGGAGAAATTGAAATGAAAGGGCATAGACACAGTTTCATACCTGTGTTGTCATTTACCCAACCTACTAGCTAAAGAGTTTGACTCAGTATCACAGACCTTTGGAGATCTGTATCCTCAACAGAGACATTGGTTGGCCTTAAATTTAAGAACTGTATCAACCGGGCAGAGTGGTTCATGCCTATAATCCCAGTACTTGGGAGGCCGAGACAGGCGGATCACAGGTTCAAGGATAGCCCCAGGCCGGGCGTGGTGGCGCACGCTTGTAATCCCCGCGCTTGGGAGGCGGAGACAGGAGGATCGCGCAGGTTCGAAGCCAGCCACACTGGCTTAAGAGACCCTGTTTCCAAATAAAATTATAAAAATAGGTCTGGGAGTGTAGCCCGGAGGTAGATGGGCTTCCAGGAACCCCAGTACCACCAAAAAAAAAAAAAAAAAAAAAAAAATGGATAGCCCCAGAAACTTAATGAGACTCTCCGCAACCTAGCAAGATCCTGTTTCAAACAACAACAACAACAAAAAAAAAAAAATTAAAAGGGCTTGTGATATAGAATGGAGGTAGAACACGCTTGGATTCAATACCTAGTAACACACACATATCAAAAAAAACAAAAAAAAAACAAAAAAAACAAGAGCCGGGTGTGGTGGCGCACGCTTGTAATCCCCACACTTGGGAGGCGGAGACAGGAGGATGGCGCAGGTTCAAAGCCAGCCGCGTGCTCTGGCTTAGGAGACCCTGTTTCAAAAAAAAAAAATAGGTCTGGGAGTGAAGCCCCGAGGTAGAAGGGCTTCCAGGAACCCCAGTACCACAAAAAAAAAAAAAAACAAAAACAAAAAAAACCCCCAAAAAACAGGAAACCAAACATCAGATATGACAAATAACGTGATATGTCTGATATCTTCAAGGTACCAGCTTAACCTCTTTGCGAGGATGTGCTTGGATCGCCAGTATCTGGCCATAAACCAGATCTCGACACAGCTGTCTGTGGATCTGATCCTGCGGTGTGTGTCGGATGAGAGCCTGCCGTTCGATCTCCGAGCATCGTTCTGTCGTCTTATGCTCCACATGCACGTTGACCGGGATCCCCAGGAGTCCGTGGTGCCCGTCCGCTATGCCAGGCTCTGGACAGAAATCCCCACGAAGATCTCAATCCACGAGTACGTTCTGAGACACAAAATGACGTGTCTTCAGCTTTGAAATGAATCACATGCAAAGGCGTTTACTTGTGTCCTCACTAAGAACATTCATTTCCTAAGTGCAAATAAGACACACTTTTGGAGGATAAAGTGACAACTTTTAGTGATAACAGATGGATTTTTCCGGAAGCCATTAAGCAGAAATCATAAGAGGAACAATTTGCTCCCTGCTTCCCATTCTGCTGACTCTGGTTTAAAAGCTGCATGTATTGTCTTACTGTAATATTAGTACTGGGGAGGCCGACACAGGAGGGTTGCAGATCCGAGGCAGCCTCAGCAATGTAGCAGGACTCTCAGCAACCTTGGAAGACCTTGTTTCAAAACAAAAAATTAAAAAGGCCTGTGGGTGTAACTCAGAGGTAGAGTTCAATGCGCGCACACACACACACACACACACACACACCTGGGCACGCGCCAAAGATGATCACAATCATCATCAGAGTAACCTTTAGCTTCTTGCATTTTCAGATACGATTCCATAACAGACTGTTCCAGAAATGCCATGAAGAGGAAGTTTGCACTGACCATGGAATTTGTCGAAGAATACTTGAAAGAAGTTGTGAATCAGCCCTTTCCGTTTGGAGATAAAGGAAAAAACAAACTAACATTTGAGGTATTTTAAAACCATATATTTGCTGAACAAAAGCAATTTCGCATACTTTATGTTTAGATACCTTTTTTCCTTTTCATTTCCACGGAGGTAATGAGTTAGCCGCATGTCACTAAACTGAAATATCCGCAATTATAATATCATCTTGGGGACATAGTGATAAAACTGGAGAGAGGACGCCGTCTGTACGAATACCACACCTGGTGTGTGAGCCACCTGTCAGTGAGGACATATTGCCCTAAGCACATGGCCTAACGTGACAAACATTAGCTGTCTCCCAGTTCTTGCGGGTCAGGAGCCCGGGAGTCGCCTGGCGGGTGGCGCGGGATCTCCCGTGGGGTGGCAGGTGCTCTGCTGACTGGGAACAGTCATCTGGGTTAGTTTTCTTCTAACCTCAGTTGCACTGTTGATGGCTAGACTTACTTGCTGGCTTTTGACCAGACGCTGTAGCTTCTTGCAACAGGGGCCTTTCCATGGGCTGAGTGTCACCATGATATAATACCTGGCTTACTGCAGAGCAAGTCATGATAGGAGTGTGCGCGTGCACACACATGCGCGCGCGCACACACACACACACACACACACACGCACGCACGCACTGAGGCCAAGGAAGCGACTTCTGCTGTGCTTTGGTCACAAAGACCAACCCTGATACAGTAAGCCAGGACACTAGACACTGGGGCCACGTCTCAGAGGCTGACTCTCATACTTGGTAGGTTCTGTAATATCCAGGAGACTGAAAAGCAGCATAAAGAAAGCTTATTTCTGGGAATATTTTATGGATAATATTTATTTAGTAAAGTAATTAATTTAACCGTTTATTAAGTGGCATCCTTCTAAATGAAGTGAGTTAATATTTAATCAAGAGATAAATAATTCTAATGTAAACCTCTTCAGCCACATTAAAGAACCCAGCATCTTCTATATTAACTCCAGACTTGAATAAATCAAAGTTTAAGTGGTTGCTTTGGCAGACATTTTAATTCCTAGGCATTAAAGAATTAGGAAGTTGAGACATATCTGAACTACTTTGGATTTAAAAATGCCAGTGTTCCTTTCAGTTCCCAATGCTCTTTTCTTTTCTCCTTCTTCCATTCCCCCTCCCCTTTAATTAAGGTGGTCCACCTGGCCCGGAATCTTATATACTTTGGATTCTATAGTTTCAGTGAATTGTTAAGGCTGACAAGAACCCTTCTGGCTATCCTAGATATCGTGCAGGCTCCCCTGTCGTCATATTTTGAAAGATTAAGCAAATTTCAGGATGGAGGTAAGAACTTCTGGGAAATGTTATCATATTTTTGTTACATAGATGTAAAGTAAAACAAATCTATAGAGAAGTGTTTGTTAACAGGTATTTACTTGTGTATGTGTATGGTACCTATGAAAAGAAATCCTGGGATAGGACGGTGATGATAGGGTGGGTTTGTAAGCATGTGTCTTTGTTTTCAATGCTAAAGTTTTGAAAGTCAAATTCATAAGATCAAATTCCGTCTTTAGCCGGGCGTGGTGGCGCACACTTACGATCCCTGCGCTTGGGAGGTGGAGACAGGAGGATTGCACACGTTTGAAGCCAGCCTCGCTGGCTTAAGAGACCCTGTTTCCAAAGTATAAAATAAGTCTGGGAGTGTAGCCCGGAGGTAGAAGGGCTTCCAGGAACCCCAGTACTACAAAAAAAAAAAAAATCGTTTTTAAGCCAGGCGTGGTGATGCACATCTGTAATCCCAGTACTTGGGAGGCTGAGACAGGGGTATCTCAGGTTCGAGGCCAGCCCCAGCAACGTAGAGAAACTGTCAGCAACCTGGTGAGATCCTATTTCAAAATGAAAAATAAGAAGGGCTGGGGATATAGCCCAGAGGTCAAGTGCCCCTGAGCTGAATCCCCAGTACCACACACAAATAATAATAATAATAAAGAAATAAGTAAATAAATAAAAATTTCATCTTTAGTAACTACTGTCAGAGTGGATCCACTTGTGAAAACACTATGAGTTAAAAAAATGAAAATACCCTACTGTTTGTGATCGCGTGGTGCGTGAGCGTCCTATCTGGCTGTGCCTGAGACGGGTCATGGGAAGATGCCAGCAGGGATGCCTGGGGCCCTCCCAGAGAGGCAGTGGATGCCAAGCCAGAGCGGGAGGCAGTGGCCGAGCACTAGTGCTCCAGGCAGAGTGTCCACACCAACGCCCTGCCCTGAGCGCATAATACCTGACACCGGGTACTTATTTTCTCTTTTTCTTTTCTATTCTGAGATAGGAAGGTGATAATAATGGTACCTTCCTCAGTTTCCTTTCAAGAAGTGAAGGTACCCGATATATTTAGTGGCCCACAGCAGTGGCTGTCTCATAACTCAGCACTCTTGGTTTTACAATGGCGATTGTATTAGGAGGATACCTGCTGGTGTCCTGAGATAGAGAACTGTGTGCAGAAGGGAGCTGGAGGAGCGCCCTCAGAAGATGCTCCTGGAAGGAAGGTGGGATTGAGCGGACAGAGATGCTGACCTCAGTGCAGCTACAGCTGGTCCCATAGAGCGCCCCGAGCTGGGACTGCCCTTTGGAGTGTTCACACATCACGGCAAGGGGCCATGCCTTTTTGGTGTTGGTGTTGGTACTGGGGATGCACCTTAGGAGCATTGTACCCCTAGGCCACACCCCCAGATTTTTTTTTTAACTTTTTGGTTTTGAAACAGGGTCTCTGTCATTGCTGAGAGTCTTGCTACATTGCTGAGGCTGTCCTCGAACCTGCAGCCCTCCCGTCTCAGCCTCTCAAGTCCTGGGATTACAGGTGTGTGCCACCACACCCAGCTCTGGGGCCCTGCTTTGTGCTGCGTTGGCTGTTGGCTTCATGACGGAGGCTGGGTGTGTGGCACTGGGCAAGGCTACACAGGGGAAGTCCTGCCTGCTGAGAGGCAGAGCTAGAGCAGTCAGCATCCATGACAGCCAGCAACTCGGGGGAGAGGAGCCTCCGCCCCGGAGAGAGCAACACAGCCCTGCACTGCTGTGGCCGCCACAAGACAGAAAAGGCAGAGCATTAGGAAGAATTATATACGAGGCACTTACAGATAAGCCGAGGTAATTAATTGTTGCTGCCCAAGTCCTAGTCCCTTTTACATCTTCCAAAAAAACTACAGATCACAAAATTAACAAATTCAATTACATAAATCCATCACCTTCAGCCGATGGTACAAACTGTAGTTACTGTTAAGTAGGAATCTAAACATGAGTTTTTGGTAGAGTGACTCGGGAGCTCCTACTGAAGGCCATTGCTAGGGCTCTGGATAAACCAAGATGGACTAGGGTACCGTGTGAAAATTACTCTCGGAAAGAGATAGCGTGGCCATACTGAAAAGGAATCCAGGTAGGTGGAGCACTAATTGAAGAGGAAGGGTCTTACAGAGACACAGCTGTTACCGATCTCTAGGGACAAACTCGCTTAAAGGTAGGGAGGAGCACCTGCAGACTTGTGTTTGTGAAGGGGAGAAAGCGTTGGTGGAGACACCTGTACAACCACCATATTTTATAAAAGCAAGCCAGGAAATTGTCTCAAGAAACTGCACTTTGTGGCTCTGACAGCAGGGGGAGCTCTTGACCAGAGTCGTGTGAACCAGCGCCTATTGTCAGCTGGCCCACAAAATGCTTAGCGTTTGTTCTCCTGTATATAACTGCTGTGAGCCCAGAACCAAAAGGAAAATCAAAACGTTTCAATGTATGGAAACCCCTCTCTAGAAAAGCAGTCATGAAGCAGAAGAATATTGTGGCACCATACCCCAAGTGGAATTAAATTTCTTCCCAACATACATGGGGCTATGAAAAATACTTTGAATATAAAAAACTGAGGTCAGAGGGGAAAAAAGGAGCCAAGAGAAAAGAAAAAAGAAGAAATAAAATGAAAGTTTATCAAACTCAAAAAACAAATGGAGTTTTATTGTGAGAACTATAGACTAAATTATAAGGTGTAGAAGGGAGAATGGATTTGATTGAAAATGTAATAAGGGACATTGAAGAAAGGCAGGAGAACCATGAAGAGAATGATAGTAATATAAATAAACAAGTAACAATGACCAGAGAGAAAGGGGTAGAAGAAAGGCAAATAAGAACCACTCTATGAAGAAGAGCCTGTCTGTCTGTCTGTCTGTCTGTCTCTGTCTTTCTATCTATCTACCTACCTACCTATCCATCTACCTATTGGAATCCCTGAATAAGGAAAATAAAACTATAGAACAGAGTAGATATTCAAAATGATAATCCAGAGTTGAGTTTTGAGCAAGATGAGAAAGGGTCTGATTTTCTCTTCTATATGTAGATAACCAATTTCCCCAACACCATTTGTTGAAAAGGCTGTCTCTTCTTCAGCACTTGTTTTTGTCAGCTTTGTCAAAAACCAACTAAGTATATATGCAAGGATTTCTCTATCTTCTATTCTACTGGTCTATATGTGTGTATTTAAGCCAATACCATGCTGTTTTTCCTGGCTCTGTGAGGAATGACATTGGTATTTTGATAGAGATTACATTGGATTCATAGATTGCTTTTTACTGGTATGGCCATTTTAAAATATTTGTTCTGCCTATGCAAGAATATGGAAGGTCTTTCCATCTTCTAAGGTCTTCTTCAATTTCTTCCTTCAGTGTCCTATAATTTTTATTGTCTATGTCTTTTACCTTCTTGAGTAGATTTATTCCTAAGTATTTTATTTTTTGAGGCTATTGTGAATGGGATTATTTTTCAGATTTCATTTTCAGTGAACTTGTGGTTGGTGTATAGAAAAGGAACTGTTTTACAGGCTGATTTTGTATCTGGCTTCTTTGCTAAACTTGTTTATCAGCTCTCGAAGTCTTCTGATTAAGTTTTTTTCTGTATCTAAGTATAGGATCATATCATCTGGAAACAGATTATTTCAGTTCTTCTTAATTTGTATCTCTTTAATTTCCTTCTATTGACTAATTTCTCAAGCTAAAATTTCAAGTACTGCATCAAATAGAAGTGATGATAATGGACATCTTTTGTACATGATTTTAGAGGAAATACTTTTGGTTTTTCCCCTTTCAGTATGATGTTAGCTTTGGGCTTATCATATATTACCTGTATGCTATTGAGGTAAATCCCTTCTATCTCCAATTTCTTTGGTGTTTTTTTTTTTTTAACCACAAATGGGTGTTGGATTTTGTCAAATGCTTTTTCTGTATCTATGAGATGGTCATATGATTTTTGTTATTGATTCTGTTTATCTGATTAATTTCATTTATTGACCTGTGTATGTTGAATCAACCATGTATTCCTAGAATAAAACCATTTTCATCTTGGCACATAATTTTCTTGATGAGGGTCAGTATATGAACTGATAGTATTTTATTAGAATTTTTGCATCTATGCTCAACAAAGGTGTTGGCCTTTAACTTTTTTCCTTCAGGTATCTTTATTTGGTTTTGGTATCAAGATGATACTGGCTTTGTAGAGTGAGTCTGGTAGTCCGTCTCTTTTTGGTTCATGGTATAATTTGAGGAACACTGGGAGAAAACATAACACCAACTCTCTAACACATAGCCCCTGGTAGAGACTTCCTCAATAAGACTCCCAAAGCTCGGGAAACAAAGCTGAGAATCAATGGGATGGCATCAGATTAAAAAAGTTCTGTGCAGCAAAGGAGACAATCAAGAGTTTGAAGAGAAAGCCTATAGAAGAAAAGTTTTCTAGCTCTCCTCTGAAAGAGAGCTAATATCTAGAATATATAAAGAACTCAAAAAAGTTAACAGTACAAAACAAATAACCCAATAAAAAATGGCCACTTGAACTGAATACTTCTCAAAAGAAGAAAGACGAATGTCCAACAAATAAAAAGTATGCAATATCATTAGCAATCAGGGAAATGCAAGTCAAAACAACACTGAGATTCCATCTAACTCTAGTTAGAATGGCAATCACCAAGAATCAAACAATAATAAATGCTGAGGAGGATGTGGGGAGATAGGAACTGTTATACACTGCTGGTAGGATCTAATCTAGCATAGCTACTATGGAGGTTAATATGGAGGTTTCTAGAAAGCCTAGGAATGGAATCACCATACGACCCAGCTATATTACTCCTGGGTATTTTCCCAGAATAATTAAAATCAGAATGCTACAGTGTTATATGTATATATATGTTTATTGTAGCACAACTCGCAATAGCCAAAATGACAGAACCATGTAGGCCTCTATCAACAGATGAATGGATAGAAGAAATATGGTGTATACACAATGGAACTTGACTCAGCCACAAAGAAGAACAAAATTCTGTCTTTCGTAGGAAGATGGATGAAACCAGAGCTGTTCTATGTTTGATCAGCCAGTTTCAGAAAGCCAAGGTTTGGAGGTTTTCTCTCATATAAGGAAGCTATGGATAAATAGGAAACGAAAGGGACTTCAGATAAAGAGGAGAGGTCACTGCAAGGGACTGGTGGAGAGAAGCGGCGAGGGGAGGAAGTCGAATCAAAAGAAGAAGCAGTTTAGAAATGTTCTGTCCCTCTATGGAGGTATCACTACGATCTCACCAGCCTGTATGGGGAGAGGGGCGGGAGGATGGGGTGGGTGTCAGAAATACGCCAAGTGCTGTGTTCAGCAAGCTTGTGTCACTCTGAACCTCCATGCAGTCGTAAGGCACCAATACAATATCAAAATGGCAGTGTAAGAAAACATTTTGGAAGCAAAAGCCAACCTGAATATACAGAGTGAAGTTGCCCTGGGTGGTGAAGTCTGAGACACAGACGGTGAAGCTACAATATGTAACATATATTCAGAGAGTGGCGAGGGGCTGAGAGATGGAGCATGAAAACCTATGGAGAAAAAGAGAAAAGAGTCTTATGTGTGTTTAGAATTTTATAAATTAAACATCTACTAACAATGGTGTGAGTAAGAGTAAGGCCCAAACCAGGAACTGCAGCGGTGGCTTGACGAGCAGGGATGCGTGTGTGGTTTGCCCTAATTCCGCTTCCTGAATCTCAGAGTGAGAGACTTCACGAGCAGCCCTGGAGGATGTGTATGACTTGAGAGGCCCATATTGATTGGTGCTTTCTGTTATGACGTGTTGGCAATCTCTAACTTAAAGCCGTCTTAAAAAACTAGAACTCAATCCTGAGTTTTGGTGTCAGGTCTCACAGACTGCTTATGGGGTTTTGCCCTAAAGAAAAGTAATATTTTTTCCTCTGAAGATTTGCTCATATATTATTTGTATTCCCTACTGTCCTGTCCATATCTGCCTTCTAAGATGTGTAAAATTGTTTTTGTATGTGTGTATGGTGCTGGGGATTAAACGTAGGGCATGTTAAGCACGCACTCTAACACTGAGCTCAGCCCTTTGTATAATTCTCATGTTTCCTAGTGAACTCTATTCACTTCTTGGTGTCTTTATCATCTTTCTTAAATCTGAAAACTGTTGATTAATTTGTTCAGTAGGAATATATGAAGTAGCCACTGTGTGCCAGATACTGACACAGTCTCTGAGAATTAACTACAGACAAGATAAGCAAACTCCTTAGCCACAGGGAGGACAGTTGACTAGAAAAATAGATAAAACTTCTTCCCTGCCCCTTGGGAGAAGCAGTCAAGTAGTGAGTGGATATTATACTATCACATTAATAATACTGCGATGACCAATAAAGTAAAACAATGAAAAAGAGAAAGTTGGGGCAAGGAAGGGGTAGGATTCTGTTCTGAGTGATGGCTGAGCTTTGGAGGGGTTTGAGAAGGGACTGGCATGGTCTCATCATTTGGGCTACTGAGTGGGGAATAAATATGTATGTGTGCAAAAATTGCCAGTATCACAAAGAAGGCTGAGAAGCTGGGCATGGCAGCACATACCTGTAATCCTGATACTTGGAAAGCTGAAGCAGAAGGATTGGAGGTCTGAAGCTAGCCTCTCAGTGAGGCTGTTAGCAACTTAGTGAGACCCTGAGTCCAAATGAAAAATAAATAAAATAGGGCGGGATGGGGGTGAGCTCAAAGGTAGAAGGCCCCTGGATTTAATCTACAGCAACACACACACACACGCAAGCTGAGAGACTGCTCCACGTGAAAGGAGATTAAGGAGATGTGGCCACGGCGTGCACTGTACAATTCTGGATTAGATCTTGAATCAGGACAAATATTCTCTACAGAAGATATTTTCAGCACAGTTGGTAAAATCTGCATATGAATTTTGTAGGTTGTAGTACTGCTTCTGTTAGATTTACTGAAAGTTATTTTTATTGTACTATGGTTTTTATAAGAGAATGAACTTTTTTAAAAGCAAATACATGCTGAAAAATTGGGGGTTGAAAAGTCATGTGTCTGGAACTAATTCATAAATAATTCAGGAAAATTGTGTGTGTGTGGAGAGAAAGACACAGACAGACAGACAGACAGACAGACAGAAAACACCACCATGGCAGAGGTTGCGAATCTAATCTCTCTGTGCAGAAGTTCTTTGTACTATTCTTACCCCTCTTTCCATAACTTTGAAAACAACAACAACAATAAAGCAAATAACTTAATTAGCCAAGTAGGAAGAGGCTTTGTTTTATGCAAGGTGAAACTCCAAGCTCAAAAAACCCTCTTACCACTCTACCGGGAGTCGTATTATTATTATAGCTGGGTTCTATTAGACTATAAATTCCTAACAGAAGATCTAGTAGACTCTATAAATTCTTAACAAAAGAAACAAGAGGAAACATATTTCTGGAATCTCCAAGATGTGAAGGGCAGGATTGTCAGGCATGGGAAAAATCTTGTGGTGCCGGGTGAGGATCAGGTCCATGCCAGAAAGGAAATCCCAAATTATGGAAAGTACCTGGGGGTGGTGTGTGTGGGGGGCAGTCCTGTTAAAAGACAAATGCTAGGAATCACAGCAACGTGGCCTCATTACAGTATCCAGTGCATCATTTTCTTGGCTCTTTTATGTCCAAACGATTTCAATTGTATTTTCCTTTTTCAACAAAACTTTATTCTCAATTAGAAGTTATTTACAAAATATAATTAGAAAACAGTAATTTTATAAACAGTATTGCTATATAAATCAGTTCCTCCAAGGAAATAATATCATTTTCTATACTCATCCCGTGTCTGAAATATTTTGTGCGCAGGCACCAGGTCTTTTGGTCCTTTTTCCTTTTTGCTTATTCCTTCCTGGTAACTCTCCTCCGATGCCCTTGGCGTTGGCCATGCAGAGATGCTTGGCAGCTGTTTGGCAGGTGGGTGCAGGGAAGCGGAAGAAGAGGCGTGTCTGGAAGGAAAGGCTTTTTGCCCCTGGAGTTCTCTGTCATACCAGCCTCGGTGGCGCCTACCTTAAAGCAGCCTTTATTTGTTTTTCTGGGAAACCCTGAAGGCTTAGATACCTGCGATTAGTGTTTGAGGCAGTGGGGCTGACTGGCTTGGAATGTGCCAGTCCAGACCTTTTCTTCTTCTGGATCTGAGGTGACCATGCAGCCCAACTTTGAGACACCTAGAGCTGTCCTCATCCAGGGGCTGACTTGGGATCCGAATCTAGCTCTGCGGCTTGCAGCCCCTCACCATCACATGAGGTGGCTCTTAGTTGGCATGTTCAGCAGAAATTGCTGGGCTCAGAAGCAGCTTTCATTTCTGTGCCCCAGAGGTGGTCCATTCAGAAAATGATGGAGGCATACCCACGCCCAGACACAGGGAGCCGGCGCTGCTGGGTGGTGAGCCGGAAGCCCCTGATCTTCAGAACTCCCAACCCAGCACGTCCCATCGCTGTGTACTCACTTAAGAGAAGAAATATTGTTTTCAAGCAAATGTATTCGCTCTCAGCAGGCTGTGTTGTTGAGTCAATTCGCTTCGCCTAATACCTATCATTTGCTCTCGGTGATTGAAAACGCACAGGCTCAATTCAGCGTAATTGATCTTTTGGGTTGAAGGATTATGTCAAGCAGTGCTCCTCTTTGTCATGTATAGAAGTTAAAAGCAAAGGCACGTACCAGCTGATAAATTGGATATTTTGGATATTCTTTGTAAACATTGCATTTTAAAAATTACACAATTGCTTTCTTTTTGTCTGTCAAAGTATATACTGTCCAAAGATTTTACTACTAATCATAAAGACCACTTATTTTTCAAAAGCAGGGTAAGTGTATTTTACCCTGCTACTAGTAAGTTACTTATATAGTTGGGAATAGGCTGGGTGCGGTGGCACACACCTATAATCCAGTACTTTGGAGGCTGAGACAGGAGGATCTCAAGTTCAAAGGCAGCCTCTGCAACTTACTGAGGCCCTCAGCTTGGCACGACCCTGTTTCCAAATAAAAAAATAGATCAGGGCTGGGGGGTGTAGCTTGAATGTTGAATGCCCCTGGGTTCAATCCCCAGCACCAAAAAGAAAAAAAAAATAGTTGGGGACAAGTATGGATCCCACTTACATATTCTACCGAGCAGCGTGGTATGTGTGAATGCTGGATCGTAAGAGTAGAGATCATCTCCATTTGAACAAATACGTGGTTAAATCAGAGGGTTTGACACAGCCTGGAAGTGGCGTGGAACTGATTTGTTATTTAGGTATCCCACTAATATTCTTCTGCTTATCTGTGCTTGTGGTTGGGATGGGAGGGGGTTTCAAATTGAAACCTCCCACACAGAGCAATAGAGTCATCACCATGGAATAAAACGGCCTAGTTAGGGCATCTGGATACAACCGTCATTTCTCTTCATGGTTCTTTCCCTGTCCTGAAACTCACCATAATTTGAGGAGGCACTAGATCATAGAAAACTACCCAGGACCAAACAAGAACTAAATAGTTTCTTTTTATCATGTATCATTTTGCTTTTTTTCACAACTCCAAATTTTGGGGAGTTTCCATAGTGCAGCACAGAAATGTGGGCCTGTTCCCAGCCAGTAACCAGATAATCTCTTTTTCTGGCAAACACTTGATGTTGGAAGTGGGGAATCACGAAAAGCAATCAGCGGAGGATTCCGTTAGTTGTCGGGTTTCCTTTCCTTTGAGGCTTTAGGTTTGGAGACCAATGGCTTTGGTCTTAGAGAATAATATCCAGGCAGCCACAACAGCCTGGAATCATCCTCCTGCCCTTAACGGGTTCAGAGTTGCACTGGGTCATTTATAGCCCTGTGGGCCCAATCTAGGTATGGAAGAGATAAGAAGAAAGGGTGGTAAGAGGCACAGTTATAACTGTGTAAAGAAGTACTCCATACCCCCAGAAATTTGGGGGAGAGGGTAAGAGAATTCAAACTCTTCCTATGGTGGCAAACAGCCAGCTGCTTTTTCAATTAAACCTTTTTTGTTCTTCTTCTTCTTCTTTTTTTCTTTTTTTGCTTTGGCAGCAACTTCATAATCCACCTTGAAATACTTTCTCTGGCAGCTTAGTTGCTGCTAAAAAGGATAAGAGAAATTGAGATGGGAGGTGGAACAGGAAAACATTTTAATATTGTTATATGGGTGGGAAAGGGAGAAAATATTTGCAGACAAAAAAATCTGCCAGAAAAGTTTTCTTCTTTATAAAATTATGAGGTTAGCCTAAATATGATCTTTAGAGTCTCAGTTCAGAAGTGACTCTTTGCTGATTAGTATGTAATTCTCCTTCATTCGCCAAATGGTAGTCTTTTTTAACATGTGTTACGAAATACTCTTTAGTAAATATACATGAAGCACATCTCCTGATCAATAGCTATGCTCCTCTCTGTAGAGACACCAGCCAGAATGCCTTGAAATCAGAAGCTTTAGTTCACTCAAAGCACAGAGTATCTTACAAAAGAAAATGACAGGAAGAGAGGGTAAGGGAGGGAGTAAGGGAATTACCTGGGTGCTAGATGGAACTCTCAGGAGATATGAATGTGGAGATAGGGGATGGGAGAGAACACAAACAAGGTTTAGTGAAAGCAAAGATTTAGTAGAAATTAAAGAGCAAGTACCTCCGGCAGAAGCTAGATCCATCTGAAAGACTCTACCTTGTGTTTCTCTCCTTTTACGTTTTTTCATCCGAGATCCTTTCAGGTCTCCGTAAAGGATTTAGGTTTGCGGTGAAGATCACGGTGCCAGGAAGTATTAGCAAGGTTTACTTGCAAAGAGAAGACACCACAGGTACCATTTGTCATTTGGAAATCTTTTTCACTAATTCTTTTTTTTATTTTTATTTTTATTTTTTTTATTTTTATTTTTTGGTGGTACTGGGGTTCCTGGAAGCCCTTCTACCTCCGGGCTACACTCCCAGACCTATTTTTTACATTTTCATTTTGGAAACAGGGTCTCCTAAACCAGCGCGCGCGGCTGGCTTCGAACCTGCGCGATCCTCCTGTCTCTGCCTCCCAAGCGCGGGGATTACAAGCGTGCGCCACCACGCCCGGCCTAATTCTTTTTTTTTTTTTTAAATTTAGTGCTGGGATTGAACCCAAAGGCATTCTACCTCCAAGTTACATCTCCAGACCTTTTTACTTTTTATTCGGAAACAGGGTCTCACTAGGTTGTTGAAAATCTTGCTAAGTTATGAGGCTGTCCTGGAACCTGTGATCCTCCTGTCTCAGCCTCCCAAGTACTGGGATGACAAGTGTGCGCTGCCACCCCTGGCTCTTGCATCGATCTCAGAACCTGATTTTTTCCAACACCGTTCTGCCCCTATCAGCATTCAGTATTTCTTTCCTTCAGGCATCAAGGCCTCCTGTCCACCCTCGTCTCTCTGCTTTCAGTGATGTCACATTTTCTTCTAGCAAAACCGTCTGATCTCCACAGTGCAGCTTTTCCTCGCATCGACTTCCCTCCCGCTGTTCTCTCTACTTCGTCTCTTCCTCCAAATCATATCCTGCGATCAGAAGAAGCTTTAGCCTCTAAGAAGAGGCAGGGACACATCCCATCCACAGCGGTAGATTTTTTCTTGTCCTTATGTGGATATCTGCATCGGACCAGAGGAGCACGTTCCTCCCAGAACCCCTTGAGGTTCTTCTACCGATTTGAAAACAATAACGAAACCCTCAGCAGGCCTAGGTTACTTATCACCGGCTGTGTTCCTGGAGAAGCAGACTTGGAGACAGAGCTAGCCACGAAGGAGATTCACCGAGGAGATCCCCTAAGATCAACACCACTGGAAAGGGAGGAGGTGGGCGCGGCGCGGGCTCAGTGCAGGCCCAGGGACTTTGAAGTTGGAATGTCCCCTGAGGGTCGTCTCTTTAGGGCGCGGGGCTGAGCCTTTATGTCTCATGGGCTGCTTGGGAATGGGTATGTGACCTTGCTTAAAAATAATTTCAGCTATTTATCTTAAGTCTGCTGGGTGCCATTACATATATTATTAGTCTTTTCAGACTAGTTATCTTAGTCTGTTGGGTACCATTAACAAAAGCATCATAGTCTGAGTGGCTTGTAAGAACAGGTGTGCATTTGTCCCATTCTGGAGGCCACAGAGTCCAAGACCGCGGCGCTGCCCGCTCTGGTGTTTGGTGAGGACCCGCGTCCAGGCTTGCAGATGTGTCCTCAGGTGGCAAGAGAGCCAACGAGTCACTCTCGTCCTCTTTTCTGATGATACACATCCCATTTGTGAGGATTCTACCCTATGTTCTGACAACTCTCCAAAGCCCATCGTCATCACCTTGGGGGTGAGGGTTTCAGCCCAGGCGTGTGAGGGGTCCTGAAGATCAGACCCTTGCATTTTGCCCCTCCCTCTGCTATACATTTCTTACGTTTATTTTATCCCAATAGTCTCAGAAATCTTAACCCTTCCAATATCAGCTCATAAGTCTAAAGTCCAAGGTCTCATCTAAATGTCATCAGATGTGGGTGACACACACTCCAGGTAGAAAGCATTTGGGGGAAATTTCTTCCCATGGGTGAACCTGCAAATAGAACATGTTATGTGTTTCCAAAATAGAATTGTGGGACTGGCTGAGGACAGACATTCTGTGCCAAAAGAAAGACATAGGAAAGAAGAAAAAAGTGCCAGGTCCCAGACACATTCAGTACCAAACAGAGCACTCAACCCTACACGTCAAGGCTTGCAAATAATCTGCTCTGCCTCACTTCTCTGCCCTTGGGGCTGCTGGACAGTGATCCCACCCCTGCATCTATGCTGACACCACTGCTTTGGGGGTTACTGCCACCAGGACCCTCCTGGGTGCCTCTGATCCTGCAGCTCTCACATGTCGGAGCCCCCACCTGTGGCTCTTCTGAGTGGGACTCAGCAGTCTAGTGTTGTGAGGTGGCCTGGTCCCCATAGCTCTGCTGGGCTTTGCCCTGGTGGGGACTCTCATCAGTGGCTCGGCCTCTGAGGGTGTTCTCTGCCAGCTCATGACTCTTCTTGGCATCTGTGAAATCTCTGTGAGGCAGCCATGTCCCTCAGCTTTGCTGGGCGCGGTGCACACCAGCCTCGGGGGCCGACTAGGAGTCAGTGTCCTCGGTGGGGAGCACAGCCCAGGACGTGCGGTGGTCTATTCTGTCTTTTTCTTTGTCTTATTTTATTTTATTTTATTTTTTTTAATTTGCAGTATGGGGATAAAACTTAAAACTCAGGGGCATTCTACCTTTGAGCTATACCCCCAGCCCTATTTTGTATTCTTTATTTTGAAACAGGGTCTCACTGAGTTGCAAAGGGCCTCACTAAGTAGCTGAGGCTGTCCACTTACCACGATCTTCCTGTCTTAGCCTCCTGAACGATGGATTACAAGCGTGCGCCACCATCCCGGCTTGGTCCCTCCTTTCAAACCCTTCTTCCTCCTAGGTCCTCAGTGTGAATGAGGCGAGGGAAGACCTCATCAGGGTCAGGTGTCTTCAGACCTGAGCTTCTCCCACTGTCTTGGTCCTGCCTCTGTTTATACAGCTAACTAATCTCCCCACTGTCTGGATGAATAGCTCATGCCTTCTATTGAGATGGTCCACCTGTCCTAAATCAAATCCCTTGCCTGGTCATACCCTGGTTTGCTTCCAAACAGGTGGCTGCTCCATCATCTTCTTCCTCCTCCTCTTTTTCCTCTTCTTCCTCCTCCTCCTCTTCTTTTCCTTCTCCTTCTCTTTCTTCTCTTCCTCCTCCAATATGGATAGGCTAAAATTTTTCCAAAATTGTATACTTCACTTCCCTTTTGGTCAGCAATTTAGTCTTTAAGTTGTTTTTTTCTTCTCACATTGCCATGAGC
This sequence comes from Muscardinus avellanarius, assembly GCF_963383645.1. Lineage (NCBI taxonomy): Eukaryota > Metazoa > Chordata > Mammalia > Rodentia > Gliridae > Muscardinus > Muscardinus avellanarius. The sequence goes on from NC_137797.1 coordinate 90,667,206, forward strand.
TAGCTATGCCATGAATTTAGGCCAAACTCGCTTGTCTCTTTCTGTGATGTCAGCATTTTTTTTTTTTTTTTTTTTGGTGGTACTGGGGTTCCTGGAAGCCCTTCTACCTCCGGGCTACACTCCCAGACCTATTTTATATCTTTTATTTGGAAATAGGGTCTCTTAAGCCAGCGCGGCTGGCTCCGAACCTGCGCGATCCTCCTGTCTCCGCCTCCCAAGCGTGGGGATTACAAGTGTGCACCACCACGTCTGGCAAGAGCCAGGAAATAAAGCAGGTACCACAACAGAGTCACTGGACATCGCTGTAGATGGTCAGATTAGAGTTTTAGCAAGTTGGCCAGAGTTGTCCAAGTCAGCACTGGGGGAGGCAGTCTCCGAGTATCGGCTTGAAGTGTCAGCCTGGAGTGGGCCTTGCATGGTCCTATGGTCATGGGGGGCAGGAGAAGCCATGTGGAGCTGAAGCCGGGCTCTTTGTGGTGGTGATTTCCATGAGCCAGGCTCATGGCAGGTGCCCAGGTGGCGGCGTCAGTGCGCCGCTACATCCAGTCTCGGTGTTTCTCCTTTCAAGGGTCTGGGACGGGTGTTCCTTCATTTGGTGTCCTGGTTTGTTTGATTAGCTCCTGAGCCTGGGTTTTCTGATATGGGTTTGATACACCCATACAAGCATGTCATTCTCATTTAATCCAGTGAACCAGTACAGTTAACTTATTTGTTCTTTTGTGCCTTATGGTAGCGTTTGTCTGTCCCAGCACCTGTGCTCAGAATGCAGGAGCAACACAAGGCAAACCGCTGCTTAACAAAATGGAGTAGCCAGCTCTCGGCACAGCTTAAAAACTGCTCTTCTATTCATGACGGAGTCACGCCGAGCTAGGCACAGCCCGCTGTCCACACACATTTTACTCTCAGCAGTCAAGAGGAACCTGGAGTTCCTTCCCCATCTTGCTTAGCTATTTCATCATCCAAATATCTAATATTATCACTTGCAAGTCCTGCCTTCCACAAAACATGAACACAACTTAGCAGAGTTCTCTGCCACTTTATACAGAGAATTGTCTTTCCTGTAGTTTCCAATAAATAACATGTCTCATCTGAGACTGTATATTGGACTGGCCTTTACTGTCCGTATTTCTACCAGTATTCCACTCATGACCTTTTATAAAGGTTTTCTCCAAGAAGATTTAGGTGTTTCTTCATGCTCTCTTTCTCTCCTTTTGAGGCATTGCCAGATTTACCCTTAAGGGTTCACTCAAGCCATGCGGACTTTTTCTAGCATGTAGCTCAAAACTCTTCCAGCCTCTACCTGTTACATTCATGAGAGGTCCTCTCCCATGATCCAGTCACCCAAAGCCCCCTCTTCCTAATCCATCACCTTGGGGCTGACATAAACATTTGGGATGACATCAAGGGTTTGTGGTGACATAAACATTAAGCACCAGCACTCATTAATGCTTGTGAGGGCTGGCAGTGGAGAACTCTCCTCCTGTGGCACTCACAGCAGCAGCGACATACCCCTTCATTTCTGAGGCAGTCCGGGCAGGACCATCACTGCATTCACTGTGACAATCTTCCAGGAAAGTGTCACAGAGAAATTGTGAGTCCAAATTCAGATCTCCTAGGGAGCTGGGCGCGGTGGCACACGCCTCTACTCTCAGTACTTGGGAGGCTAAGACAGGAGGATCGCAGATTCAGAGCCAGCCTCAGCAATTTAACAAGACTCTCAGCAACATAGGGAGATCCAGTTTCCAGATAAAACATTTAAAAAGTGGGTCTTGGGGTTTAGCTTGGAGGTAGAGCGCCCCTGCGTTCAACCCCCAGCACTTGCACATGGAGATTAAGGTCTCAGAGGAATGAAAATTAGAGAAAAAAAAAAAAGAAAAGAAAAGTGACATTAAAATATTTAAAAGCACGACAAGGTTCTAGACATGAAAAAAGTTCTAGAAGCCATGCATTTCCAATGCTACAGAACAGCTGGCTGGCCCAGTCCTGGTCTGGAGAGCATGTCTTTCCCAGAAGCCTGTTCTTCAGGTGGTGAGAAAGATGTCTACGGCACCTGATAATTCTAAGCCTGCTTCTCTCATAGCTTTGTGCTGTGCTGACTGTGCCTCTGCTTTCTTTCTGTCTTATGGTATAAATGTCTTTTCTACTTCTTTTTATTTTTTTCTTCCTTTAAAGCCTTTCTAAATTTTAGAAAAAGTTCCAGTGTAATCATCAGGCTTTCTCTTAGTTATCAATGTGACTAAAATAACTCTCCTCGGGGAGCTCGACTTCTCTCTCTGCCTCAAGAGGATCTCCACACTGGACCACATTCCTCTCCTGCTCTTTTTCAAAATCAAGTGCATTAAATAAAAATGGGCAGGGGATGACTATGCAGCGTGTGGGGTCACATAGTTAGCAAGGGATTGCTGTGTGGGGATGTCTCTTGTTTATACCAAATACCTAACACATCTCTATATCTTTTGCATATTTTTGTCTTTAGTTCTTATAAAAATCCAGCAACTTAGGGGCTAAGGCTATGATTTTGCCCAGGAAATAGGCTTTTAGATAGGTTATATACTTAAAATAATTCAGCCTGTAGCTTGCTGGAAATTTTGGATTCGGGTTTTTTTTCTTTTCTTTATCTACCTCTCTATATCCCTGTAGCTGATGTTTTCAATACTATTATTATACTTTATTCTCCCCCCACCCTTTTTTGTGGGTATGAGGGATTAAACCCAGGCACATTCTACCTCTGAGCTACATCCAGACCTTTTTTATTTTTTGTTTATTTATTTTTGTTTTGAAACAGGTCTCATTAGATTGCTGGGATGGTCTTGAATCTGGGATCTCAGCTTCCTAAGTACCATGACTATGGGCCACAATGCCCAGCTGTACTGTATTCTTTAAAGGTGACGTCCTCTTATGCAGAGGCTCTATTTTCTACTTTCTCTGAGTTTCCCAAGAATGTGCAATACAAAACATCATGTATTTATTAAGGATTTTGATTTAGCTTGAACGGATTGCGTTAGCTCAAAAATTATTTTTCAAATAATGATTCCTAGCTGAGTGCTTGTTTGGGTCCTCCCAGGAGCAGTGTGTACCATCTCTGAAGCCGGGTGCTCCTCTTCCCTTCCTGCAGTAGATTTCCTTTTCTGGGTCTGTTTTGCCTCTCTTTCCATACATAAGGATCTTCTAAATCACACGTGCTGCCTCTTTCTTTAGCTCTCTCCATCTTTATAGACCAATAGTTCAGCCTCTTAAGTTTGTGCCCAAGGGCCTTCACGATCTGAGTTAGACAAAGCTAATTCCGTCTCTTGCCGTTTCCCCAGTCAGACTAAAACAATCTCCTCGAACACCTTTCTGTGGATTATTTCAGTATCTCTTATATATAGCATTGTGCTCCATAATTATGTTTAAATCAGTGGTGGGCAATATATGTGACAGGATATACCTTATAGCTTAGGTGTCTAGTGTGCTGTCCCATCTAGATTTGTGTAAGTACCTTCTATGATGTTTGCACAACAGCAAAATTGCCTAAGGACACATTTCTCAGAATATATCACTATCTTTGAGCAATGTATCACTGTATTTTTATATCTTGTTTATCAATAAGACAGATAGTATAGAAAGGACATGTGCTATGTAAGTTTGTATGCATTTGAAGGACACAAATATTTAGAGACCTTAATATAATAAATATATACCTATGTCTTTTTTGGGTTAATTGTGTAGTTATTTTTAGGTCTGTCTTTTCGAGTAGACTAATAAAAGGCTCTGTGACTCTTTGAGTTACTACCTAGATGATTCAATAATAAAGATCCATATGTTTGTTTTAATCTGGGCATGGTGGCCCATGCCTGTAATTCAGTAATAAGAAGGCTGAGACAGGAGGATCACAGGTTCAAGGCCTGCCTCAGCTACTTAGGGAGGCCCTTTGCAACTTAATAAGGCCCTGTTTCCCCCCCCAAAAAAAGAAAGTGCTGGGGCGTGTTGTTCAGAGGCAGAATGCCCCTAGGTTTAGTTCCCAGCAACACATACACATGTGCATGTGCATACGTGCACCACACATGCACACTATTGTTTATTTTTAGGACAAAAGAGAGAAGAAAAACTGAAAATAGATTATATTTCTAGCTCTGTAGTTGACTTATATTATGTTTAATTTATTACTATATACCTTCTTGTTTTTCAAAACTATTTAAGTAAAATAAATTTAGTGAATATATATACATAATATGCTTTCTATAAATATATGTATTTGAATAATAAAAATATTCCAAATATATGATTTTTGATTATATACAAACTTTTTTAGTTTGGCTTTCCTAACTTACAATGAATGGGAGATAGCATGATAAATGCCAGTTTATGCTAAAATTGTCTCCTGTATTTTAATTTTAGCAATTTTAATGATTCATATTATACTTTTTTGTAATTCTTAATGTACCATCTTAATAAGGGTAATATGGTTCAAATATTTACTTGTTCCCTGGGTAAGTAATAAACTTTAGTAGGATTTAATGGTTATTCACATAAACTTATAATACTTAAAATTATCTTGATTCATACTTTGCAATTCACTTGGCTCTATATAGGCAGAAGATTGATTCTAGGTTTGCCTCTGATTCTGTGGGATGTGTCAGAGACAAACACACCATCTGTAGCTTTTGGAGTTTGTTATCCCAAATGTGTGAGTCACACAGCGGGTAAAGCATGTCCCACAGTTTAGTGTGGAGGAGTTTATTACTGTTCTTTTTGTTTTAATGTGACCCTGAGCCCTCTGAACTTATGCAGGAATGATAGAAGTACATCCAGGCACTCTTCCGGACACTCAGGAGGAGCCACCAGGGTTGTTTAACTGAGGTTAACTGGGCAGGACTGTACGTCGGCCTGGCCTTCCAATAGAGAGAATGACCAAAGAGGACCATGCAATCTTAACTTTCTTTTTACTACAATCATCTCCTCTAATTTTGCATATTGTTTGTGCCTCGGAATTGAATGTCTCAAAGTGTTAATATCCACTGGGATAGATTCCCCATTTCTCTCAGTTTCTGATCAAGAAATTTGATTATAATGTGCCTTAATGGAGATCCTGAGTGGACTTTCTCGTCCACTCAGGATCTCCATTAAGGCACATTTTTGAAACCCAACTAAGATTCATGGAATATTAGCATAAAAAGGAATGGTAGAAATCATCTACACAAGTCTGAACTTCAGACCTTCACGGGACATCATTATAGATAATCGTCTAGACCCTTGGTCACCTAGAGAGGTCATGATTATACTAACACATAAGGTACTTTGTTATTCTTCACAGCCCTAATTGCCATTTCTCTTTTGTTGGTCATACTAAATCTACCTCCTTCTAATTTTCTTTCTTTTTTTTTTTTTTTTTGGTGGTACTGTGGTTCCTGGAAGCCCTTCTACCTTCGGGCTACACTCCCAGACCTATTTTTACATTTTTTTTGGAAACAGGGTCTCCTAAGTCAGCGCGCGCGGCTGGCTTCGAACCTGCACGATCCTCCTGTCTCTGCCTCCCAAGCGCGGGGATTACAAGCGTGCGCCACCACGCCCGGCCTACCTCCTTCTAATTTTCAACAGGGTCCTACTTCTGTTCCTTGGAATCACACAGAAATTCAACAACACGTCCACACATTCTTTTTATGTTTGACAAAGGCTAGTCCATCACCGTAGTGTCCCCTTCTCTCTGTGCAGTCATTTCCAGTTCCTCATAGTTTCTCTTGTGATCCCATTGGTTTGACCAGACAAGAACAAGAGGAGCTGCTTTTTCATCCATTCTGAACACCTTACTTTTTTAATGTAGTTTAGGTGAAAATGAGTATTTTGGTACTGATGGCACAGTATTGATTACAACTGAAGGTGAACTTGATGTATTTTTAAGGGGACTGAAACTAGGACACTGTACCTCCTATCTATGCCCCCAGCCCTACTTTATTTCTGTTTTTAAAACAGAGTCTTGCTAAGTTTTGCAGCTGGCCTCCAACCTGTTATCTTATGTCTCAGCCTCCCAACTACTGGGCTTACAGGCATGTGTTTCCATGCCCAGCTTCAACTAAAAATCTAATTTTGTGTTCTGTTACATCACATTTTGTTCATCACACACCCGAGTTGGTTCTGTTTGGATCTAAGTGAAGCACTTTTTATATTTTATATTTAAGTTTTTATTTTCTCTTGTTGGACTTAATCCATTAGCTTTCAACCTATTCATGTACTTTTAGGATTCGATAGTCATTCACTGTATTAGTCCTTCCTTGTTTCATTTTATCTTTGCTTTTGGGAAACATGCTATCTCTGTCCAAGTCTCTGACAAAAATTTGTTAGTCCCTTCCTATCTGCAGTTTTCCTTTCCATGGTTTCAGTTATGTATGGCCCACCACAATCTAAAAATATGAAATGGAAAATTCCAGAAATTTAAAAAACCATAAATTTAAATAACTTCTACAGATTACTATAGCATTTATTATTATAGTATATTATTATAATTGTTTTATATCATTACCAGTTATTGATAAGCTCTTGCTATGCCTAATTGATAAATTAAACTTTATCGATGGTATGTATATATAGGAAAACAGTATTGATAGTACTCAGTACTGTCTGTTGTTTCAGGTATCCATTGAGGAGGGGTCTTTAACTGTATCTCCCAAGAATGAGGGGGGAGGATTCTGTACTGATTGTGTTAATACAAGAACAAGCATACAAGCATCAAAACACTAGAGTTCTTTTTTTTTTTGTATGGATTCATTAACTGGTACTTGCTAGCTGTAACCAACTGAAACCACACCTATGAGATTGTGCATTAGCCAGTGTGTGTCTATGGTGTGAGAATCCAGAAGGCTGATGCTTTTGGTGAGGGTGTGTGTGTGGAGGAATGTCACTGACTGTGAAGGGGTGTGAGGGAGCCCTCTGGGGTGATGGGCATGTTCTGTACCTGGATGACATGTGGTTTGAATATGTGTGTGCCTTCCTGAGAGCTCTGCAAACCTTGCATTTAAGATCTGTGCATTTCACTGTAAGTCAAATATAGCTCAGTTAAAAAAAAAACAGTATGTAAGTTCATTGATTTCTTATATTACCGACTATTAAGAATTAAACATCAGTTTTATAAATTCAAATCTTGAGGTTTGGAATATCAAAATGATTTTGTCAGTATTTGACAGCGATGAAACCGAAAAGCAGATGCAGAACCCAACCAGCATTTTGTATGAATTGCCTTCTCAGTTCATCCTTTGAGCAGCACTCCCTTGTTGTGTGGGATGGGAAATCGTTTTCTTCCAAGTATTCTTACTTGATGTTAAAAAAAAAAGATGGATAATAAAATTACTGTATTTTAGTTAGATGTTTTGGTTGGTTTTTTGTTTTCTCCTATTTCTAAGCTCAAGCTCTTGGACGTTTGGAATCTGTAAACAGTCTATCAATACACTGTAGTGTTTGTTTAGAATGAAGTAAATTAGGTGTCACGTTTTCCATTTAGTCCATTAAGTATTCTTTACAAATCACTCTTTGGAGAGCATCTCTTTTTAGAAGTGATATTGTGCATCAGAGGGGCTGCATACCAGAAGATTAGGAGCTCTGATTATTTGATGGGATCGTGCACTCATTAGTAAGATGCTGACCGCTGTGGTGGAAGGTAACTTAATGGAGAAGAGTTGTTCTTCAGAGGCGAAGTCAAAGCATGTGCCTATCCTCCACCTTTTATTTTAAAGGAAAGTAATGCCTTACAATTATGTGGTGCTTTTTATTCTTCATGGCTCTTAGGGGCACACACACATTATGTAATTTTATTCTTATTGAGAAGCCAGAACATATTTTATTAGTATCCTGAACAAAGCAGTTTGATGAAGATCATGCTTCTCTAATCTAAATCCTTTACTTCTTTCAAAACTTAGTTCAAAATCATGTATCTTCAATCTTTTGCTCTCCCCACTCTAAGATGAGGCCCCTTCCCTTTCAAAAAAGTTTCCTAAGCCATCTGTGTATTATAGTGGTAGACTACTGACATCTCATCTGCCTTGTACTGCTCTTAATTTGTTTTTATGGACATGTGTTGTGTTTTCCCAGGCATATTTTAAATTCTTTGACTTCTCTTAATGTCTGCCCACCCCGGATGTCCCTGGTAATGGAACCAGGGGAAAATTAGTTATTTGATGTTTTCTAAACAAGGCTTGCCCGTAAAATGAAATTGTGTGATATACGGAAAATGCTATCAGCAATGTGTGGCTGATGATATCATAATCAAAGCTGGTTGGGTAAGATCACATGAGAATAATGCAAGTGAATTCATTACAAGATGAATAGCAAATAGAAATTCCACATTTTAGTACAGTTTTGATTGGAACCTTTTCTTTCTGGGCTTTCTCAGTTCTAGCATCAGTTCTCGGGAAACTTGTGAAATCTGTTAATGAAGCAGTGTGGTGTGGGGATAAAGAGATTCACAGTTATACTGGTTGATCTGTATTTGAGGGTCTCCCACTTTCTGGCTTTGTAAAGCGGGATGGGTTCCCAGCCCCCTGCCCCCTGCCACGAGGATCAGTTGAGGTGAATGGGATATAGGCCTATGGCCTAGCAAAATTCCCGAATGTGATATGCCCCTGATAAAGTCAGGTTCCATTATTTCCCCTTATCGCAATGATATCTATTTAATTAAAATTTCCTTTATTTCTAATAATTTCTGAGAAGCCTGAGATCGTATGCCTTTTGAAAAAAAATTAGAAAAGTTTAAGGAAGAACAAGCAAGAACTCAACGCAAAAAAACAGAGTAAAACACGGAGTACCTTTAATGTAACGAGACCCAGTTTTTTACCCAAGCCTTATAAAGTAATTCTCATTCTTAGTAGTTCATTGATTTACCCAGCCTTTTTTTCTTTCATTCATGCATTTATATAATGGAGATTTATTGAATGTCCGCTATGAATCAGGCTTTAATTCCAGATGTTGGAAAAGGAACGATAAACTAGGCAGGATCCCTCTCTTCCTGGAGCTTGTTTTCACGGTTGCTGTCGTCGTTTTGTTACTGTTGGGGAGGGAAACCAGAATAAAGGCAGAACAGATATATCGTGACGTGATAGCGACGAGGCTGTAACTAAAATGGAAGTGGGTGTATGATGGAGAGTGACGGTGGTCCTTCTTTAGAGAGGGTGGCCAGAAGAGGGCTAGCTGAGGACATTTGTGATGTCGCACCATAGATCAGAAAGGAGCAGGGGAGCAAGCCATGTGGCCATCTGGCCCAGAGAAGTCTGGGCTCCGGAACAGTGAGTTCCCTCCAGGTGGAGTGTGGAGGAATGGGCAGCCAGCGCTCCCAAATCCTACCATCTCACATCGAGCTTGGACCGAGGGTCGTCTGATTATCTCCCACTTATTCCAGGTTGGTTTTTGCCACTCCTGACTATGTTTATGTCGCTGGCTTATGTAAGGCTTTGGTCCTATGTAAATGTTTTTGTTTTCCTGGCATAGACAAGAGTCCTTTTATAACCCAAGCCCTCAGTCACTGGAAGGAAGCAGGCAAGCACTGCTCCAGAGGATGCGTGAGGTAGAAAGCTGCCCTAGTTCGAGAGAGCGTAGACGTTTCCCAGCAAGCCAAGGTGCCTGAGCCATTGCTCAGCTGAGGTGCGAACAGGAAGGCTTTCTGAGTCATGGCTTCCTGGGCTAGCATCACTCTAACTGTTTTCAGTTAATTATTATACCAGAAGATGCAAGCATTCAAATCCAGCTATAAAAATATATTTCAGGGGAAATAAGATTGATTTTTTTTTTTTTTTTGGTGGTACTAGGGTTCCTGGAAGCCCTTCTACCTACGGGCTACACTCCCAGACTTATTTTTACATTTTTATTTGGAAACAGGGTCTCCTAAGCCAGAGCGCGCGGCTGGCTTCGAACCTGCGCGATCCTCCTGTCTCTGCCTCCCAAGCGCGGGGATTACAAGTGTGCGCCTCCACGCCCGGCGAGATTGATTTTTTTTGATTATCCATTTTAGGCTTCTCAGTTATTATAAAACATGGAGCTGACTTTAGTGTCACAGAACAATGCAATTGCTACTAGTTCACTGAACTAATCAATGTCTATGATCTCTTATAAATACTTAGAATGTTCCAGAAATGTCTGAAGTCTGAACAACAGGAAATTTTAAATTATCAATTTTATTCTTATGTGTTCATAAAAGGAAAATGCATTTAATAGAAAAAGATAATTTCTAAAGATAACTTTAATAAAATAAAATTCCACTGGACTGTAGGTAAACTAAAAATATATTCGTGCATTGTATTAAATTTTACATTAAATTAAATTGTAATTAATTTATTTCTTAGTGCATTGTTAATAATAGTGGAATTCAGAGTGATACATTCACATAAGCACATAACGTTATTTGGTCTGTTTCCTTCCCTGTGTCTCCCTGTTCCCTCCCCTCCTGCCTTCCTATCCATGATATTCATAGTTATACATTCATCAATGAACATAATATTATTTGGTTTGTAGGTAAATTTCAGTCAAGATTTTGTTAAATCTTTTATACTTTGTGTAAATCAATATAAAGGCATATCATTATTGAACCCAGTAGTGATCCTCACAGTAAAAAGACTTCTGAATAGGAAAAAATTAAAATTTTGGTCTGTGCAGTTTTAATGTCAAACATATTCCTCCTTGTTTTCCCCTTTCTGAAATTGGTAATAGAAACTTAGCTAATTAATATAATCAGATAAATGAGATCATGTATTTTCAAACCATTCCTAACTACCATTCCCAGTATTCATTTGCTGTATCTGTTTTCTTTTGCATTCTTCTCTTGAGGGAATTAGGATTACTTAAAATATGTTTGTAGTCATTTAATGAAAGAACATGAAAAGTCCATTTCCTTCCTTCCTTCTTTTTTTCTGTGGTATTGGGGATTGAACCCAGGGACATTGTACCTCTGGATGCCCTATTTATTTATTTATATTTGTTTTGAAACAGGGTCTCACTAGGTTTCTGAGTCTTGCTAAGTTGCCGAGGCTGGTCTCAAACCTGTGATTCTCCTGTCTCAGCCTCCCAGGTACTGGAATTACAGGTGTGTGCTACCATGCCCGACTCATTTTCTTTTTTCCTAAGCAATTCCTTCTTTGTTGTTTTTGACTTAACAACAACGGTAGCCACAAACTCCAATTTTTTCAAATAATCTCAACACACTTTGTTCATAAATCTAAATTCTGGCTACTGGGTTAATCTAAGAAACACAGAAAACTTTAATTTCTAGGGATGAAATCATTCAGAAAAACTCCATTATCCTTACTCTTTTTACTGAAACGTTTTAAGACAATAGTAACTAATCATGATTGAAAAGAGAAATAATACGAGTTATCTTTTGCAGCGTTAAGGACTGATCGCCCCTGACTTTACTAAACAATCTAGAATTAGAATTTTTTCCTGTGGAAAACATATACAAGGAAAGCCTCACATGTCTGTGATTTATGTAGTCTTTGATATTTTATTTTTCAAGCTCTAAAAGTTCACAATTTCAGCACCTCTCATCACTATCAAGCAGATCCAGAAAATATAGCATCCTTTAGTTGAGGACCTCGGAGTTGTCCATACATGGATATGTCAGGGGACTTTGTGGCGACCACGTGCCACAGGCGTGCCAGGATGTGGTGTGCTGGAACGACCCTCCCACTTCACCGACAACATGTGTTACATATTACTATGTTTCTGGCCTCTGGATTTTAATTTCTTGGTGACAGGATCTATATTTGGGGAAAAGAATTGTCTGGGCTAACTTTCTTTGTAATAATCATTTGGATTAAATGATCATTTTCCATGCAAATCTAAATAAGATGCAGACACGGTGGGTGCCAAGGATTTCTGTGTGAATGGGGGTAAGAATAACAAAGAAGCCTGGTCTGTGTTAGTGGTGAGAAAGCATCCTAGGGGGCTAACACATATACAGCTAGAATCAAGGCTCGGAGAAATGTCCTGGTCGAATGTCAACAACTCAAAGCCATTTCTAACGAGCAGATGTGTGTCTCTGTGACCCATGTAGCAAACAGTGGGGGACTCGGACATACTCAGCGGCTAAGATCATTGGAAAACCACAGACGAGGAAGCTTGACGTTATTCTGATAAAAAATAGGATGCTGTCCCAAATCCTTTTGCCTAAACTTTGTCCAAATTTGGAAATTATCTTTGTGTATTTTTATTACCTTTTTGCCAATACAAGAAAATACTGAGTTCAAAAATTAAAATAACATGGACGATTCAGGTTATTGTGTCTTTTAAGAGAAGTGTTTCTTACATAGGAAGTAACCCTAGTTTTGTATCCAGAAAAATTAGAAAGTGGAAAAGATAACATTTTTTGACAGAAGAGGAATGAGTGGCTGAGTCATATTATAGCATCTTGAAGAAATATTATTAAAGTATTAAAATGAGATTTATAAGAACAAAAATGAAATTTAAACCATTATGATTTAGTCCTTAGTGATGAAGAACACAACGTTATGGAAAATATGTTTGCACATATGTGATCTAGAAGGGACTATATTATATCAAAGTTACATGGATGACTGGATATAGATGTTTTAACTTTTAGGTTGACTTTTTTATCTTTTATAAATTTTATAGCAATTTTGGAACATGTTCTCTGTTTATATATCTATCCAACACAAATATAAACATCTGAAATTCAAAATAAAAAAGGAAGTAGTAACATAAAAGGTCTAGGCCTTCAAATTGAAAATCCTTAATTTCTGCCTAGAATTTGAACAGTAGAGAAAAAGAAAATGTTAACTTTCTTTTTTCTTTTCCTTTTCCTTTTTTTTTTTTTTTTTTTGGTGGTCCTGGGGTTCCTGGAAACCTGGGTCTCTTAAGCCAGAGAGGCTGGCTTCCAACTTGGGTGGTCCTCCTGTCTCCGCTTCCCAGGCACGGGGATTACAAGCGTGCGCCACCACACCCGGTGTTAGAGAATGTTAACTTTTTTGTGTACTAAAATGTACTCTTGGAGCCGGTCATGGTGGTGCACACTTGTAATCCCAGCATTTGGGAGGCTGAGACAGGAGGATCACCGTTCGCAGACAGCCTCAGCTACTTAGTGAGGCCCTTTGCAACTCAGTGAGACCCTGTTTCAAAATAAAGAATAAAAAATAGGGTAGGGGGTGTAGCTCGAAGGTCTAATGTCCCTAAGTTCCATTCCCAGACTTGCAAAAAAAAAAAAAATGTACTCTGGGGAATTTGATGTCTTTTACTTTTACATAGAGGTAATGGATTTTAAAAAGTATGTCACCTTTTCACTGTGTACAGATAATAGTTACTAGCGGTAATCGCAATTTGGATTCTCTTCAATTTTCTAAAAGATAATATTTTTATTTATTATTATTTACATATTTTTATTTACTATTTTCCTCTCAATCCTGTAGGCATCCTCACTGTTGATATTCTTCTTTTAGAGCTGAGAGTTTTCCCTCCTCCTGCCTCCTTTCCATTTCCCTTTCTCTTGGTTTACTCCCCTTGACACTTAGGGAAGGGAACATTCTTTGCCAGATTCTTAGGCTTTTGCCTCAGGCAAAGTTCCATGAACACCCACGAAGCAAAGACCACTGTTTGGAAAGAAAAGTAGACAGTCATTCTTTGGAATCCTTGCTCATTGTAGGAACTCAGAAGTGAGAAACAGCCATCGGACTGGAGCACTTAAACTGTAGGGGCGACAGGAGGCTCCTTTGACAAGGCAGTGGGCAGCGTAAGCGGAGGTGCGCGGTGCAAATCAGGCAGCCTCATCGGTGGGCAGATAAATGAAATCTAAACTCAGGAGGAAACACAGAGACAAGTGATTCCTCACTGAAGACCCTTAGGTTTTTCAGAAACTTATTTCTGTAAATGCTTCAAAGAAAATAGTGTTTTTTTGTGGATTGTGAATAATAGTTTTTATTCAAATTAGATGAGAATGTTTATCAGAGAATACAGGTTTCTTTGCCAAAATGGACATCTTTTTTTCTTCAGTGCTACTCACAAACTCTCTGTTATGAAAGCAAAGCTCAGAAGTTTTCAGTTGGCGTGTAGAACTAGAATTGAGCATTGAAATGTTTTTGTGTAATCCTGTTACCAACCGTTTTGCCTTCCGTGGGGTGTTTGCCAGTCACTGGGGTTTTGAAAAATATTTATTCATGGGGTAGCCTAATTAGAGGAAGGCAGCCCCCAGACTCCGACCCACTTCCTCAAAGACAGGGCTTAGGGGTATTTATGGGACAAAGAAACGGGGAGAGATGATTGGAGGTTAGGGTAGGTGAGGTAATGGTGGGCTGAGTACGGTAAACAAAACTTCCTGGCTCTTCATAGGGCACATGGCAGGGCATTGACGTGGTCTGTTTCTGGCTCTCTGAGGTGGTCTCTGAGACATTCTGATGTTCCTGGACTCCAAGGGAAGGGGTTGGCGGCTTCAACCAGATTGATCTAGACAAGGTTATATCTCTACATCCCTAAAAGCAAGCAAGCAAGCAAACAAGTAGTAAACAGCCATCACCAGGTAACCGTACATCAGAGGTGTTACCTACGGCAAGGGTGGCAGAGGCCTATTACTTTGTTTTTAGTTAAATGACTTCTAAAACAAGTGAAACTAGTGAGCTTCTTCAAGGTTTCTCTGAGATGCAAAAGAAACAAGGCATTCTTTGTCCTTTTCTTTGTTTTCCTTTGAGTGAGGGTCTCTCTATTTTGCCCGGGGTTGTCCTCAAACTTCTGGCTGCTCAAGAGACCCTCCTGCCTCAACCCCCTGCCCACCCACCCAGTAGCTGGAACTACAGAGGTGAGGTAACTACTGCTGCTACCGCGGCTGCTCTTTGGTTTTTAAACTATTAACTAGGGAGAGAGGATGGCTTAAGGCTTCTACAAGAGAAAAGCAATGTATTAATCTCATTAGGGGACTCAGTTATCATACACTCAGTGTATTTCCACTTGAAATTCATCTTGCCTTAGAGACTAATAACTTTTTTGCTCCTTTCCATTATTGTAAGTTAGGGCCAATGGGTGGAATCGTGAGTAGGACTTACTTTATTACAGAGTAACTTGGGTTGGATGGTAGAGATGCCAACAGCTTACTTTCAGTGCATCATTTGCAAGCATTTTCCAAGAAAAGTAAACTTTACTTTTTTGGGGGGGTGGTGGTACTGGGGTTCCTGGAAGCCCTTCTACCTCCGGGCTACACTCCCAGACCTATTTTATACTTTTTTACTTGGAAACAGGGTCTCTTAAGGCAGCGCGGCTGGCTTCGAACCTGCACGATCCTCCTGTCTTGCCGGACCAAGCCGGCAGAAGTACGGGTTCTGAAGAGAGGCGTGAGGATGAAGAATTTATCTCTAAGAATTTGATTCTCAGAATATTTAATTTATTTTAATGTGGGGGAGCCACCAGCCTACTTTCTTTACTGGCCGACCCCTGTTCTTGGGTCAATATTTCCTACTGGTCGATGACTACTCATGGGTCAGTATTCGCTATTGCGCCGACACTGGGTTTGTTCCTCCAGAGGTATTTATACAGTCACAGGTCAATCAATATTCTCGTGCTACCACCACCAGAATACAATAAAGACTAAATCCAAAGCACATATATTACAGATAGGTTAATCGGTACCCTTGTGCCATCACCACCTGATCTTTTCTCAGACCTTTTTGAACTTTCCATAACCCCAAACCTTGTTGCCTCTGGGCGAAGGACAGTCAGCTGAGTCAGAAACATTAATCTAGGGGAAATCCTTAATGGCTCCCCACACTGTCTCCGCCTCCCAAGCGCGGGGGATTACAAGCGTGCGCCACCACACCCGGCTAAACTTCACTTTTAAAAGAGAACCTGCCGTTCTGCAGTGGGTCTGCAGGATCCTCTCTCATGGACAGAGGGAGAG
This sequence comes from Muscardinus avellanarius, assembly GCF_963383645.1. Lineage (NCBI taxonomy): Eukaryota > Metazoa > Chordata > Mammalia > Rodentia > Gliridae > Muscardinus > Muscardinus avellanarius. The sequence goes on from NC_137797.1 coordinate 90,683,053, forward strand.
CCAGAGCCAGCTGGCCTGCTTCCTTATCTTCATCCCCACCCTCCCCACATCACACTCTCAGTCCTGTGGTGACCATGTTGGACATCACCACGGCACAGCTCCAGGCGTTGAGTTGTTGATCCAGGTCTTTTCTGGTGCCAGGAAACAATGTCATGAGGACCATTCATGGGGTAGGAGAGATGATGACCCAGATGGTGCTCAGCAGAGGCTCCATCTTCCCCGTGAGCGTGCCTGATGTGCAGCCCAGCGTCCACCCCAGCAAGCAAGTGAGCCCCGCCGAGCAAGAGGACGTGACCGTGATGGACACCAAGCTGAAGATCATCGAGATTTTACAGGTGCGCTCATCACAGCCACAAACAGGGATGCTGTTTTGCTTATTGGTTTCATGGAAACTTTTTGCTTTTTGTTCCAAACCACGGTGTAAATATTCTGAAATGCTGCTCTTTTTTATTTGGTGGTACTGGGAATTGAGCCCAGTGGCATGCTACCTTTACCCCCAACCTCTTTTATTTTGAAATAGGATCTTGCTAGGTTGCTGAAGGTCTCTCTAAATTGCTGAAACTTGAACCCAAGATCCTCCTGTCTCACCCTCCCATGTACTGGGATTACAGGCATGTGTCACCATGCCTAGCTTGTCTCTTTTTTAAAAAAAAGTCATGGGCAAAGCTGGGCTTGATGGCGCACGCTTGTAATCCCAGCACTTGGGAGGCTGAGACAGGAGGATTGCACAGGTTCGAAGCCAGCCTTAGCTAATTAGTGAGGCTCTCAGTAACTTAGTGAGACCCTGTTTCCAAATAAAAAATAAAATAGGTCTGGGAGTGTAGCCCGGAGGTAGGAAGCCTCTGGATTCCACCTCCAGTAATACCAAAAAATAAAAAAAATAAAAGTTATGGGCAAATCTGTGAGTAAATCCCACATGGATATTATTTAACATATCAATACCATTTTTTTTCCTGTTCTGATTCTATATGAAAGTATCTAGCAACTGTGGAGTGCTTTGAGGTTCTAAAACTGTTTTCACATGTATTTTTTTTTTATCAGTTAGTATTGACCCTGATTGAATTTTTTCTTCATTTAAGAAGGACTTATGGCAGACAAAGTTAATATCAATTCCAGTTATTTTCCTACTTTTAATCAAATTGAACACATGATTTCATGTATGCGGATTTATTGTTGTTTAAAGAAACCCATTTGAAATTATATTTATTGTTACCAAATATTGTTATCATTGGCTTTAGTATTTTATATGAATGGTCATCTCTCTAAGTTTTTTCTTCCCAAGGGGCTAGGAATGATTATTTTTCTTTTTAAAATTAACCTACTCTGCCGGGTGTGGTGGCGCACACTTGTAATCCGCGTGCTTGGGAGGCTGAGACAGGAGGATCGTGCAGGTTCAAAGCCAGCCTCAGCTACTTAGTGAGGCTCTTAGCAACTTAGTGAGACCCTGTTTCCAAATAAAATATAAAAAATAGGTCTGGGAGTATAGCCCTGAGGTAGAAAGCCTCTGGGTTCCACCCTCAGTACCACACACACACACACAAAAAAAAATTAACCTACTCTAAGCCTGGCATGGTGGTGCATGCTTGTAATCCCAGCATTTAGGAGGCTGAAACGGGAGGATCACAGTTCGAGGACAGCCTCAGCTCTACTTAGTGAGTCCCTTTGCAACTCAGTGAGACCCTATTTCAAAATAAAGAATAAAAAATACGGCTGGGGGTGTACCTTGCAGGTAGAATGCTCCTGGCTTCCGTCTCCAGTACCACACACAAAAATTAATCTACTCTAGTACCATAGCTTTATGAATTTAAACAACATAAATTAGTATTTTATATGTACTGGTTTAGTGAATAAATTTCCATTATGGTAGCTATGAATTCCTAGCAGGTTGGTTTTTTTTTTTTTTTTGGTAAGTTTATAAAGCAGTTTTATGATATCTTAAAGTATTTATTCCAGGTTTGGAGAATGGAGCCTGGAGGTGTCAAGAGTCTCTTAGGACTCTGTTCAAAGTTTGCTCAGTCTTTCATCATAATTTAGTATAGAATGAGTATAGACTGAACTACCAGAAGTGGGTCAGTAGTCCTGGAAGGGTCTTTTCATTTAAAGCAATTAGATTTATAATCATAAGAGGTTTCACAGTTCCTCCGGGAATTCCAAACGCTGGATCTTGAGAAATGTTGGCAGGCCTCCCAACTTGGTGTTCATGACCCTGAAAACCCACTTGAAGTTTTCCTATTACACTTAAGTTGAAAAAGGTAGCGCTCCCCTGACCCGGGGACCTAATGATCCCCCAGCTCAACATCCTTCTGCTGACCTCTAAAATATGTGACCTCACTTTAGCCCACAGTACAGAAAAAAAAATCTCTAACAGGCAAAAAAAAAAAAAAAAAAAAAAAGAAATGGAGATTCTGTGCCAACAGCAGTCAAGGATGGGCTCATTTCTGCTCACTGTGAATTTCCTTGACCCTCTGTTTGCTCTGATTCCCGTGTCTTCTTGTGTAACTCAGGCTCACAGAGCCTGTCCTTGAACATGCTTCTTTCTTGGAACACCTCTTCAAGGATTTCCTTGTAGCCAGACTCCGTAGGAAGTCTTCAGTTTTCTACCAGCGCTCCTCCTCTCCTGGCTTCTCGTCTTCTTCTTGTGTTTTAGCCAGTCTCTCTCTCTCTCTTTTTTTTCTCTCTCTTTACTTGACTCTCTCTGCCATTGTCCCTACGCTTGTTTTCTCTGCCTCTGTTTTTATTCTTCTCTTTCCTCCCTTTCTTCCACCTTCGACTTGCTTTTCATTAGATGTGGTGTTCTTGTGGGATGGGTTGCATTTTTAAACATGGCGCTAATTAATAGAAAATGTTGTTGTTTTCCATGTTTCTGGCAGTTCATCCTGAGTGTCAGACTAGATTATAGGATCTCGTATATGCTGTCCATATATAAAAAGGAGTTTGGCGAGAGCGGCGATAGTGCTGAGACGTCTGCCAACGGCTCTCCAGAGACTTTACTACCATCAGGTATCTTCTCTGTGACAGTATTTATTGTTTGCATTTTGTTTTTCTAAGAACTCGAAAGTATCTTTCATATTTTAAAACATAGTAGTATTTCTGTGAGAAGATATATAGACATAATCTTCAGCGACATGGCCCAACCAAGACACACAGCATTAAATAACTTGCCTCGATTGGTGGGGAAGATGTGTGACATTATTAGACACTAAATCCCACAAGCATCCTACCCTGTGTGCTTCTATGAGGTAGAGGTCCTGTTTAGTGTGCCAACTTGCAGGTGGGTAAATCACGGGATGAGGACTCAAGTTACTTGCTAAAGGTCATGAAAGTTGTGGAACTGGGATCCCCTCCCCTCCAGGTCTCTTCAACTATAGTCAATTTTGAGCATTGTACTATTTTGGTGAAAATCTAAGAGAAATTTTTCTGTCTGGATCAAGATCAGATGGTGAAATGTGGTTTTCAGAGGGCAGAATGTTTGGTAGCGAAGACATCACCAACTCAGGGATAAAGACAAGACGTGGCATTCCCCAGAGGCCTGGAAATAGTTGGTTTCATTTTGTATGGTTTTTTATTTTGCATGGAATAAGCTGGAATTGTGCCAGGTACAGAGGCACATGCCTGTAATCTCAACAACTGGGGAGGCTGAGGCAGAAGGATCACCAGTTTGAAAACAGCCTGAGCAACTTAGTGAGGCTCTGTTTTGAAATTAAAAAAGCTTATTCCCTAGTACCTCATAACAAACAAACAAACACACAAAAACTGAAATTGAAGTTTCAATTTTCACATTAAAAAAGTAAAAGAATAAAGCCACTCCTCTGAGAGTTGGAGCATACAACAAAAGAATGCAATAATGATTCTAGAATTTTTTTGACTATAGAAAGGACCTTTTGAAAACCAAGAAATATTGAGTTGCCATTTATCTGGATAGGGCAGGCCAGTCGTGGCAGGCTAGAAACTGCATCCTATGAAATACTTGGCCAGTTAACAGGATTCTTTTTCTGAGGACAAGATTTGTACACAGGTTTTTTTTTTTTTTTCCCCTAAACACAGACTCTGTGACAATGTTAGAAACTGTCCTTTCCTTGTCAATCATTTCGACAGGGCCAGTTCAGTGATGGTGAGCGTGCAGTAAACTGGATACTAGGCCAGTGTCCCACTGTCTGGTTCTGAATCGTTAGCAGATTCCCAAAGGCAGATGGAGACAGGCTTGCCCGAGAGAAGTTACTTCTGGCACCTTGCAGCAAAGCTCTTTCTGTTTCTCAGAAGTGTAGAGCCCCATAGGGCCGATTCCAGGAACAAGAAGGCAGAACCAGAAAGTCTTGCTGGCGTTTGCATTGACAGGACAATTATTGGCTCCCAGAAGCCAGACTTCTAGAAACACGAGCTCTCAGTGTCAGTAAAGCACAGGAGGGAAGGTCTAGGGGCACCCAGAAAATGCTTTCTCCCCGACTCACCGGACACTTGTTTCTCTGTAAGTGATACTTTTCTGAGGAGAACTGCCTTTCCGTGTTTGACTTTCTTTTCTTCGTCTGCTTTGGAGAAATGAATTGTATATTTATTATTTAAACATGTTATCATAATAAAGACATCTTCAAAAAGTTCGTGGTGGGGATTGGTTCACATAGGGAAAAACCACCCTCTCTCACAAGAAGAAAGAGATGGAATTTTAGAAGTTAGTAAGCTTAAATAAAAAGACCACATGGTTTGAAAATATTGTACAATAGCAAGGCTCATTATATGCATATTTGGATTTTTAAAAAATTACCCTTTCATGTCTTTACCAAGTTAAGTGATATGTATGTATGTGCATACATACACGGTATATTTATTTGATGTGTGTATTATGTATACATGTGCGCTTCTATAGATAAGGGGCGCCTTTGTAAACGGTGCTTTCTGAACTTTTAACTGTATCTTTTATACAGTATTAATATGTTACTTTACAACATAGTCTGTATTAAAAAATAGAAACAGTATGCACATGACCCTGGGTTCAATCTCCAGCACATAAAAATGTAAATAAATAGAAACTTCAACTTAAAATTTTAATGTCTAAGTGGACCTATCTTGTGTTCTTTAAAGCTATTACTGACCTTTGGTGGCATAAATAAGGCCAAATTATTTTAAAGTAAGCTAATATTAATATGACTATTTTGGCTTCTAAATAAGATAAAGAATAGGTTTCACCATTTATCTTTTCAGCAATTGTTCCTGATATAGATGAAATTGCAGCTCAGGCAGAAACAATGTTTGCTGGAAGGTATAGTAACGTGTGTATTTTTCTTTAATCTCACTTGTGAATAAGATCGTACCTGGAATTTTATCAATACCTCATTATTATTCACCTCCCTATATCTATTTCTTTTTAGGCCTTCTGTTGTTGCTAACAAAATTTCTTCAGGAATTGGAGTTGCTAATTTACTCTAGAGAAGGAAGAGCAGCTTTTCTTTAGGTCAGGTTAAAAAAGAGAGAGAGGGGGAGGGGGAGGGGGAGAGGGAGAGAGAGAGAGGGAGAGAGAGAAAAGAAAGGGACAGGACCGATGAGTTCAGTGTATTAATTTTTCCCTGAGTTTTTTGCTATGCTTTCCTTAAATAATGACAGCACCTTTGCCTCCTGCATCTGCTAATGACACATTGCTGCCCCGAATGGTAGGTTTTTTTTTTAATGCTCTAATAAACCCTGTGTGTTAGAAATAAAACTACTTTCTTCAAAATTGGAAATAACCATGATTAAACAAAACAATACGCCTTTGGCGTGCTACCTACCCCCTTCCTGCCAGGCACTCTCTACCATTTGTTGTACAGTTGTTGCTTTTCTAGAAGTGAAACTATTAGCAATAAAAATGAAAAAGTAAAATATCCAAGCTAAAATGATCAAAATTCTAGTGTTTATTATTTTTTTTTTCTTACAGACATGACATGAGAACCTAAAAAAAGTCAATACTAAGCTTTTTTGGTTGTTTTTACTGGGGGTTGAAACTAGGGACATTTACCTCCAAGCTACACCCCCAGCCCTACTTTTTAATTATTATTATTATTATTATTAATTATTATTATTATTATTATTTATTTTTAGTGGTACTGGGGGTGGAACCCAGAGGCTTTCTACCTCTGGGCTCCCAGACCTATTTTATACTTTATTTGGAAACAGGGTCTCACTAAGTTGCTGAGAGCCTCACTAAGTACCTGAGGCTGGCTTCAAACCTGTGCGATCCTCCTGTTTCAGCCTCCCAAGCGCGGGGATTACAGGCGTGCGCCACCATGCCCGGCTTTTAATTATTTATTTTGAAACAGGGTCTCACTAAGTAGCTGAGGCTGGCCACAAACTTGTGATCCTCCTGCCTCAGCCTCCAGAGTACTGGGACTACACGCGTGTGCCACCACACTCAGTCTGTGCAAGCTTTTTGTTGCATTTTTGTCATTGTTGTTAGAAAGACAAACAATAACTAAGGGACCATAAAAATATTTTTTATCTCTAGTGAACATTTAGTTTCAGTTTGTTTTTATAACATCATTTTTGTTGGGTTTTCCCACTGAGGTATTTCACTATTCCTGGAAAGAGAGAATGAATGAATGTATGATTTCACCTCAAATTGTCATGTGCCGCATAATGATGTCTTGGTCATTGATGGACCACATCAGTGGTGGCCCCATGAAGTGACGAGGCTGAAAGCATCCTCTGGACGAGTGGCGGGCGGCATCTTTGGGCAGAGCGCGCTGCGTTCCCACATCTGTGGTGATGCCGCTCCAGACAGGTGGACTGTGCTGCCAGCTGTATTGAAGTCTGGCACGCACGATTGATTGTGTACATTCTCTAATTGATAATGATAATACATGACCCTGTGTTGTGCTTATGTACTTGCTATACTGTACTTTCAATCATTATTTCTGAGTGTTCGTCTACTTATTCACTAAGTTTATTGTGCAATAGTATGCCGTGTTACACCCGCAGCACCCTCGTAGACCTTGTACACCTGTGCTTGAGCACGCTGTTTTCGCTTGTGCTTGATTTAATCTTGTTTCGTTCATTATGGCCTTAGAACAACTGTGTGTGTGTGTGTGTGTGTGTGTGTGTGTGTGTGTGTGTTTGTGTGTGCATGTGCACACAGGTGCACAGTCAGGTCATGTGATGGCTCCTCATTCACCTGCTCATACCCACACACACAAACACGCGGTATCACACAGGTGTGGAGTACACCGTACTGTGTAGGTTTGCCAGAGTGCACTCGGTTATGACCACACGATGATGGAATTGCCAGATGATGCTTTTCTCAGGATATAGCCCCATTATTAGATAGCATCTGACTGTAGATAGGCCTTTTATTCTGGTGGAATCTGATTCACTAACAAGATTACACCAAACATAGCTCCCATTGTGCCGAGCACACAGAGCTGCTCTGGCGTCCATCCTGCCCTGGCCCCTCTCCACCTGTTCTGTTGGGGTCTCTGGGCTTCAGGAAATTCACGCATTGATGCACATTCTCAACACCTGCTTTTGGGTTGATCCAGTGCCTGTCTTTTCTCTGTGCTCGGGTGACTGACCTGGTTTGCCCAGGAACCTCTTCAGTCTTGGGCAAACTACAAAACTAACTGGGTGTGGTGGTGCTCACTTGAAATCCCAGTACTTGGGAGGCTGAGAAAGGAGGATCACAGGTTCACAGCTGGCCTCAGCTACTTAGTGAGAGCTTGTTTCAAAATAAAGAATTAAAAATAATAGGGCTGGGGGTATAGCTTGGAGGTAGAATGCCCCTGGGTTTAATCCCCAGTACCGTGCACGCACGCACACACACACACACACACACACACACACGGACAACTAGTCACCCCTGCTTCTAAGGAAAAAAGTTTTTATGATTGTTTCATCATCAATTAAATGAGGGGGAAAATAAATATCTCTTCCTTTTTACTTTCTTATTTGGAAAAACAAGTGCTATAACTCTGAAAATGTAGATAAAATCTTAATCACTTTAGACGTTATAAAAGTATGTTAGTTTAGAATTATTTTTTGTTTTATAGAAAGGAAAAAAGTCCAGTCCAACTTGACGATGAAGGAGGTAGGACATTTTTGCGGGTCCTCATTCATCTGATCATGCATGACTACGCCCCTCTGCTGTCCGGAGCCCTGCAGCTTCTGTTCAAACACTTCAGCCAGAGAGCGGAAGTCTTACAGGCATTTAAACAGGTTGGTGCTGGGGCAGAGCTTGGTGGTAGAGTGCTTGCTGCCATGGAGACCCTGGGCTCTATCTCCACCAACACACACACACACACACACACACACACACACACACACACACACACACAATGATTCCATAGCAGAAGGCCCTGGCTTCACCGTAATGAGACCGTGTGGCTTTTCCTGCGGACACTTTCTATTTTTAAAGCCAGATACGGCCTTGTCTGTGCCAAGGCATGCTCTATTTTAGAAATAGCTTCTTATGAGAGGTTTCTGGGATGTGTCTTTAATATAAGTGACAAGCAATGAAATTGAGGAAGGCACTGGAGAATATTCGGAATTTTGTCGCCACTGCTATTATTTTGACCCCAGAATTTTATTGATCAATTTGGATATGACAAACAGTAGCTCTGAAACAAATATTTTGTGATTGAAAAAGATATATCTCAGCAACCCAGCAAGACCCTGTTTCAAAAACAAAAATATAAAAAGGGCTGGGAATGTAGCTGGGAGATAGAATGCCCCTGAGTTCAATCCCTAGTACCACAAAAAACAAACAAATGAACAACAACAACAAAAACAATAAAAAAGCATATATCCAAATAAGAACCTGGACGTGGTGGCACATGCTTGTAATCCCAATATGTGAGAAGCTGAGACAGGAAGATTGCAGAGTTGAGACCAGTCTCAGCAACCTAGTAAGACCCTGCTCCAAAGTAAAATAAAACAAAACAGGAATATAGCTCAAAGATAGAATACCCCTGGATCAATCCCCAGTACCATAAAAACAAAGCAAAAACAAAAAACAGGATTTCAGCCTTGAAATTATGAGTTACCAATGCCTAAGTGCTTATGTGTATTTCACTGATTTTTTTAATTTGATAGGGCATTGGTCTTTATTGGGAGTATTTACAATAATATACTAAAGAATATGGTATGATTAGCTGGTTGCTATGGCACATGCCTGTAATGCCAGTACTTGAGAGGCTGAGACAGGAGGATCACAGGTTTAAGGACAGCCTCAGCAACTGAGACACTAAAGCAATTTAGGAAGACTCCTTTTCCATATAAAAACAAACAAACAAATAAACAAAAATGAAATGATAAGGTAGTCATATAGCCAGATGTGGCAGCGCATGCCTCTGATCCCAGTACTTGGGAGGCTGAGACAGGAGGATGCCATGTTCATGACCATCCTGTGCAACTTGATGAGGCCCTCAGCAACTTAGCCAGACTCTGTTTCAAAATAAAAAATCAAATAGGGCTGGGGGTGTAGCTCAGAAGTAGAATGCCCCTGGTTTTAATTCCCAGTGCCACATACCAAAAAAAAAAAAAGTTGTCAAATAAATCTACTTACTTTTGCTTATATATTTTCCTATAATACATGAACTATAATAAAATAAAATTTCATGTTGTAAAGTTTAGATTGTATCTGTAAATATTTTCTGTCACTTATTTGTACATCTCCATCTCTTCTCAAACAGATGGACTCTCAGAAAAATTGCCCTCAATAGTGAAATTAGAGTTAGGGCATCAAATCTTCTGTTAAATGACCCTTCAGCAACTTTGAAAGTTTTGTTAGGGCACATATTTTTAAAAGTTCTTTACAACATATCAATATATTGACTGGAGTTCACAGATACTTTTAGGTAAGTTTTCATGGTCAATATGCACCTAAAATATTCATAAATGTTCTGGAAACATTGAATTTCAACTAAGGGATATTGAAAGACTCAGGATTTTAGGCTTAAAGGAAAAGAGGAATAAAGGACATTACAGAACATATTAAGGGTTGGAATTCTTCTGTTTTCAGGTGCAATTGCTGGTGTCCAATCAAGATGTGGATAACTATAAGCAAATCAAAGCAGATCTAGACCAACTTCGGCTGACTGTAGAAAAGTCGGAATTATGGGTTGAGAAGAGCAGCAACTATGAGAATGGAGAAATGGGGGGAAATCAAGTAAAAGGCGGTGAAGAGCCAAATGAGGTTTGTTTCCCAGATCGAAAGTTATATATATACATACATATATATGCTGAATATTGAACTTGGGGACATTTATTCTCTGAGCTACAACCCCAGCTCTATTTTATTTTATTTTATTTCTTTTGTTTTGAAACAGGGTCTCACTAGGTGGCTGAGAGTCTCACTAATTGTTGAGGCTGCCTCCAATCTGTTGTCCTCCTGTCTCAGCCTCCCAAGCACTGGGATTATAGGAGTGTGCTACCACACCTGGCTTCTGAACTCTAGTTTGAGGGGCCGGGATGTAGCTCAGTGGCAAAGCACCTGCTTTGCAGGTGTGGTACTCTGGGTTCCATCCCCAGTTCCAAAAAGACGAAAAAAAAAAAAAACCCCTTTAAAATCTAGTTTGAAACAATCCAAACAATATCTTTAAGTCAGATATGTAACCATATGCTATACAATCAAAATTTTTCACAAAAATGAGCATCTGAGCAACAGAACAATACGTTTTCATTTGCTAAGTCAATGAATCCATAAACTTGCCTTTAGGTTATTCTTGTCAATTGCTATTACCTCTGATGTCTTCTTTGTTTTACCCTTTCTTATCTTCACTGTAAATCCTGTAATTTAGGATCAGAACACTACTGAGGAGTGGGCAGATGAAGGCAGGATGAACTTTAAGCTGAGCCTGTGGCGCAGGGCAGTGTGTGTTGTCACTGATCGCTCACTACCAGCCTGTACATCAGTGTTTTTCTCATTGCATACGCTTCTATGATATATAAAACACCTAAATGGAGGGATGCTATGCTTTATCACCAACATGAAAATCACCAAGGATCTCTGTTTGAGATAGTCACAGTGACCTGGTGACCTCAAGTCTTTTGTTGTATAGGTTTTAGTTCTTAATGGCTCAATTAGGTGCTCTTTTCCCATTTTACTAAATACACATGGCAATTTTTTCATTTTACAGAGTGTTTTAGTGGTAATGCTTAAATAAATGTAGACCAGTACCACCGCCATAATTGATAATCCAGAAAGTGTCTCAGATGGCTGTTTGTTGAACATTCTCATTGCTGTAATCCAAAATGACCAACCAAGCAACTTAGAGGAGGAAGGATTTATTTTTTCACTGTTTCTTGGAAATTCTGGGTTCAGTTCATGTGAACCCAGGGGCTCCAGGTCTCAGGACACGTGGTGAAAAGCAGGGGGTGGGGGCGAGGCTCTGCTCTCACATCATAGAGGCTGAAAGCAAGAGAGCCAGTAGGCAAGGGGATTCAAAGACACAGGCCCAAAGGCCACACCCCAGGGACTCACCTTCTCAGCCACAGCCCACCAGCCTAGGTCACCACCCAGGCATGGACTTACTGATGCTATGACAACTCTCAGGCCTTAACGGCATCAACCCTGAGCATTAATTCATGAATTCCTCAGGGGACATTCTATATCTGGCCATAAAAATGGCTGTCTAGGGTTTCATTTAATTGCCCTTTAATCTTCAGGAGTTTAAAATTTAGATAGATTTACCTACCTTAGCTTTTGTGTTTGTTGGCATACTCAGGGTCTTTTAGAGTGAAGAGGGATGGCAGAGCAGGGGATGGTTAGAGCAATCAAAATGCCCACTAGTTTCAAAGTGTCATCGAATTATGTGGCTACCACACACTTGTCTCAAGACTTATCTGGAAGAAATTTTTGACTTTTTCTCTTAAGAGCTTTTTCTGTGACTTCTGTGTTAGTAGGAAGTAGAATTTCTACTCCATGGAAATGTATTTTTTTTGACCAATATATTTGATGTGGGCATGGGAATAGAGTTCTTCCTTTACAATGTATGAGTACAAGAAAACATTTTTTAGTATGCCCACATCTCAGAGCAGACATCTTTATCTAGGGACTCTTTTAGAATGTTATAACAAATTTTGTAAATAGTTATAAAGCACCACACTTTATATATATATTTGTATATATATTTATATATATGTATACATATACACATACACACTTTTATTGGTATACTGTAATCTCACATCATCATGAAGTTCAGAGTGATACAGACAAAAACACACACACACACGTAGCACTTGGTGAGCTTCCTCCTGGCTCCCACAAACAACACATTTTTTCATGCTTTTATGGAAGCACCACATTTTTAAGGCTCAATGATCTAAAGATCAGAAAACCCAAGAATTTCCTCCATGCTCTGCAAGCTGAGCTCCAAATGTGAACTCAGCTCATTTTCACAAGAAGATCCAGTTTCTCTAATGTGTGTGAGATTATACTTTTTGAGATATTTAATGATAATAATGAATGCTGTCTGCTTTTACAAGTAATAAAAGCTTTTCTTTTTGAAAATACATATTTTACACATATCCTAGGGAATAAATATGGCGTTGCTTCCCTTTTCAAAAAAAAGTCTGTGCTTTTAAAAAACCAATATAGGACAGCCCTAAACTTTAGGAAAAGACGTTATACTCTTTGTAATAGTTTGCAAAAATTATCTTCTAAGAGACTACACGAAATGTTCCATGTTAATCAGTCCTCTGCGGTTCCCACACACTGAGAGAAGGTAGAAGAAAGAGCTTCTACCTATCATGGTAAATGTGGCCTCCTCAAAGTCAATGCGTGTGATTTAAGAAGAAATAGGAACAACTAGCTCCATAGAGGATATACTGAATATAAAACAGCATTGCATGTGGCTTATATAACTAATTTTCTAGGGTCTTCAGATGAACAAAAGTGGATGAAACTGGTATTTATTTATTTTTTGGTACTAGAGATTGAACCCAGGGGCATTCTACTTCCAAGCTACACTTCCAGCCCTTTTTATTTTTTAATTTGAAACAGTCTCACCAAGTTGCCAAGGCTGACCTCGAACCCGTGATCCTCTTGTCTCAGACTCCCAAGTACTGGGTTTACAGGTGTGCGCCACTGTGCCTATCTTATTTATTTGTTGAATTCACGATTTATCAATTCAGGAGATGGTCATAATCTTAGGCGCTTTAAGGGGGAAGTAATTTAATGCAAGGGATAAAATATTTGGGAAGTCTGGAAATGGCCCCTGGACTACTGAGTTTAAGCTCGCACAATGGTAATGAGGAGTCAGAGGTCATGAAGCCGCCTTGGCTGCTGTCCCGTGGCTGTGGCCCCCACCTCTGTCTCATACTTTTCAAGCAGGTCACAGGATAATGATGCATGGAGTTCCCTGGAAACCCCTATATCCACTGGAATTTTTTGGGGGGTCCTTATAGTATCAGGAAAAGGCCCTTTATTTTCCTTCTGGAATCCAAGTTCTGCATGAGTTCATCGCATTGCTAGAAGCTGAATTGAATGTAGCACTTAGCTGCAGGGAGTTTGGGAGATCAGTCTGTGATACCTAGGGGCATCAAGGGTCATGAGTGAATACTGAACGCCAGTTAGCAGTACGCAGCGGAGAGAGAGTGCGTGTGTGATTGATAGCGGGGCATCTGGCATCGTGTCTTCAGAGCTTGCTTCTTCCTGAATGTGTAACTTTGAGCAACTTACTTTCAGTCTCCAAGTTTTATTTTCATCAATTAAGTGGACATGATAATGATACTTAGCTTGAAGTGCTGTGAGGACTAAATGAGCAAATCCTATGCCCGTGGTTAATGTGCCCACTAATGGGGTCTCGGTGGGGAAGTGGGGAACCGAGACAGTGAGGCACCTTTATTCACGGAGGAGAGAAGTCAGGCTCCAACTTTAATTCAGTGTCTCTGTGTTGTTGTCTTGGCCGGTGGGCTCAGTTCTAAGGCTGATCTTTGTCACAGTTGCAACATGGTGGCCTCAGCCTTGATTTTCTATTTGTGCCCAACACCACTAAGAAAGAATATGCAGTGGGGCGTGGTGGTGACTGCCAGCAATCCCAGCCCTTGGGAGGATGAGGCACGAGAAGCGTAGATTCTAGTCTCAGCAATGTAGTGAGACTCTGCAACGCAGGGAGACCCTGTTTACAAATAAACAAATGGGCTGGGGGGTGTGGCTTGGAGGTGGGATGTCCCTGCGTTCAATCCCTAGTACCCCACACAAAAGAAAAGAAAAAAATATGCATTTTTGGGCCTCCTGTTTAGGAACAAGGCAACTTTTCCAGGAGTTCCTCAGTAGAGTCTACCACCATATCTCCTTGGCCAAAACACAGTCACACGCTGACCCCTAAACCAATAGACTACAGGGGTAGTTTAGATTAAATATAAGATGTTCCTCAAGCTAGAATAGCCCACCCTGAGTTTCCTAGGGGAAGGACGATTGAATAAAATTGGAATCTGCTGGCAAGAAACAGAAAGGATGTTGGTTAGCAACCAACAGTGTCTGCCAAAACCAGCATTCAATTAGTGCTTGTTATAATTATTATTTGTTTTTATGTACAACACATTGTGTTGTTTACCAGGGTGAATATAGAATTAAGAAATTTTAGGCTTAAGAAAATACTTGTAAAAAGTAATCAAGACCAATTCCTCACAAGATATTTGTTTTCTCTACAAATACCTCACCTAAGTGGGGTATTTCTTAAAACAACAAACTTCTGTGATGGGAAATTCAGTACCCTGAGGCACTGAGGTAAGATGTTCCATTGAAATTAATGCATAGCTTAAGAAATACCAGTAAGAAGTCCCTGCGACCCTCCCTGTATCCCAAAGAACACCACTCATATAAATTTATGTTAGCTTCTTTGCCTCAATGTTTCACCCCACGTTTGTATTTCTAAAACACAAAAAATACATGAAAGAGATTTCTTTTAGTCTATTTTCAATGTTTTTTCTTCCATACTTGTTGATGTGTATGTATTACAACATATTCATTTTCTTAAATATGTACATTTATGTACAAGTTTATCTAGTTAACTGGTGACGGACATTGGATTCTTTCCAGTACAGGAAAGCTCTTGTATGTCACCTGATGTGCATGTTCAAGGGATTCTTCAGGATATATTTAGAAGTAAAACATGTAGCTGGGCGTGGTGGCGCACGCTTGTAATCCCAGCATTTGAGAGGCTGAGACAGGAGGATTGCAGGTTCAAAGCCAGCCTGAGCTACTAGGTGAGGCCCTCTGCAACTTAGTGAGACCCTGTTTCCAAATAAAATATAAAATTGTCTGGGAGTGTAGCCTGGAGGTAGAATGCCCCTGGGCTTCATCTCCAGTACCACCAAAAAATAAATAAATAAATAAAATAAATAAAAAAATAAAACATGTAGTATGTTCTTTTTTACCAAATAGTACTAGCTCTTTTCCAAAGACCAAGTGACATACCGATGTCTGAGAGTTCCTGTAGCTCATTACTCCTGGTTTTCTCATTTTCCCTTCTTGATAATTGGGTGTGTTTGATATATTATTATATGTTGAGACTTTCATTTCACTAGTTTACTTATGAGTTTGAGCATTTTTTCTTTATCTTTTTGCCTTTTACTTCCTCTTCTAGTTTAGATAGGGCTGAACTCTGTATTGGGCAGGCAGTTGGGTCGAACCAGTTCATATGTACCCACAAAGGAGGCTAAAATATTTTTAACTTCAAGTAATGGTGATTCTATAGGTTCAGATTTGAGTACAATCTTTTCATCTATTGTATTTTTTCTTGTTTTATTGTGTTTGTAGAATTTTCTAGTATGAGGTTGAATAGAAATGGTTGATAATGGGCATCTTTGTGTCTTTTTCTGATTTTAAAGGGAATGACTTTAATATTTCACTTTTGAACAATCATGTTTACTGTACCTTTTTTTTGGGGGGGGGGCTGGGAATGGAACCCAGGGGCATTCAACCTCTGAAATACACCCCCTGCCCTATTTTTTATTCTTTATTTTGAAACAGGATCTAAGTTGTGGAGGGCCTCACTAAGTAGATGAGGCTGTTCGTGAACCTCGATCCTCCGGTCTCAGCCTCCTGAGTGCTGGGATTATAAGTGTGCGTCACCACGCCCAGTTTTGTACATTTTTTTAAAAAATACATATCTTTTGTCCAGGAGAAATTTCCTTCTATTTCTAGTTTGCTAGTTTTTCCTTCTTGTTTTTAAGTCACAATTGGTTGTTGACTTGAATTGAATGTAATTTATGTATCTATATTATATTATTATTATATTTTTGTAATGCTGGAGATTGAACTCAGGGGCATTCTACCTCCGAGCTACACCCCCGGACCAATTTTTTATTCTTTATTTTGAAACAGAGTCTCACTAAGTTGCAGAGACCTCACTAAGTAGCTGAGGCTGGCCTTGAACCTGGATACTCCTGTCTCAGCCTTCCAAGTACAGGATTACAAGCATGTGTCACCATGCCCAGTTTAGATTACATTAATCTGAAATAGAGCATCTACCACAATAACCTTGCATTGTAGAATTAGAAAACTTGATATTTTCTATTGCTAGATGGTTTATCCATACTTTGTGTACTATTTTCTGTTTCTATTGCCAGTGATATTTACTTGCAATTTTCCTTTCTTACACTGTTTCTGTTAGGCGTTATATCAAGGTTAGACCAATTCCATAAAATGAGTTGCAGAATACCCCTTCTTCTTTGTTTAACACTAGAATTATCTGTTTTATGAATGTAAATACTTGTCTCCAAAACTAACTTGTCCTCATAGTAACTCTGTGGAATAATTTTAACTACTGATTCTATGTATGTGTGTGGGGGGAGGGGATGATAGAGATTGACCCCAGGAGCATTGCACCTCTGAGATACATCCCTAGCACTTTTTATTTTTTAATTTTGAAACAAGGTCTTACTAAGTTACTGAAAGCCTCACTAAATTGCTGAGGCTGGCCTCAAACCTGTAATCTTTCTATCTCAGCCTCCCAAGTACTGGGATTACAGGCGTGCACCACCTCAGTCAGCTTAATTCATTTTTTTTAATGGCTAATGTCCTTTCAGAGTTTTCTATTTTGACTCAATTTTTTATATATTTCCCTACCTGTATGTTTACTTTTTTAATATATTGGCATAAATTGTTTACATTTTGTTACTATCTTTTAAAATTTCAATTTAATTTACTTTATAATTGACACATAAAAATTTGTACATATTAATAGAATACCATATGAAGTTTCAAAATACGTACACATTGCATAACATTTATTTATGTATTTATGTATATATTTATTTATTTGGTGGTACTGGGGTTCCTGGAAGCCCTTCTACCTCCGTGCTATACTCCCAGACCTATTTTATATTTTTTTATTTGGAAACAGGGTCTCTTAAGCCAGCGCGGCTGGCCTCGAACCTGCGCGATCCTCCTGTCTCCGCCTCCCAAGCGTGGGGATTACAAGCGTGCGCCACCACGCCCGGCATTGTATAACATTTAAATCAGGCCAAAGGTATCTATTTCTTCAAACACTGACATTTCTTTTTGGCGAATCATTTAAAATCCTTTGTTCTAGCATTCCGAAATGTACAGTGCCTTGCTACTGTCAATAGTCATCCTACCGTTCAATATCACGTACCGCTACGGAGCGCTTCATGAATTCATGCATCTTCCTTACGCGGGGTCAGGATAATTAAGAGCATTTTTATTGGTGCCTTGTAATTGTACATGATGGTGAGATTCCAAGTGACACAGTCACATAGGCACACAGCATTAATTAGTTGGCCTGTTCCCTTCCCAGTTTCGCCCTTCCTCCTCCCTCCTCCTTCCCCCATCCCTCTCACTACTCTACTGACTTCTCTCCATATTTTCATGCTAATTTCCTCTGTATCTTTCCAATTTTAGTGTAAGTGTTACAGAAGGAAGCGCTCCTACACCGTCTTTTTAATTTCTGCTCAATCTGTAGCTTCAAACCACATTTTCACTCTTAATATTGTTTACTTACGTCTCTCTTCTTTTGTCCAGCTATCTCGCCAGAGTTTTATATACTTTATTCGTCTTTGAAAAAGAATATTTTTGGCTTTGTTGAAATTCTAGATTTCTTGCTATTATGTGTATTCTACTGTTCTTTAACCTTTTATGCTGACAGACTCGAACAATTTTAGTGGTATGATTTTCTTCCAAGGAGCTGCATGCCACCCATTTTGACAAATGGTATTTTTATTATTGTTCAATATTGGTTATTTAAAATTTTCCCATTATAATTTGGACAGAATTTCTTGGAAGTGAGTTTTTAAATTTCCATATATATGGATAAAATGTGCCTTTTTAACCCTTTTCCCATTTAGAAAAAAAAGTACAGCTTTACTGCAAATTCATTTGACTTCACACAAACAAGCTCTTTGAGGCTGAAGCAAGCAATTCTGACTGATTTGCAATGTGAAAATAATATGTAGCCAGGCGTGGTGGCCCACGCTTGTAATCCCCGCGCTTGGGAGGCGGAGACAGGAAGATCGCGCAGGTTTGAAGCCGGCCGTGCTGGCATAAGAGACCCTGTTTCCAAATAAAAAAAGTATAAAAATAGGTCTGGGAGTGTAGCCCAGAGGTAGAAGGGCTTCCAGGAACCCCAGTACCACCAAAAAAAAAAAAAAAAAAAAAAAAAAAATGTAAAAGCTATTCTTTGACTTATTGTTAAGCAGAAATCGTCCCTAACCTTAATGTATCAGAAATGCGTATTATGATCCGTGTTTAATCTTTTTTTCAATGTGGTAAATTTCTGTAATCTGCGGGTTATGTCAAGGAAAGTGCTGCAGCTTCAAGTGCCACCAGTGAGTATTCTTAGGCAAAGGGTTAAAAAGTTGGATTCCTAATTAAATAAACATTAATAAGGGAATGTGATCCCAATACCATCATTTCTCCAGAATTTGTGGAGACTTGCTTCTTATGAAACCTTCATGCTTGAAGATATGCTTGAGGCACATGTGAATGAGTGCAGGATTCTTTACATGTGGTTAGTCAATTGGCTTATTACTTATGTTGAAATCAGCTACTTACCAATGTTTTAGTTTTCTTGACTTAGCAGTAAATGAGAGATATTTGTTGGTGTTTCCCACTACCATGGTAGGTGTTATCAACAAGACCTGTGGATCCACAAATTATTTTTGTGTGTGTGGGTCTGGGGATGGAACCCAGGGGCATTAGGCTTCCAAGCTATACCCCCTGCCCTATTTTTTATTCCTTATTTTGAAACCAGGTCTCACTGAGTTGCAGAGGGCCTCACTAAGTAGTAGCTGAGGCTGTCCGCGAACTGCGATCCTCCAGGTCTCGGCCTCCTGAATGCTGGGATTACAAGCGTTCACCACCACGCCCAGCTACTAATTTTTACTTTATACATTTGGAGCCTACTTTATTAGGTGCCTATAAATTTAAAGTCATTATTATCTGCCACAGAAAAAGCCTTTGCTAGGTTGAGAGTTATTTATTATACTTTATTTTTTATTGGGAAACAGGGTTTCACTAAGTTGTAGAAGGCCTTGCTAACGTGCTGAGGCTGAACCCGTGGGCCTCCTGACTTAGCCTCCCTAGTACTGGGATTACAGGCGTGTGCTAACACACCCAGTTAGTAGTGCTTTAATTTTGAAACTCCAACTATGTATACATTAAACCTTATTAGCGTGTCTGTGACTGATGGGTTACTACATAAGTATGTATCTGTTCATTTTCATATTTTCCATACCTCTGACCTTTCGCCGTACGTTGAATAATTTCTTCAAAGTCCTCTGAAGTGGTGCAGTAGCAACTTATTCCATCAATTGAATTTTTAACTTCAGCTATTATGCTTTTTTTATACCCCAGATTTTATTTTTATCATGTTTTATTGCCTTTTAATTTTTGTGACTCCATATGGCTGTTTTATAATCCCTAGATAACAGTTCCCGGATCTGAAGAACTTTACAGCTTTTTTTTTTCTGATTCTCATTCTTTCTTTCTTTCTTTCTTTCTTTTTTGGTGGTACTGGGAGTGGAACCCAGGGGCTTTCTACCTCTGGGCTATACTCCCAGACCTTTTTTTATATTTTATTTGGAAACAGGGTCTCACTAAGTTGCTGAGAGCCTCACTAAGTAGCTGAGGTTGGCTTCGAACCTGTGCGATCCTCCTGTCTCAGCCTCCCAAGCGCAGGGATTACAAGCCTGCGCCACCACGCCCGGCTCATTATATTTTTGATCAGCTTTGATTAGGAGTTCATATCTTTTTTCAAATAGACTTTAGAGCAATTCTAGGTTTAGAGAAAGCATTCGCAGAGAGGACGGCGAGCTCTCACCCAGTTCCTCTCTCCCCTCCCATTCCCAGCCGTTATCAATGCGCAGGATGAATGCGCTTGCTGCCTGTGTTGTGATGGATTGATGCACTTTTATGAACTGAAGTCCATGTTTGTTATGGTTCGCGCTCTGTCTTGGAAGTTCTCTGGGCCTCGATGGCACCACCACAGTGTCCTGCAGTCTTCACCTCCCAGACAGTCTGCGGGGCTTCACCTCTTCCCCTCCCCCACGGAGCCCCGAGTCCCTGGCAACCTCTCATGTTTTACTGTCTCTCAGGTTACACCTCTTCCAGAATGTCATAAGGTTGGAATTGTGTCGTATATAGCTTTTTTATATTGGTTCCTTTGACCCAGTAGTTGTATGGATTGGAGGTTTTCCCATGGCTAGCTCTTTTCTTCTTATCTTTGTGAAATAGTCCTTGGCATGGATATACTTAACAGTTAGCTTACTCATTCACCTATTGAAGATCATCTTGCTTGTCTTAGATTTGGGGTGATTATAAACAAAGCTGCTATAACCATTTTTCTGCGGGGTTTGGAGCCCCTGGCTTTTGACCTCAAGTCCTGGGAGTGGAAATGTGGAATTTCCCTCCTCGGAGTCGTTGTTATTGCGGCGGCTGGTGGCCAGGGGGCGCTGCGAGTCTGAGCCCGCATCGGTCCCTTCCTGCACACCTGTCTCAGGCAGGGATTTGGGGTTTAGCTCTCCAAAGTTGGCACCTGCTCAGCGCCCCCTCAGTGTCTGCATTTCAGAGGTAGTATTGGCGCTAGCCTCCGGGGAGACTCACTCTGGGGCCTCTTAGAATGGAGCACTCTGGTCTTATTTCTGATTACTTTTTTTCCTTCGGAGATGGAGGGTGGGATCTCTGGGAGATCTCCTTTGTATTCTGTGATCCCAAAGATCTACTCTAAACACGTTTCTATCTAGAATCAATATTGGAGGGTACTTGATAGTTTTAGGTGAGCTGTTCTTACAGAATCCTTTGGGATGTGTTTAGTTTTGTATTTAGTGGGATTTTTGTTGTTATTATGAACTTAACATTCTTTGGAACTTTATATGTGAATTCTTCTGAGGCCTGTGTTTAATCTAGAGAATATCATTTAATTCTACGAGGAACTTTGGAATACTACCTTCTGTAACCATATTAAATTCAAGTTTTGGTTTGAGACTTTGGGGGCTGCTTTATTAAATGGAAATTCTGGTCCCAAATCCTAAGTGGAAGTGGGCTTGTCTGTATATAGGAGCCTCAAGAGCATTTTTTCTCCCTTTTCAACTTTATCCAGGGCCAAGGTCAAGACAGGTCCCTGGGCTCTTCTGTGGCTGAATCTTTCCCTGATGAATCACTGCAACATCTTCCTCTGCTGTTCTTGATTCTGTATCAAGGTTTCTGACCAGACCCTCCATTTACTTGGGATCCAGATTTGGTTTCTCTGTCTCTCTCTCTCTCTCTCTCTCTCTCTCTCTCTCTCTCTCTCTCTCTGTGTGTGTGTGTGTGTGTGTGTGTGTGTGTGTGTGTGAACAGGCATGGATTCAAGCCCACAGGACCAACAATGAATCCAGTGCTTGAAATTTTTGTGTACTAATATCCTGGTTTCCCTACTAAAAAGAGATGTCTTAAATATTGTGTGTCACCTGGGGATGAGGTGTAGGAGGGGTTCCTCTGAACTCTGCTTTCTCATTTTCCTTTTGACAGTTTTTAGCCATAAGCAGCTCTTCCGTATCTTGAGCCCATGTATTTCTCCCTGTGATGTGTGATCACCGAAGGTAGGTTGAGGCCCAAACCTGGACCCCTCGCCCCCACTCGACTACAGCTGTGTTTCTCCAGAGTAAAATCCTTCTTTGCAAACGTTTGTCCCAAGTGTCATTTCAGTCCCTTTACCCTGATGCTCAACTACCTTTGTACAGGCTCGAATTTCTCGTTTTCTTTTTGCAAGATTTGATATCTAGGATCCAGTCTTATATTCCAGATATGATTCTTTCCCTCCAAGCCTGAGCACAGAGTGAATCCCCATCACCGTGTGTGAGGAGGGAGTTGACTCAGCGCCGCACCGAGTAGTAGAGAAGGGAAAGTCCACGTGGGCCTGAGGACTTGCAGAAGGCTGAAGGATGGGGAGGAGTCAGCTAGCTAAAATAGCCCAGAAGAATCACAGCGGTCAGTAAGAATAACAGCAGTTTGCATTTGAAATGGTTGGGGCTGAGGAGACTTGGAAGATTCATGGGTAGGGAGGTGAGTATATTATCTTGGAAGACTTTGGCAGAATTTAGAATGGTTCAGAAGAACAAGAGACCAAAGTGGGGAGCCAATTAAGAGCTGCTTTCACACATTCAGGTGTGAGGTTATAAAAGCACCAACTAGGGAGGTGACCCTTGGAACAGATGCAGATAGGTGGATGGAGAAGCCAGCGGAAAGGCACATTCATAATGGGTTGATTTAAAGATTAGAAAAGCGAGAAACGGCAGTCACCAACTCGTGTATCTTGTGTGTGTGTGTTTCAGAGTTACTTAGACAAATCGTTTGCATTATTCATCGAACCAGCAGCCAAAGACTGTGGCAGTGTGTTGTAAACAGGATGAAATATATCACAGTGTCAATGGGAACAGCCAGTAGCAGGCAGCAGGCACTCCGGCAGGCCCATGCTAATAACAGTCCTTTGTTGTTAGGTAAATCGTACAAAGGCTCTAAACAGAGGACCACTGGCATTGTCTTAGAACAGCTCATAATGGTCTAACTATGTGCCTGCTTAGCCTTCAGTGGACCCGATAGCTTTAATGTGATTCTTCATTTGATAATAAAAAAGTCTTCAGTAACATAAAAGTTTTCCCCCTTCAATTGTAGGTTCTGTTTGCTCTGTGGACCATAAAGGTGAATTGACAGTCTGCCTACCAACACTATAAATCTCAGCATATGGTCCAAAATTATCTCATCCCTACAGTCGCTCTCTTATAAATAAGGGGAATAGAATAGATTAGGTTTTAGGGGAGCTCAGGGGCATCCCCAGTGCTTCTGAACTTTCTTATCTGTTATATGCTATAGTGTTGCCCTTTATTAAACTTGTCTCCCTGGGCACTAAAAGGCTGTAACATCATTGCTGAAAGCTTAAAGGCTAGAGTGTAACAAGTTGACAACGTCAGTAGCGTTAGACCCAATGACTAATTCATCACATTCAAATATGTGTTGACTTCTAAATATAGGAGGGAGGGATTAACTCGGGAAACCATATCTGAGCGGGTTAAGTCAGGATTGCCCTTTATGTCCAGCCATCTCTTTATTTAGCTGGAGAAGCAGGTCACTTGGACATGAGGGTGCTCCTGAGAAAAGTCCCTGCACATCTTACTTATTTTGGTTCTTGTTTGTTTTTCTTACAATGATTTTGCTTCCATATTTGTATGTGTACTTATGTACATTTAGCCTTGTATCTATCTCCTCACCCATGTGTGGTTTCCACCTTCTTTTCAGGAGGGGGGGAGTACTGGGGATTCAATCCAGGGACATTCTACCTCTGCACTACACTCCCAACATTTGTTACTTACTTTTTTTAATTTAGGTATTGGGGATTGAACCTAGAAGCATTCTATTTCTGCGATACATTCCCAGTGCTGCTGCTGCTGCTGCTGCCGCCACTACTACTACTACTACTACTACTACTACTACTACTACTACTACTACTACTATCAATATTATTGAAACAGAATCTCCCTAATTTGTAAAGGCCCTCAGTAAGTTGCTGAGGCTGTCTGTGAACTTGCAATCATCCAGTCTCAGCCTCCTAAGTACTGGGATTATGGGAGTGTGCCACCATGCCTGGCCCTTTTTATTTTGAAACAGGATTCTCACTAGATTTCTGAGGGTCTTGATAAGTTCCTGAGACTGATCTCAAACCTGTGATCCTCCTGTCACAGCCTCCAAAATACTGGGATTCAGCCTCCTCCTCCTCCTCCTCCTCTTCCTCCTCCTCTTCTTTTTCCTCCTCCTCCTTCTTTTCCTGTTCCTCCTCCTCCTCTTCCTCCTCCTTTTTCTTTTCCTGTTCCTCTTCCTCCTCTTCCTCCTCCTCCTTCTTTTCCTGTTCCTCCTCCTCCTCTTCCTCCTTTTCTTACTCCTCCTCCTCTTCTTCCTCCTCTTCCTCCTTCTTCTTTTCCTGTTCCTCCTCCTCTTCTTCCTCCTCCTCTTTCTTCTCCTGTTCCTCCTCCTCCTCCTCCTCCTCCTCCTCCTCCTCCTCCTCCTCCTCCTCCTTCTTTTCCTGTTCCTCCTCCTCCTCTTCCTCATCCTCCTTCTTCTTTTCCTGTTCCTCCTCCTCCTCTTCCTCCTCTTCTTCTCTTCCTATTCTCCTTCTCCTCCTCCTCCTCCTCCTCCTCCTCCTCCTCCTCCTCCTCCTCCTCCTCCTCCTCCTTATTCTTATTCTTCATTAAACCCAGAGGCATTCTCTCTCTGAGCTACACTTTCAGTCCTATTTATTTATTTATTTATTTATTTATTTATTTATTTTTGTGGTACTGGGGATTGAACCCACAGGCATTGTACCTCTAAGATACAACCCTAACTTTATTTTTTATTCTTTATTTTGAAACAAGATCTCGCTAAGTTGCAGAGGGCCTCACTAAGTAGCTGAGGCTAGCCAAAACTGCAATCCTCTGGTCTCAGCTTCCCAAGTACTGGGATTACAAATGTGCACCACCATATCTGGCTCCTATTTTTACTTTTTAGTTTGAAACAAGGTCTCACTAAGTTGCAGAGGGCCTCATTATATTGCTCAACCTGGCTGCAAACCTGCAATCCTCCTGTCTCAGCCTCCCAAGTACTGAGGTTACAAGTATGTGCCATCAGGTCTGGCTTCAGCTTCTTCTTTTTTCTTAAATAATCCCCTATGAGCCGGATGTGGTGGCGCACGCTTGTAATCCCCATGCTTGGGAGGCAGAGACAGGAGAATCGTGCTGGTTTGAAGCCAGCCATGCTGGCTTAAGAGACCCTGTTTCAAAAAATATAAAATAGGTCTGGGAGTGTAGCCCGGAGGTAGAAGGGCTTCCAGGAACCCCAGTACCACCAAAAATAAATAAATAAATAAATAAATAAATAAATAAATAAATAAATAAATAAATAATAAATGATCCCCTATACTTTCACCAATTTTAAGTCTGCTGTTTAGACCATCTATTTGGTTTTTACTTCAAGGGCTATATTCTTCATTTTCAGGTTTTCTTATTGGCTCTTTTTCATATCTATCCATTCTAGATTCATATCTTTGTGTTTTTACTCATGATTCTTTTGTTCTCTTAGTGGGTATGGGCTTAAGGAACAGGCTTGCCTGAGGCATGTCCCCGGGGCTCACTCTGAGTTGCCTACACAGCATCTGGCTGGCTGATGGGGGCGGGGAGGGAGCCCCTCTTCTCCAAGGCTTGAACACTAGCTCCTCTTCTGGGACCTGTGGCTTCTTCCTTTTATCCAGCAGAAACAGTCCAGTTTCTGTGCCACCCCGTAGCTGGTGTTCTGAAGCAGTTCCTAGGAACAACAGGTGCTGCCTAGTGCCAAAGCCGTTTCTTTGTACCCTTCTTATTACCCTCCAGAGTGCCCCGTAAGAAGGTATTGGGGGTGAGGGTGAGGAGAACAGTAACTTGGAGATTCAGACCCATACTGCTGAGTGTGGAAGGCCCAGAATTTCTCTGTTGGAAGAAGGGAGGCTGGGGGACCCATGCCTTATCTTCTCATGGGGATGCTTGGCTTGTGGTTTCCTCTTCCCCAAGAAGGCCATCCTTGCCCACACGGAGCGATGCTTTGGGGTTCACATGAGCACTGTCGGTGATGCTGCAGATGCAGAGGGGCCACCTGACCCAGCTGTGCTGTTTCTCCTGAGCTCTGTGCCTGCTTTAAGCACATCTGTTCACAAGTGCTGTCAGAAGATTTGTGTGACTGACTGAGTTTCAGTGTGGAAATGATGAAATCCTATCATTGAGCTCTTGGTTGTCTTTCTTTGCAATATTTAGTAAATTTTAGTATGTAGGTCTACTATTATTATTATTATTATTATTATTATTATTATTATTATTATTATTTGGGTCTGGGGATGGAACCCAGAGGCATTTGACCTCCGAACTACACCCCCTGCCCAATTTTTTATTCTTTATTTTGAAACAGGGTCTCACTGAGTTGCAAAAAGCCTCGCTGAGTAGCTGAGGCTGTCCGCGAATCGTGATCCTCCGGTCTCAGCTTCCCAAATGCTGGGATTACAAGCGTGCGCCACCACGCCCGGCTATCTTAATTATTTTTATTATTATACATAGTTAGCTATTTGTGGATGAATCCCCTCCTTCCTTTTCTCCCCTCTGCTCTCCCCCCGTTGCTCTTTCTCTAGTTTTTCCCAAGTATAATTCCCCATTTTTCTTTTCCTGGTCAGGCACATCTTCTCCTTCAATTACCTCCACATCCGATATTATTTTTTTTCCCCAGTACTGGGAATGGAACTCAGGGGCTTTTTAACTCCGAGCTACACCCTCAGCCCCATTTTTAAATTTTTAATTTTGAAACAGGGTCTCACTAAGTTGCAAAGGGCCTCACTAAGTAGAAACTGAGCCTGCCTGTGAATCTTGATCCTCCTGTCTCAGCCTCCCAAATGCTGAGATTACAAGTGTGTGCCACCACACCCAGCTATCCATTACTATTTAAAAGAAAAAATTGTGTTCTGTTATTGACCTACCATTTCAAGTCTTCTTTCTCTGGGGAAGTAAGCAAGGAGGCAGATGCCTCTGGAAGGACATCTTAAGAGAAGTTCTGTTTCCCAAGCAGGGGTACTTGATTTTGCACAGTGAGAAAATAGTTCAGTAGTTCAAAAACTGAATAAACTCAGTTTCTGTAGCACAATGTATGGTTGATGAACTGATTTTCAACAGCAGGATGGTAAAACATCCTATCCTGATGGCCTGGTACCACATGATTTTTTCTTTGGTTTCTTTCTTTCTTTCTTTCTTTCTTTCTTTCTTTCTTTCTTTCTTTCTTTCTTATGTAGATCATATTGAGGCATACATTCAGACTGTGCTTGGTGCCCCCCCTTCCCCTTTTCCCCTCCCAACAACGAGTGTCCAGGTTGACCACGCTGCATTCATACTTTTACACATATGCGAATGTAGCTCCTCCATTAATCAACCTCAGCCTTCTTCCCCTCCTACTCTTCCATTTTAGCTTTTCTGAGGTTTCCCCTCCATTATCTGGAGTCCCTCTGGTATTCCTAATACTCCCTAGTTTGGGCATATGAGAGAAAACATATGTCCCTTCTCTTTCTGTGCTTGGCTGATCTCACTTAACAGACCTACAGTGACATATGCCTGCCCAGGCTCATAGCAGCACAATTTGCAATAGCCAAAATACGGAAACAACCTAGGTCTCCATCAAAATTATGGGAAATACACACAATGGAATTCTACTCAGCAGTAAAGAAGAACAAAATCATGTCATTCACATGTTTAAACACTCTTGCTACTTGACCTCACCAATAAGGAATGCCGTGGTATTTTCATGAAGAGTTTTTATTCACTAATTTTGGACATTACTTTCCTAAATACTCTTTTGATCTTCCTTCCTTCCTTCCTTCCTTCCTTCCTTCCTTCCTTCCTTCCTAGATTAAATCCAGGGACATTTTACCCCCTAGCCTATTTTTTTTTTTCTTTCAAAACAGGGTCCTGCAAAGTTGTTGAGGCTGGCCTCCAACTTGTGATCTCCTGTCTCAGCCTCTCATGTACTGGGATGACAGATGTGTTCCACCATGCCCGACAATAGGATCTGTTTTCTTCGGTTTTCTGTTTTTTCTTCACGCCGCACTAAATATATTTTCTTATGTGTTTATGTCACGTTGCTCATCCCTTACGCCCCTGTGTCTGAGCTAATGTTAGTGACAGTGGTGGCCATAGGTGAGGGTCCATAAGCACTTTCCTATGATGTGCTTCTGAAAAGGAAGTGGTGGCTTTTACCCCAACACTAGTTTTACATATTCTCCATCTATTTTTGCGGCAATGCGAATTCTTAAATGTAATGATTACACTTCCCTTCCTGAATCTGTTATTTGAATTATTTCCACAAGAAAAGAACACTCTTTTCTTGTCTTTCTAGCCTACACCTTAATACTGTTTTTTATCATGAACTTGGTATTTTCCTTCCTGTTAAAATAATTACTATCTTACCTTTTTTATTAATTTTTACTGGTGCATTGTAATCACACATCAGAGTGAGTGCAGAGTGCTGAGACACACATGCACACAGTCCTTGGTGAGCTCTGCCCGGCCGGCTCCCTGCTGCCCCGCCCCTCCCTGTACAGGATATTGAGATCGGCATGATGCTTTTGTATAGTACATCGTGTCAAGGTGTTTCCTTCATCCTGTCTCTCTGCCTCACCTGTCCCTAGACCCCTCCATCACTCCACTGGGGCTTCTCCTTTGTCTGGAGACCCTCAGTTCTCCCTAGCTTCCAAATATGAGGAAAAACATATGTCTGGCCCTTCATTTTTGTGAATTGCTGGTTTCACTTAGCATATTATTCTCTCTCTCTCTCTCCTCTCTCTCTCCTCTCTCTCATCTCTCTCTCCTCTCTCTCCTCTCTCTCTCCTCTCTCTCATCTCTCTCTCCTCTCTCTCATCTCTCTCTCCTCTCTCTCCTCTCTCTCTCTCATCTCTCTCTCCTCTCTCTCATCTCTCTCTCCTCTCTCTCTCTCTCATCTCTCTCATCTCTCTCTCCTTCTCTCTCCTCTCTCTCTCTCATCTCTCTTCTCTCTCCTCTCTCTCATCTCTCTTTCCCTCTCTCTCCTCTCCTCTCTCTCTCCTCTCTCATCTCTCTCTCATCTCTCTCTCCTCCCCTCTTCCCTCTCCCCTCTCCCTCCCCTCCCCCTCCCCCTCTCCTCTCCTCTCCTCTCCTCTCCTCTCCTCTCCTCTCCTCTCCTCTCCTTTCTTCTCTTCTCTTCCCTTCCCTTCCCTTCCCTTCCCTTCCCTTCCCTTCCCTTCCCTTCCCTTCCCTTCCCTTCCCTTCTCTTCTCTTCTCTTCTCTTCTCTCTCTCTCTCTCTCTCTCTCTCTCTCTCTCTCGTGGTACTAGGGATGGAACCCAGGGGCATTCTACCTCCGAGCTACACACCTAGCCCTATTGATTTTTACTCTTTATCTTGAAACAGGGTCTCATGAGTTTCAGAGGGCCTCACTAAGTATCTGAGGCTGGCTGCGAACCGTGATCCTCCTGTCTCAGCCTCCCAAATGCTGGGATTGCAAGTGTGCACCACCACGCCCGGCTGTTATTCTCTTAATTCCATTCACTTTCCTACAGATGACTTAGTTTTGTTCTTTATACCCTTTGTGTGTATATGTGTATGTGTATTTCTATGTGTGTGCGTGTGCGCGCATGCGTGCATGCGTGCGTGTGTGTGTGTGTGTGTGTGTGTGTGTGTGATTGAACCCAAAGGTATTCTACCTCCAAGCTATATCCCCATCCCTATCCCTATTTTATTCTTCATTTTGAAACAGGGTCTTGCTATGTTCCTACACATTGGCCTCAAATTGCTATCTCACCCTTGTAAAAAAACTTTTCCATTTGTTCTTAATTCATTGAAAGTTGTTAACGAAGAGTCTAAGTTCCTAAAGTTCTAAGTTTCTCAGCTAGTATCTTACAAGGAAATAATCAGAGTTGAGATGTTTGGATCAGTGCATTCATTTGTTATTAGATCAGCCATCAAAATTTCTATAGTGATTTTGGTTAAAAATGAGCTTAAATAACCACCTGGTTAAAGGTGACCTTCCTGTCACCCTCTGTACATCCTACCTCTTCTCCTGGCCACATCTGGTGTGCTCTCGGTGATTTTGACTGGGAACCTTTCTTCACACAGTGTGGCAGGTATCAGGGATGGTTTCTAAGGGCTCTGTTATGTTGCTGTTTTACTTCCTGCCCAGTGCCACTCTGTGGACTTTCCCATCATTCCTACACTTCTTATATCACAGGTGAATTTTTAGCCACCCCTGGAGTTGCCAAGAAAATTTCTGAGATAAGCTGGGCATGGTGGTGCCCACCTATAAAGTCTCAGTTACTGGGAGGCTGAGGTGGGAGGATGGGGAGGCTGAGGCTAGAGGCTACTGGGGAGGCTTGAGGCCAAGAGTTTGAGACCAGCCTGAGCAATGTTGTGAAAACCTCTCTCTTAAAAAAACAAGGAAAAAACTCCATGATAATGAGTTTCTACATTCTTATGAAAGCAATTCTTATTTATACTGAACATACCTATCACAGATACACTCCCAGTATCTCCTAGTGCCTCTCTACAAAAGAGGACACTGTCAGGGACACGCAGTTTTCTGTTAGCTTATTTTCCAAAGATACAGATGATGAGAGAAAATTTGGGGTGCTTTCTTAGACTTCAGATTAAATGTCATGTAATCCTATCTAAATGATATCAAATGAATCGGAAGACTCATCGTATTTTCCTAAATCTTGGTCTAAGCTTTCAGGCAGCTTTAGGCGCTTCCTCAGGGAAGCAGAACCTGTCAACCATGACGCCATGATGGTCATGTAGCTCTAGGGTGGTTTTAGGCATTCTGTCCTTCCATAGGCATTCTGTCCTTCCGTAACTGCTAGTACACGATGGTCCTCTTAGGTGAGAGGAAGAAGAATAAAACCCCCAAACCTTATCATCCTGCAAAGGGTTATCATTCAGTTGTCGGAAAGGAGGGGACACTTATTCTGAAGAGTGTCAACTACATTATAATCTGATTGACCAATACAAATCTGAAAGCCAGATTATTAGATGCCCCGCCCCCAGCGCCGGGTTTTGGAGGGAAATGGGAGCAAAGAAGGAAGACATCTGAGGTTGGGGACTGGTTGCCTAATGGTGCCACTCAATGGGTTGCAGAGCTGCTACAGAAAGAGAAGGCTAGGGACAGATGGCAGGCAGAACGTTTGCAGTCTTGCTGACTTGACAGCGTTGCTGAGGAAGGACCTCCTCAAACTTCAGCCGTGGGGTGGGGATGAGGAGAAGGCATGCACCGGGCTATTTTAATCCTGCAGCTGCAGATGCTGGCCGCTCTACAGGGTAGGATTTGGAAAGTTCTATTTTTAAAGCACGATTGTCCTCACTTAAATTAAGAAGCTGGGTCCCCATGAGCTGGTGCCAGTGTTTAGTTTAGTTTGCCATGTAGCCCATATGATACTGTTGTCTGCTGTTATGTTCATTATTGATATAAAAGAATTTCCTTGCCTCCCACCCGTGATTTAAAAAAAAAAAAGGAGGAACTTCTGGTTACAAGCAGTATTCATCTTTCTGTCTTTGCCTGGAACCCTGCCACCTACTCATTTTCTAGATTCTTCTTGCTGTCTTGTTTTGGAACCTACTGCTTTTTTAAAAAAATCATGAGATATATTACACAATTAAAAATATAGCAGCCTCTATAAAATCACTTAACTAAGCTATTTCCCATATTCCATTAGGAGAAATATATTCAGGTTGTGCAGATGACAGGAAGCCACTACAGTGCAGTATGAGTGCTATTGGAAACACATATTTCCTCACCGTCTCTGCTGTCACGGTATCGGCAGGACTCTCGCTCTAAGCGTGGCACTGTTCTTAGAGCTGTGCATCTTTCCTGAGCTTCCTCAGCTCTGGGACTCTGCATAAGCCACCCTTCTGCATTGCACGCACAGCTTTCCAGTATTTTATCAGTAGATCACATTTAGAGCTTCAAAGACTTGGTCATTGGCATAGACCCAACCTTGCATAGTATATAAAGAATACAGTCAATTTCTGCCCCTTACTTGGAAACTCCAGAAACATCTTTACTTAAGGCATTTTCAAAGTAAGAAAACAAATAAGGTGCGGTGGCACATGCTTACATTCCCAGTACCTGGGAGGCTGAGACAGGAAGGTCTGGAGGACCTGGAGGAGCTACTTAGTGAGGCCCTCTGTAACTTAATGAGTTCCTGTTTCCAAAATAAAGAATATAAACTGGGTTTGGGGTGTAGCTCAGAAGCAGAATGCCCCTAGGTTCAATTCCCAGTACCACAAAAAAAGAAAGAAATAAGAAAGAAAGAATGAAAGAAAGAGAAAGAAAGAAAGAAAGAAGGAAAGAAAGAAAGAAAGAAAGAAAACAAAAGCTAATTGTAGCTACACAGTCTACATATTTCTGAGCGTGTTCTGCTCTGGAGTCATCCAGATGTTCTATGGGTTAATACTTTTGTCCAGCTTAATTATGTTGAATTATTTTCTGAAATTAGAAGGGATTGTTTATTGAATTCTCCAGTGTTCCATCGTTTTGTTGTCTGCTGGCAATTTTAAATTAACATCATTATTCTTCATAATTCCCATACTTAACAGAGTTTAGCATTGTCTGTATCTTCCCCTGGGTTGAACTACTAAAGAGCATAGCTTTTTGTAACGTAGTATATTTTACCCAAGATTACTTTTCCAAAACAAGACCATTGATTTGCCTTCAGGTCATTGTTTGAAAAACAGGTGTAAATATTTCTGCCAAAGTTTCATCTGCCCTTTTAACCGCTTTCTTTAGAGCTGACATCAGAAAGAGCTTTCTACCTTAGGAGCTTTGTCAATCCTTAGATTTGGAAATATCTCAGACCTGGGTTGTGGTATAAATTATTCCTTTTTTTAAAAAAAATATTTCTTCCCTTCTAGAAAAAAAGTGAAATGGCCTTTTAACAATTCAACCTTGACCTTTGTTTAATTATATTTCTAGGTTTTTACTTTCTATTTTTCATCAGTGAATTATTTTTGATATCAAACAGAAACCTGATGTGTCTCATTTTCTGACCTTCAGTCTCTTTCTGTCCCAATAGTTTTCATTTATCTCTGCCTCTCTGATTGCCTTTCCTCTTCAGCACTGAATTCACTTACAAATAGAGTTTCATGCTTTTTTAAAATAATTTTTAGGATTCGCTTAGTGCTCAGTTTCTTGTAGATATGAGATATTTTTTTCCTCTTTCCTTTACCTGGAGCGGAGGTTGAACGTCCTTCTTGTCTCTCCTGGTGTTTATCGTGAGTGAGGTGAAGTCGTTCTGGAATCTACCTTAGCCAGGACTTGAAGGCCTTTTGCTTTTTTGCAGTTCCAATTCTATTGAGTGAAAGATATTTGGCAATCGAGAAGTGTTTCATGTCACGATAAAACAGAATGGGTTGAAACAAAATGGGAATGAACCAAATGTCGAACACCAAAGAAAGTTTTGATAATTAGGAGTCACTGGCATATAAGACAATTTTGGTACACAGTGGTATAGATTATTCTTTTGAATAATAAGTGGGATTAGTATTCAACTACCTTTCAGGATGGGCAGCATCACAAAAAATGGGTTTCTTTTTTCCTTCCGGTTGTTCTGGGGCTTGAACCCCAGGGGCATGCTGCTGCGTCTGAGCTACAACCCAAGTCCAGTTTTATTTTTTTGGTTTGGAAACAGGGTCTGGCTAAGTTGCTGAGAACCTCACTATGTTGCTGAGGTCGGCTCTGAACATGCGATCTTTCTGTCTCAGCCTCCCAAGTCCTGGGATCACAGGAGTGTACCACTATTCCTGGCTACTGAGAAGTGTTTTGACAGCCTCATTTGGACTATGTTTTTAAAGAGATGACGATGAAGACTAGAGGGTAGAAACTACATGTGTGTGAGAAATGAGAATAAGCAGGGAAAGGAGACAGGGAAGATGGATTTTTAAAAATTAATTAATTAATTAATTTTTTATTTTTTATTTTTTATTTTTTGTTTTTTTTTAATTTTTATTTTATTGGTGCACTGTATTCATACATCATAGTGGGATACAAACTTTTGTAGTCATACATGCACACATCGCCCAGTCAGCCCCCACCAGATCCCCACCCCATTCTCTCCCCATCCCTCCCTCCCATGCTTGGCTTAGTGGTTGACATCTAGTATTATAGCAATTTATCCAAAATTAAAAATGATAATCTCACATAACAGTTTCATTTGTCTGATACCAAGCTTTTGATGACTTAAAGATAACATTTCAATATTTCTTTTTGCTTTCTTTCTTACCAGAGAATATTTTTTTCTTTTTTTTAGGTGAAACCATCATATATTTATTTTTCAGAAAAAAATCTATCCTGATATGGAATATGGACTCTAGATACCCAAAACAATCTCGAAGCAAAAACAAAGCTAGAAGATGTATATTTTCTGATTTCAAACCATATAAAGCTACAATAATTGAAACAGTGTAGTACTGTTCTAAAGGCAGATATATAGACCATTGGAGTTAAATACAAGCCTAGAGCTAACTTCTTCCCTATATTGTCAAGTTATTTTTGACAAGGTTTCCACGAACATTTGGTGGTGGAAATAATAATCTTTTAACTAAATATTGTTGAAAAATAATAATTACATGGAAAAGAATAAAATTGGACCCTTACCTAATCCCACATACAAGTATTAACTCAAACTAGATAAAAGACCTAAATATAAATCTTAAGACTATAAACTTTTAGGAGAAAATCTGGGTCATAAAACCTCACAACATTGAAATTGGCAGTGATTTCTTGGATATGATTTCAATGGCACAGGCAACAGAAGAATATACAAACTCCCTAAAAAATAAAAGAAAATATTGTATATCCAAAGACAATGTAAACAGAGTTAAAAGTTACTAATAGAATTGGATAAAATATTTCCAAATGCTATATCTGAAGGTATATTAGTATTCCAACTAGAAATCCTAAAAATTAACAACAATAAAAGCAAACAATACAATTTAGAGATAGGTAAAAGACTAACATAAATAATGAATCTCCACAGATAACCAATCTTAGTTGTCTGTTGGATGGAAACTCTTGTTTCTCTGGTTCTGGTGAGTGTTACCTATTTCTTCTTTGTAGTTAATCTCTTTGAGTATTTTCTCTAGCGCTGGTTTTGAAGACATAAATTCCTTCAGTTTCTGTTTGTCATGGAAGCTTCTTATTTCTCCATCTAATTTGATAGAAAGTTTTGCTGGATAGGAAATTTTTGGCTGGAAGTTGTTTTCTTTCAGAGTTTGGAATATGTTACTCCAAACCCTTCTGGCTCTCATGACTTGGTTTGGGAAGTCTGGAGTGATTCTAATTGGTTTGCCTCTGAATGTCACTTGGCCCTTTGTTTTTGTTGCCTTTAAGATTCTCTGCTTGGCTTCCACATTGGTAATTTTGACAATTATATGGCGTGGGGATCCTCTTCTCGGATCCTGTCTAAAGGGAGTTCTATAAGTTTCCTGGATCTGTGTATCAACCTCTTGCTCTATATTTGGAAAATTTTCTGCTATTACTTCCTTGAAGAGATTGTTGATCCCTTTGGTATCACTTTCTTTTCCCTCCTCTATTCCAATTATTCTTAGGTTAGCTCTCTTAAGATGGGCCCATATTTCTTCAATGTCAGATTCCTGCTGTTGGATATCTTTTTCTAGATTAGAAACTATGCATTCATTTTTGGATTGCTCATCTTCTAAGAGCGAGATTCTGTTCTCCATGTGGTCTAATCGGTTGTTTGTGCTTTGAATTGAGGCCTTTACTTCATTAATTGCATCCTTTATCTCTTTTTGGCTCTCTCTGAGTTCTTTTCGAAGCACCTCTATTATTTCTACAGTTATTTTCCTGATTTGATCTTCTAGAAATCTCTGATTTTCTGTTTTATCAGGTTCTGATGCTGTGGGGTTGTGCACATTCATTACTTCAGTGTTATTCCTCTTTCCCATGATTTCGGAGGTTTGTGCCTTCTCTGGGTTCTTCCCTTGGGTCACTATGGCTTCACTTAAGGTGCTCTGGATCTCGAGTCTGTATTATCTCAGACCCTACTACTCCTTTACTGGGTTGTATCACAGAGTCTCCGACCCAGGGAGTTGATAGAGGCTGCTTTAAACTATGGGGGGGTGCCAGGTTGCACGCTCTCCTATGGTGTGATATCTCTGCCACCACCACTCCCTCACTGGGTCAAGTCCCAGGAGGCACAATACTGGGATTTCTCCTCTGTGGCCCGCAATTTGACTCACTGTTCTTGAGTACGTAGATGTAGCTGTACTGGACTCGGTGAATTCACTGCTGCTGCCGCCGCCGGTGGCAATATGGCGCCGCTGCCACGCCCTCGGCCATGAGGCTGGCGTATTTTTTCTTTTCTGGTTTTGATTTCCACTCTGAATCCCTGCAGCGTGTGCTGAGCTCAGCCACTGGGAGCTTTAAATGCTGTCTGCGCTGAAAGATCCCGCCTGGCTGTTCCGCATCGGCTCACCTCGGCTTGCTGTAGCCGTCCGCTGAGTTCACCGCTGCCGCCGGCAGTATGGTGCTGCTGCCGCGTCCTCGGGCGCGTGTCTCCTCTGTGGCCCTGAGCTCTGTTCTCAGTCCGCTTTCTCTCTGGAGCCTGGTGGTTTTTTTGTTTTTCTGGTGATGGTGTTTTCTGGCTATGAAAGGCGCTCTTTTTGTGGTAATGGAGATTGGTTGTTAGCGGGACTCTTAAGCCCCGCTTTTCTCGGTCGCCATCTTCCCGGAAGTCCCTAATTAATTAATTTTTTAGTACCAGGGGTTGAACCCAGGGACATTCTCCCTCAGAGCTACACCTCCAAAGCTTTGTTTTGTTTGTGTTTATTTGTTTGTTTGTTTGTAAACAGTTTCTTGCTGGCTTGCTGAGCGTCTTGCTTCATTACTGAGGCCGACCTTGAACCCATGGCTCTCCTGTCTCAGCCTCCTAAGTATTGGGATCACAGGCATGTGCCATCATGCCCGGCAATGGAATTTTCAAAATTCATGCATCAACAGTTTTGTTCTTTGAAATACAGGAGGGAGGATAGACCAGTTACTTGGCGATACCCGTTATTTTCAGGTGGAAAAGGGAAACGTCACTTAGGGGAATTTCCAGCTGTAAAGTCACAAACAAACAGGAGGTCACCTGCTATAGAGGAGTCGGATTGGATGGAAGCACTGGCACAGTACCTGCCTAGGGAGACGCAGAAGAGGAGGAGGCTGACCAGTGAGGAGAGCTGTCTGCACCTGCCCACGTCAGTCTGTCCTCAGAGTTGTTTGGCACAGCAAGGAAAATTCCTCTTTTCCCCTCTCTTTTGTTTCTCAGTTTGCATTAATTTTGTGATATTTTTTCTGGTGCACAGAAAAAAAAAAACACTTAGGACAAATGAAATTACAGAGATCGGCCACGTGCATCTTTTTTCTGCGCTTAAGTGGGGGTCCTGCTTAACTGCGGCAGCACAACACGGTCGACAGGCCAGAGTTTAGGGTGTTTTGGGCCCGGGTTGAACCTGACATTCCTCTCAAGTGTCATTTTGTACTTACTGTAACCAGGAAGATGGTCGTCTGGGTTCTTGGACATGCTCTGTCAGTCCTTGCCATTTTCTGCACAGTATTAGGCTTTTTTTTTGCTGTGCTCCCCTTGGCAAAGGTGACTTCTGATGAGCCCGCCCCTGCCTGTGTGTGTGTCCCTCATGCTTAACTAGATCTCATCTTTGAAGACCTTGGCTTACACTTGACCTCCTTCAGATGGCTGTCTAATCTGTAGCTGCCTTCTCTCTCTCTCTCTCTCTCTCTCTCTCTCTCTTTGAATAGTAAATTCTGCTCAGTTACAATCTTTATTTTCTTATTTCTCCCTGTTTTCTTAGGTGGGCTCTAATTTTCTTGTGAGGAGGATCAGGACTGTATCTTTTCTTTTTTAATGCCCATTTACCATAGCCTAGTACCAAGCATGTATTAAGTCTTAATAGATGTTTTATGTGGAATTGTTTGTCATTGGTAATTTTTTATATAGCGATTTCAACAGTTGATATTTAACATATTTATTCTTATGTTTACATTTTATTATGATGCTTCAGGTAATGATCTTTATCATTACATAATTTGGGCATTCTAAGTGTTCTTTAACTTCACTAATAGAATACTTTGAAGTCATATTTTTAATTTATTTCTCTTTCTTCATGTTCATGGCTCGGTACATGCTTGGTTGGCCCCAGGCTTTAACTCCTAAGGATGTCATGGTAACCTGGCAGACAGTCCTTGGGTTAAGTTGTTCTTTCCTTCTTTCCCTGAGATATTTTCAGCTTTTCTGATAATACTCCTTCATTCTTTATTTCCCTAGAGTTTGTCCCTGATGACAAAATTATATCATTTATCCTCGGATTTTCACTATTTCTTATCATATAGACAACATAAAGTCATGATGTGGCTGGGCATAGTGGTCCATGCCTGTAATCCCAGTACTTGAAAGGCTGAGACAGGAGGATCTCAGGTTCAAGGCCAGCCTTGGCAACTAAGATGCTGGGGAGAGTCCTCAACTCAGGAACTCAGGATCGCTGGGGTCCTTAGTTAATGCGATGGAAAAGAATTCCAGCACGTGCCAGTCAAAGAAATGGAGAAAAGTTCATTTGGGGAAAGAGAAGAAATAACATTCAAGAGAGAATGCAGGTCACCTCAAGAGGAGGAAGGCATCTTGGGGAATTCAGGGCTCTCCTCTTACAGGGACTTTCCTGAGGGGGTGGGCTAGAGGAGGTGTCCTGAGGATGGTCTCAGTCCCGTAGGCCCCGAGGCAGTGCCTGGTGGTCTGGTCATCCTTAATGTCCTCAGGCTGAATGGGGTCTTCATTATCTGATTGACAGATAGCTGAAGAGTGTCCTAAATTACACGTTTCTCAAAATATCATACCAGTCTTGTTATCAACACACAAGGCAATTAGAGCTTCTTTTAGTTAACTCTAAGATCTATAGATTTCCTAGGAATTTTGGAGAGTCGGGCTTGGGAAAGAGAACTGAAGGCTGAAAACACTTCAGCTCCAGGTTCCTATATTAAAGTTATATTTTACTTTTCCTTTCTGTTTGTCTACTTTTGCCTACTTACTTCTTCTTTTCTACATCATAGTGGGACCCTGTTTTAAAATATAAAATTTAAAAAGGGCTGAGAATGTAGATTAGAGGTAGATTGTTCCTGGATTCTATCCTTGTTACCACCAAAACCAACCAACCAACCAACCAAACAACAACAAAAAACCAAAAAGCCTAATGATATATCTGAAACAAAGACATGTAAACACACACTATCAGTATGTATAACTTTTATTTTTAAATATAGCTTATTACTTATTTGTAATGTTATTTATTTTGTAATTTTGTTCTTGGTAGGCAGTCGTAGTTTGTATGGCTCATTCAAGTTAAGAAATATTTAGTGCAATAAAAATTACAAAAGGAACATTTAGGTTAAATAATAATTTTATTACCAAATAACTAAAAACTATATTTTTATAAAAATATTTTTATTTATATTTATTTTTTGTGGTACTAGGGATTGAACCCAGAGACATTCTACCTCTGTGCTTTACCCTGAGTCCTATTTTATTTTTTATTTTGAACAGGATCCGTCTAAGTTGCTGATGCTGGCCTTGAACCTGAATCTTCCTGTCTCAGCCTTCCCAGTACTGGGATGACAGGTGTGCTCCACTGTGTCTGGCTATAAAGAAACGTATTATAAAGCTACATATGGCATAAAATACATATTTGTGCTTATTCTAGGAATCAAACATCTTAAGTCCAGTGCAAGATGGAACAAAGAAACCTCAAATTGACAGCAATAAGAGTAACAACTACCGGATTGTAAAGGAGGTCAGCAGATAAATGCTTCATATATGTTTATATTTGTATGACAGAGCGTCATGGCTTGCACGTTATGTTTAATATTGCTGTTTGCTCTACTTAATGCTCTCCTTCTTTTCAAAGATTTTGATTCGGCTAAGTAAACTCTGTATACAGAACAAAAAGTGTCGGAATCAACATCAGCGATTACTGAAGAACATGGGGGCGCATTCTGTGGTGCTGGATCTTCTGCAGATCCCCTACGAAAAGGTTTGTTCTTAGATTTTTCCTTAACTATTTATCTTGATACAGTTTTAAATCTATAGCAAAGTTATAAATTGTTTTTCTCCCTTAACTCTGTGAGAGTAAGTCTCCACCTTACCTGTTATCCTTGAGCCTTTTAGCGCGATTTCTTACACACAGGACACGCTTTTACCTGATGGCACTACAGCCTCCCACTCAGGAAGGAGCTTTGCACTTCACTTCCATATACTATTCCGGTTTCTCCCCTTGTCCAGTGTGGTCTGTTTGACATAAGAATTCACTTTAGAAATAAAGTGTGATCGCTTCTCGGTCTTTTGGCTAAGATCGACTGTAGAAATTTATTGTAATGGGTCATCATGTCTACTTAAATCTCTTTAAGACAGAACATCATGTTGATGATTTTGCAGACGGCCACTTATTTTGAAGACTGTCCTCTAACTTGAGTCACTCTTGTTTCTTCATGTGAATTAATCCGACAGTGCATCTTTGGCAGGAACGTAACAGAGGATGCTAAGTTCTTGCTTCCTAGTGGGTGGTGCATGGTTTTGGGTTGTCTGTTTATTTATTTGTTTGTTTGTTTTTTGCGCTCCTGGGGATTGAATTTACCTCTAGGCTATGCCCCAGCCCTTTTTTTATTTTGAAACAGGGTCTCACTAAGTTGCTGAGGGCCTCATTAGGTTGCTGAGATTGACCTGAAACTTGCAATCCTCCTGTGTTAGCTTCCCAAGTACTGGGATTACAGGCATGTGTCACCATGCCCAGCCCATTATCTTTTTAATAGAGTTAGTTATTTATTAATACCCTTGTATTGCTAGTCTTCCATCATGGCGCCGTCACACTTTCATGTGAATGTCTTCTATACCCCACTCAGTCTCTGACAGCCCCCAGGGGTGCCCGCTTCTCCTTTGGGTGCCAGCATGTCATGCCTGGCTTCTCTGTGTGAATGTCTGTGTGAATGCCCTCTTCACTTGGACTTTTACTGGGTTTTCCATCTTTATTTTGAAACAGGGTCTCACTAAGTTGCTGCAGGCCTCACTAAGTATCTGAGGATGGCCTTGAACTGTGATCCTCCTGTTTTAGCCTCCCAAGTACTGGGATTACAAGCTTATGCCCCCACGCCTGGCTTCAGTTACTTTTAATATGCAAATTTGATGTTATACCATTAGTAAGGTGGCATAATTCAAACTGTGGCAGAGGATGCAACAGAAGAATTGTTGAAAGGCAATAGTCGATATTAAATCTAGCCAAGCATAGTGACATATGTTTGTAATAACAGTATTTGAGAAGCTGAGACAGGAGGATCACAAGTTCAAGGCCATCCTCAGCAACATAGCAAGACCCTGTTACTAAATAAAAAGTAAAATAGGCTGTAACTCAGAGGCAGAATGCCTCTGGGTTCAATACCCAATACCACACACAAAAAAAGTGCTAAGAGGTTTTGAAAATAAAATTTCTTATTTGCATTTAGAAATGGAGACTTTTTTGTCTTAAGTATTAGTCTAGCTAATTAATCCCTATTTTAAATATGAGAAAATGAGTCTATTAATGTCTATAGGCTGATAACCTAGCTATAGATGGCATAACTATAGAATCTTAGATTAACAAAAAGGAAGACATTCAACTT
Organism: Muscardinus avellanarius; assembly: GCF_963383645.1. Classification (NCBI taxonomy): domain Eukaryota; kingdom Metazoa; phylum Chordata; class Mammalia; order Rodentia; family Gliridae; genus Muscardinus; species Muscardinus avellanarius. The sequence goes on from NC_137797.1 coordinate 90,724,726, forward strand.
ATTTTATATAAGTTACTACTTGAAACATGAATCTATTTGGAATGTCTCGCAATGACCACATACATGTCAAAGGGATAATAATCAACTGTACATTAAAAGTGTAAATGATTTTAGTAATGTTGTCAAAAGACTACTCTGTGTTGTGTCCTGGGGATGAAACCCAGGCATTCTACCTCTGAGCTACATACCCGGCCCTAATTTTTATTTTTATTTTTTTATTTTTTGGTGGTGCTGGGGTTTCTGGAAGACCTTCTACCTCCGGCTACACTCCCATGGGCTACATTCCCAGACCTATTTTTATACTTTTTTATGTGGAAACAGGGTCTCTTAAGCCAGGAGCTGGCTTCAAACATGCGCAATTCTGTCTCCGCCTCCTAAGTGTGGGGATTCAAGTGTGCACCACCATGCCTGGCTTACTCTTATTTTTATTTATTTATTTTTTGTGTGATACTGGGGGTGGAACCCAGGGACTTTTCTACCTCTGGGCTATACTTCCAGACTTTTTTTTTTTTTTTTTTGGTGGTGCTGGGAGTGAAACTCAGGGGCTTTCTACTTCCGGGCTATACTCTCAGACCTATTTCATATTTTATTTGGAAACAGGGTCTTACTAAGTTGCCGAGAGCCTCACTAAGTATCTGAGGCTGGCTTTGAACCTGTGCAATCCTCCTGTCTCAGCCTCCCAAGTGCGAGGATTACAAGTGTGTGCCACCACGCCTGGCTCTCCCAGCCCTATTTTATACTTTATTTGGAAACAGGGTCTCACTAAGTTTCTGAGAGCCTCTCTAAGTAGCTGAGGCTGGCTTCGAACCTGTGTGTGAACCTGTGTGATTTTCCTGTCTCAGCCTCCCAAGTACTGGGATTACAAGTGTGCACCACCACGCCTGGCTTTTATTTTTTTTTATTTTGAAACAGGGTCTCACTAACTTGTGGAGGGCCAAAGTAGCTGAGGCTGGGTGGCCATGAACCCAGATCCTCAGCCTCCCAAATGTTGAGATTACAAGTATGCGCCACCACGCCTGGCACATGACCACTTTTTAAGAAGAGAATACTTTATTCACTGATTTTCAATACCTGTAAGCAAATGATAAAAACATGTTAAGGACCGTGGAAAATGAGAATGAGTAAGGGAGGTTATTTAAGAGGACACCTGTTAAGAAAGGGGACAAAAAGAAGGAGAGAGAGAGAGAAAAAAAAAGAAAAAGGAAAAGAAAGAGGTGGGAATAAGAGATGGGAGGGGAGGATGGAGCCTGGAGGTGGGGGAGGAATGCCTGTGGAGTGGCAGATTTACAGGGTGGAGAGGAGAAAAGTGAGTGGAGAAAAGGAAGAGAGTGAGGCAGAGGGGAGGATGCAGGGAACAGAGGAGGGGAGCAGGCAGGGGAAGGAACAGCTGTTGAAAGAGACCACAGGAAGGAAGAACTATGAGGAAGAGGAGAACATAGAATGTGGGACCAGGAGCAAAGGCAAAACGAAATGGAGCCAGAAGCCCGGCGTGGTGGCGCATGCCTGTAATCCCAACATTCGGGAGGCTGAGACAGGAGGATGGCGGTTCGGGGACAGCCTCAGCTACTCAGTGAGGTCCTTGGCAACTCAGTGAGACCCTGTTTCAAAATGAATAATTAAAATACGCCTGGGGGTGTAGCCCAGAGGTAGAATGCCCCTGGGTTCCATCCCCAGTACAGAACAACAACGAAAAAATAGAGCGAGATATCCAAGCATGCTGGGAGGTGGGCAATTAAGGGAAGAATTAGAGGGATTGGAGGCAGCAGGGAAAGAAGGAGAAATGAGGGAAGGGGGGACAGAGAGAGAAAGGGAGGCGAGGCAGAGGAGGTGTGGGGCAGGGCTGGAAAGACAGAGGCAGCTGTGTACAGAGACTGGAGAGGAGAAAGATGAGGGAAAGGAGGGTGGGCAGTGAAATACAGGGAGGTTTAAAGAGTATCCATGGCAGCACAATTCACTATAGCCAAATTCTGAAACCAACCTAAAAGTGTGGTATGATTGCAGTGTGCCCATAAAGTTATAAAATGAAAAGTAAAAAGAGTGGGGCAGAACAACTAGGAAGGAAAATATGGAGAAGGGGAGAGATGTAGAAGGCAGAAGAGAGATGGCAGGGGACCGGGGAGGTGCGGGAACTTGAAGGGCACAGAGAGAGGGGCCCGAGGAGCAGCGATACAGCGAGTTAGCCCGGACGTGGGAGGAGAGGCGCTTTTTTATGGTATTTGTACTCAAGTGTGTTCTCCGTGTCATGTGCTACCCTTTAACTTACAGAATGATGAAAAGATGAATGAAGTCATGAACCTCGCCCACACGTTCCTGCAGAACTTCTGTAGGGGAAACCCTCAAAATCAAGTTCTTCTTCATAAACATCTGAATCTGTTTTTAACTCCTGGTGTAAGTATATTAGTGACTTCTGTTATTTATAGTAAAGTATGCCGCAAATGTATTTTAGCATCATCTATGAATTTTATTAATCTCGATTACCTTGTTTTTAACATTTTAGAGGTTTTCCCTTTAATTAATTAATTAATTAATTATTTTTTATGGTACTAATGATGGAACCTAAGGCCATTCTACCTCCGAGCTACACCCCCAGCCCTATTTTTTATTCTTTAGCTTGACAAAGGGTCTCACTGAGTTGCGCAGTGCCTCACTAAGTAGCTGGGGCTGTCCATGAACCACCATCTTCCTGTCTCAGCCCCCCCAATGCTGCGTTTACAAAAGTAGGCCACCAAACCTGGCTAGTTTTTCTCTAAAATTGATCTTTTTATTTCCACTAACAACATTTGTAAAGTCACTTGAAAAATTACACACAATTTATATTTTATATGCAAGTGATAATTTTATTTTTACATAGGTTCATGGTGGAAAAAGGCATGGTAGGATGAAGACCTAAGTTGACAATACCTTGAGTAAAGTAAATAGGAAAAACTCAAAGGCAGAGTTAACCGTGGCCTATTAAGTGTGCTCAAGCAGATCCCAAGGAAGAGCTAACTTTGGATAACAGGCCATTAAATCAGTCATAGGAACACTATTGCCAACACGCACCTCATGATAACAAGCTCCTGTCTCCAACTGAATGCCTCTATGAGCTGCATTTCTTTTGATGGTTAGCGACCTCATTGCATTTTGTGGAAGACTTGCACAAAAGATTCAATCATGGCTTCATATAAAATATACAGCTGGTTGCAAGCAGGAAAATTAATCTAAGTGCTGTAGACTAGAAAAGGGGTCCAGTCATAATTACAGAGAGTGCTCTCTGCCTAGCTCCTGGAAGCAGAGACCATGCGGCACATGTTCATGAACAATTACCTCCTTTGCAACGAGATCAGCGAGAGGGTCGTGCAGCACTTCGTGCACTCCATCGAGACGCACGGCCGCCATGTGGAGTACCTGAGGTTTCTGCAGACAATTGTAAAAGCAGATGGCAAATATGTGAAGAAGTGCCAGGATATGGTAATGACAGAGGTATGTTCTCAGTTTGCAGTCGATCTGCTTCACATATACAGCGTGCTCAAAGATGTATTTTCTGTTAACTTAGAGTAGGAAAACCCAAACACGTAGGTTTGGAAAATTATTTAATCATGGCTACTTAAATGCAAATATATTTCTGCTCTAGTCCAGCGAAGTCATACCATACAAATTAAGTTTATGGCCTGTCTTCTTTTCTTTCCCTCCTTTCTTCTCTTCCCTCCCTCCCTCCTTCCCTCTCTTCCTTCCTTTCCTTCCTTCCTTCCTTCCTTCCTTCCTTCCTTCCTTCCTTCCTTCCTTCCTTCCTTTCTGTGGTACTGAGGATTAAACCCAGTGCTATTTTACCTTTGACCTATACCCCCAGTCCTTTTTATTTTATTTTATTTTTTGCTTTGAAATAGGGTCTTGCTAGATTGCTGAGCGTCTCACTAAGTTGCTAAGGCTGACCTTGAACCTATGATCCTCTTGTCTCATCTTCCCAAATACTGGGATTATACGTATGTACCACTATGACTAAGTTTATGATTTTCTTAGAGTTTTTCCTTTTGATCCATAATCAATCCTCTGACTTCACAACATTATTTGAAACTAAAATGACACAATGTTATATATTTAGGTTTTCAATAATATAACATGGAGACTGAACTCTGCTTTTCTAGTGCCTTTCTTGCTCTGTTTCTGAACTATAGAATGGGTATTCTCTCCCATTATCTGCAGAGGCTTTGGAGAGAATGGAGCTAATTAATAAAAATGGTCAGTCAGTGTTTGATTACAACAGGTAGAAATTTGCTATTTGGAGTAAGTATAGAATTTAAGAAAAACAAATGGAAATGGTTCTTAATTGATTTGACCCCGTGCATTTTGCTCTTTGACAGTGAGTGAGGTTATGTAATGAGTAAGTCACTCACTAGGAACCACGTGAAACACTGGGGACTGGCCGCTTAGGGAGCCTGATGGGGACTCTGTGACCAAGGGGCTGCGTGGGGCCGGTGCGGGTAGGAAGCTTCTACTGACTATGATCAGACAGCAGTAGTAAATCTACATAGTAGATGATGTTGGGGACATTTGTAGAATTATAGGCCTTCAATTTGGTTATGGGAGATAATTTCATACTGATTCAGTGTGAGTCCCCCCTGCCACTTAAAATTCTTAAAATTAATTCAGCTAAGACCTGGGATTTTTAATCATAAATTGTTATTAAACATTGTAAAGAACGTTTTTAACTTGTAAAACTTATCTTTGTAAAATCTGTTCATTCCCATTAGTTCTTCATTGTTTAGGAATTTAGGAGAATGAATTTGATTTTGTATTCTGATCCCAAGGAAGGAATTCAAATGAAAAAGCAGCAAATAATTAAGCTATTGTTGTAGCATTTATCAAATGAAGTATGCCTATGTTATTTTGGCACTAGGGATTGAACCTAGGGGCTTTTTTTTTATCTCTTAACTACATACCCCCAGCGCTATTTTATTTTTTATTTTGAAACAGGATCTCAATCATTTGCTGAGGTCCTTGTTAAGTTGCTGAGGCTGGCCTTGAATCTGTGATCCTCATGTCTCAACCTCCCATGCCAATTTAAGTGCCATTAATTTAACTGTAATCAATAGATTAAAGTAAATAAAATATAATAAATAATCTTTTGTTACTCATCAGGCTATCTCACATTGGGGTTAGAAAACTGGCACTAATAATAGACTATACTGCCTACACTACTATACTGTTTAAACAATACAATTGCCACGTAATACTGGAATCCTCCACTAAAATTATGTAACAAAATGTAAAAAGCAAAATGTATGTCTTAAAAGCCTCTACCTATTCATTTTTATCTCTCATATTATTTTAAGTTTTCTCCCCCCCCCTTTTCTCTCATCTCTGCCTTTACTTGTATTCTCTGTTGATGCCTTCCCATGAAATTTTCCAGATTTTCTGTGGAGCTCAGTGTACTTAGTCACTATTGAAATGGATGAGGATATTTCATTATGTTTAATAAAAATTAGACTTTGGAGATTTCTTGTGCTTTGGCAGTGGCGTCCTTCATTTGATGTAGAGAGAAATAACTTTATTCTCCTCTAGGTTTGCGATCAATGTAAAACCCATGGATGAACAATTTGCTCTTATCAGTGTCCTTGAGTTCCTGCCCACCTGTACCCTCATAGCTCCTCGCCTGGTTTTGACAACATTAATAACCGGTCACTTGGCAGATGATCATAATCCTTTTGCAAACATTCTGCCTTGGCATAGTTCTGCTTTTGCAATATTACCTATAGTTTTACAAAGAGATACACATATTTCCAGATAGAGCAAGCTTTTGGAAATAACTCACAAGAATGCACACTTGGACAGCTATGGAGACTCTCTTATTGTCATTTCAGCTGATAAATGGAGGTGAAGACGTGCTGATATTTTACAACGACAGAGCCTCGTTTCCAATCCTTCTCCACATGATGTGTTCAGAGAGAGACCGCGGGGACGAGAGTGGGCCCTTGGCCTACCACATCACCCTTGTGGAGTTGCTGGCAGCCTGCACAGAGGGGAAGAATGTCTATACTGAGATCAAGTGCAATTCCCTCCTGCCCTTGGACGACATAGTAAGGGTGGTGACCCACGATGACTGCATCCCGGAGGTGAGCCTGGCAAGAGCTGAGCAGCTGGACAGCCACCGTTCATTTTTCAAGCACATCTATGTGCCAGAAATTTCCCAGGCTCATATTTATAATGAGATTGTATATTGAGTTGAGGGATCATATTTAGCTATATGATTTGGAACATTTCAAAGCGCACAAAAAGTTATACTTTTGAGTTGTACAAGAAACAATGAAGGAAGATAAAACTTTTTAAAGTATAGCCACTGTTAGTTTACTGGAAGCTAGGATAAAAGTCTCTTAAATTCTTTTTTTTTTTTTTTTGGTGGTACTGGGGTTCCTGGAAGCCCTTCTACCTCTGGGCTACACTCCCAGACCCATTTTTACATTTTTATTTGGAAACAGGGTCTCCTAAGCCAGCGCGCGCGGCTGGCTTCGAACCTGCGCGATCCTCCTGTCTCTGCCTCCCAAGCGCGGGGATTACAAGCGTGCGCCACCACACCCGGCAAAAGTCTCTTAAATTCTAAACAGGCTGATGGCATCAAACAGAGGGGTTGATTTGTAGCCTCAAATCTGTTTGGGGCTTAAGGCAGGCGCTTCCCAGGCACTGATCGGAGAGGTCAGGGTGGCGCTGTGGCATCACGTGTTGGACTCTGTAGGTTTACCTTGCTTTATGAAATATATGTGTTCTTGAAAATGCGTGCACACATTTTGTTCTATTCACACATACTCTTCCACCCTCTGTCTTGGTTTGGTTCTGATGATGGGGCTGGTGGGAAACCTGGAAGCTGGTCGTCTGCCAACAGGGTTCTTTATTAATGAGGCTTCTAGGAATGGACTTTGAATAGTTTTTTTCTTTTTACTATTATGATGTATAGTAAAAAAAAAATTATAAGTGTGTGATACACTGAAATCAAAAATTTTCAATCACATTAACTATAAAAAAGTATCAGGGAGGTTCATTTCCCTGTTTTTAAATAGTCTCATGTAGTGTTGGGGCTGAAAGAATACTTTTGTGAAATTCTGTGGGATTGTCGGCACCTCTTCATGCTTTGTGGCCAGGAAACCCATGGGTGGGTTCTGTCTCCCACTGAAGGTCTTGGTTTGGGCCATGCTTCCCCTGAAACACCGCTCCTTCTGACACCCTTACCTCTGGGCTCACCTAAGTAACTCCTCCTCACCCTTCAGCTCCTGATCCACGTCTTACTCCTTCAGGGATGAGGGCCCTGGCCTACCTCAGTCTACTAAGTCTGTGTCTACAGTGTGAAATTTGGTATTTGAATTTCATTAATTAACAAACCTTTGTAGCCCTCACAACCTTTTCCAAGAGTATAAACTCAGAAGGGTAATAGCTAGGGCTGTTTCTGTTTATTATTGTATTGTCTGACTTGGAGCTGATACTACGTATATACACACGCACACACACATGCGCACACGCATACACACGTAATGCTAGGGATTGAATCCAGGGGCATTCTCTCTTTAAGATGCAACCCTATTTTACTTTTTATTTTGAAATAGGGTCTTACTAAGTTATCATGCTGGCCTTGAACCTGTGATCCTTTTGCCTCAGCTTCCCAGATACTGGAATAACAGGCATATACCCTTGTATCCAGCTAATAAGGATATTTTGAATGAATGAACAAATAAATTAAAGAATAGTCACAAACATGGATCCATTGTTTCCTAGTTGTGCCACTAATCCCAACAGATAACTTAATTAACCTTTTCAATTTTCAGTGCCACAATTTTAGGGCAAAATAATTATAGTATGTGCCTGATAGGATTATTGGAGTATTTATTTATATATATATATATATATATATATATATATATATATATATATATATATTATTCCCTGAAATATATATACATACACACACACACACACACACACACACACACACACACACACACACACATATATATATATATATATATATATATATATATATATATATGTGGTACTGGGGTTCCTGGAAACCCTTCTATCTCCGGGTTACACTCCAAGACCTATTTTATATTTTATTCGGAAACAGGGTCTCTTAAGCCAGCGAGGCTGGTTTCGAACCAGCGCGATCTGATCCTCCTGTCTCCGCCTCCCAAGCACGGGGATTACAAGCATGCGCCGCCACGCCCGGCTATTGGAGTATTTAAATGGGATGATACATGAAAATGCCACAGTGTTTGGTACATAGTAAACCCTGAAACATTAGCTGCTGTGACACTGATGATGGGGATCCGTATTGACTGGTTCAGCTGTCATCCTCCTGTGAGATGCCCTTGACCCAGGCACCTGCTGTGCATGGTTTGGACGCCAGTCAAGCAGAGAGAACCCTAAGGGCACACAAACGGGGCCTGTGTTTCTGATGATTCTAATTAGGGTGCCATGGATTCCCTGAAATAATTTATTTGGTTTATTTATGTATATGCATTTTTCTTGAGATTTATAGCATTCATCAGATTTTCACAATGAAAGAAAAAATAAACAAAGGAAAACAGAGGCAACTTCTGTCCTGTGTACTTTAGACACAGAGTATGTGTGTGAGACTCATCAGTCCTTCATGAAGAATTTTGCTAATGTGGAAAAGAATTTGTTTTATAAACTATGAGTCTATTTCTCCTCAAGCTCTTCCATGTAATTTTTTTAGATATCAATGAAATATTTTGTTAACAAATTTGAACATTGCATTAAATTCTTGGTTATAAATGAAAGAAATCTAATATGAGCCAGTTTAACAAGGAAGGGAATTTTATTGGGTTGTGTACTTAGGAATTTAAAGGGTGGTTGTTCAAAGAGATGGATCCAGAAGTTCAAACAATGCCAGAATTCTTGCCATCTCTTGGCCCTTTTTCCTTTAGGGCTTTGCCTTATTCTCCTGGACATATTTTTTCCTCTGCATACCTATGGAAAATGGTTTCTTACAGTGCAAACTCTGTGCACTTAGGTGTGTGAGAGAAATAGAGAAAGAGAGGGAAGGCAGTAGAGGACATACCTTTGCCTGTCAGAGTCTTGAAGATAGGCTTGTTTTGAATAAAGTGCTCATTTTCACACAGATCTGTGGGAATGGAGTACCACATTATGTTATCGTCTGGGTTGGGGTGGAAAATCTCAGCAAAAGAAAAGAAATGATCTCTGGGTAGATACAAAATATACCATAATCTACTGTAGGCACTAAAAGATTCTTCTTTAACCTTTCATAGATGATACTTGAAAGTGACGAATAAATAAAGAAATGAATTTTCTTTTGTATTTGAAATTTGCACAGGTTAAAATTGCTTACGTGAACTTTGTTAATCATTGTTATGTTGACACCGAAGTGGAAATGAAAGAAATCTACACGAGTAACCACATCTGGAAATTATTTGAGAACTTTCTGGTGGACATGGCAAGGGTAAGTTACACTTTGATGGAACACTTTGATGATGATAGAAAAAATACTATTCATGTTTTGTAGGGGCAGCAAGATATATTTTGACTAAACAGACTTACATATCTGGATAAAAATTTGCAATTGAGGCCACTACCCATTCTTTTGATCTTTTATATTCATGAAGTTGTGAATGAGTTTCATAAGATCATGAGTGATTTTTCTTCTTCTTCTTTTTTTTTTTTTTGCGATACTGGGGATGAAACCCAGGTGCATTCTACCTCCAGGCTACACCCCCAGCCCTATTTTTTTAATCTTTATTTTGAAACAGGGTCTCACTGAGTTGCAAAGGGCCTCACTAAGTAGCTGAGGCTGTTTGCAAACCTGTATCTTCCTGTCCCAGCTTCCCAAATGCTGGGATTACAAGTATGCACCACCACTCCTGGCCCCCTCCTCCTCCTCCTCCTCCTCCTCCTCCTCCTCCTCCTCCTCTTCCTCCTCCTCCTCCTTCTTCTTCTCTTCTTCTTCTTCTTCTTCTTCTTCTTCTTCTTCTTCTTCTTCTTCTTCTTCTTCTAATGCTTTTGTTGGTGAATTATACATCATAGAGAGGTTCAAAATGATACAAACACATGCATGCAGGTATTGGTGTTTTGCCCTTCAGATCCCATCATGCTACCCACCCCTCTTCGATTGCTGTTGGTAGTGTATCTATATATATAGACATAGCCTTATTTGAACTGTTTCCTTCATCTGTTCTCTTTATCCTCCCCAACTTCCTCCTTCTCTTCCCTTTTACTGTTTTGCTGGTCTCTCTCCTCAGTTATCTGAAGTCCCTTTCGTTTCTAATTTCTCTGAAGCATCCACATAGGAGAGAAAAAATTCACCCCTTGATTTTCTGCGACCTGCTCATCTCTTTTAGCATAATAGTTTCTAGTTCTCTCCATTTTTCTGCAGATGATATAATTTTGTTTTTCTTTCTGGCTGAGTAAAATTCCATTGTGTATGTACACCACGTTTTCTTAGTCCATTCATTTGTTGATGGACGCCTAGGTTGGCTCCATAATTTGGCTATTGTGAACTATGCTGCTATAAACATGTACATGTATCACCCTCATCTTCTGACATTAATTCTCTTGTAAAGATGCCAAGGAGTGGTATAGCTTGGTTGTAAGTGATATTCAGTAGTATAGGCTCTACCACCCCAATGGCCAAATAAGCACAAAATACCTAGTATGATATATATAGCAATGGTTAAAGTATTTGTTTTTACCCTTACATATGATTCATATTTGTTATTAAATATAGTCTTAGTAGTCTTTTACATTGATCAGAGAAGACATTTGGCAGAGGTCAATTTGTATTCAGCTCTTACATAAATGCAGTTAGAACTATAACCGGAGGAGGGCTCATGAGGTCTCCAGTGCTGCTTCTGGGCGGAGAGTGCTTGACCTGACTGCTCAGGGCTTAGCATTACTCGCCATTATGTATTCAGTCTTCCTGGGAAACATGCTCTGATAATTTAATCTTATGGCAATTTTTTCATATCATATTCTGTTTTTTCTCTTTCTTTCTTTTTTTTTACTTTGAGTTCATTTTCCTCTTGTTTTTTTGAAGGGATGGGAGGGTGGTAGGGATGGGGAAGGATTTGTGGAGTTGAATGGCATTTTAGATACTTCCCAGCATGTTTTTGGTATGTTAATACTGATTAAATAAATAAATGAGGAAATAAGAGCACGGATAATTCTAATAGATAACACTTCACTTTCTTTAGCATGTGTTAGTCTTTTGCTACCTGAATTTTCATCATGCCCAAGGTCTATTATTTTAGTTTGAAAATAATCGCCTCTAGTTTTTCCTCTAATGTGATAGAGCATGAAGTTTAAATAAGGATCTCACTAGTAAAGATAGAATATAGTTAACTCCTTAGACCTATTAAAATTGCATGGCCAGTCTAGTCACTGGGGTCTTCCTACATTCTTGAGTACTAGTTGCTTTATAGAGGCCTCATGTAGATGGATTTGGAGAAGGATTAGTAAAATCCTTATTTCCATGAGCTTACAAAATAGTCATCAACTGTTTTAGTTCACTGCCTCCCTACAACCCTTTCTGGAAGAAGAGACAGAAAAGTAGATATAGTAGGATACCACTGTAAATCCAGACACTCACAAGCACCCTTGGATAATACCGTGGATTATTCTAGTCCAGGATCACTTTGTATTTAGTAAAGTTTCCAGATGAAATGTGCTTATTTGGCCATTGGGGCGGTTGAGCCTATTTTAGGTTCAAGTGTAAATAAAGTCAAGTTGTTCCTGTTTTACATAATTTCTGTGCAACTAGAACCCACTATTATCTTTCTGATGTAAATCAGTACCTATAGAGAAATCACCCTATTCTATATAATATTAAAAAAAAAAAACCTCTCATCTTTACTCCCAGTGGCCCCTGAAAACCTTGTATCTGACCAACTATAGACTCTCCAGAGTCCTTGAAGTAAAAGATGATTTCTGTGCCAATGACTGAGCTTTAAAATTGCACTTGCAGGGAAATATTAAAGAGATTAGAGACCGAGCCACATGGTTGCACAGTACTACCAGCTAAAGATAAGCCCCACAGAGACCAAGGTGACATGCTTAGAGCCTGAATTACAAGGCTAAGAGGACTTTATTTTTTAAACCAAATAAAGCTGATGATAACTTCTATTTATTATGCCTCCTTGGGAACACTTTCCATTGATGCACCCAGCAGACTAATGTGTATAGATTATAATACATATATATATATATATATATATATATATATATATTTGATGTATGTATATATATTGTGCTTGTGAAAAGATTTCTTAAAATTTTAACTATTTTGGTTAAACAGATAATGCATGTTATTTACTATGTAGAGGCTTTTTAGGGAAATTTCTTTTCCATATAGAGAATTCCTTTTTCTCCCCATGTTAAAAGATTGAGGATGTAATAAAACTATACACTCTAGTTACAAAATAAAGCTGGGCATGATGGCACATGCCTGTAATCCCAGTACTTGGGAAGTTGAGATAGGAGAATAACAGCTTCATGGTCAACCTCAGCAACTTAGTGAGGCTCTCAGCAATGTAGTGAGATTCTGTTTCAAAAGAAAAAATAAATAGCACTGGGGGTATAGCTCAGAGGCAGAAGGCCCCTGTGTGTGCGTGCAATCCCCAGTCTGTCTGTCTGTCTGTCTGTCTCTCTCTCTCTCTCTCTCACACACACACACACACACACACACACACACACACACACAAAGTTACAACATAAGCATGGTTAAGTAAGTATAATGTGGCCTTCTAGGAAAGTTTTATGTTCAGTAGGTAGTAGTTCTCAAACTTTAGAGAGCATCAGAATTTCCTAAAGGCCTCATGAAAACACAGATTTCCTGGCCTATCCCTGAATTTCTGATTTCGTTCCTGGAAGACTTTGCGTGTGTGTGTGTGTGTGTGTGTGTGTGTGTGTGTGTGTGTGTGTGTATTACTGGAAGTTGAACCCACAGGCATTTTACCACTGAGCTACATCCCTAGCACTTTTTATCACTCTTTTTTTTTTTTGGCGGGTCTGGGGATGGGACCCAGGGGCATTTGACCTCTGAACTACATCCTCTGCTTTATTTTTATTTTTTATTTTGAAACAGGGTCTCACTAAGTTGCTGGGGCCTCACTAAGTAGCCGAGGCCGTCCACGAACTGCGATCCTCTGGTTTCAGCCTCTCAAATGCTGGGATTACGAGCGTGTGCCACCACACCTGGCTTTTTTGTTTTTAACACAAGGTCTCACCAAGTTGCCAAGGCTGGCCTAGAACTTGCAATCCTTCTGCCTCCTCGGCTTTCCAAGGGATTATAGATATGTACCACCACCATGCTCAGCATGACTTGACATTTTGAACAAGTTCATAGGTGATTCTGCCACTGCGAATCCAGGGACTACACTTTGAGATCTCTTTAGAAGAGCTTGGTAGTTAGAAGTAGTGATTTCACAGTTAGCCAGACCAGAGTTTAAGCTGAGATTGGCTCTTTTTAACTTGGTTATCTTGGGTAAAGTACTTAACTTATCATGTCTCAGTCAACATTCTTACTACTATAATCCAAAATGATCTGACCGCGCAACTTAGAGGAAAGGAAGTTATTTACTTATAACTTCTTGGTAATTCCGGTTCAGTCCATGTGAGATCTCATCTGAAGCTCAGGACATGGTGGCAGGAAGAGAGAGAGCGTGAGGCTCTGCTTTCATAGCATGGAGGCCAGAAGCAAGAGAGAGCAAGCAAGCAAGGGGATTCAAATACACAACATAATCCCCTGGGCCACAGCCCCAGGGACCATTTTTTTCCAGGCACAGCCCACTCGCCCAACTTGCCATCTGGATACAGCCATTCTAATGGATTTATCCGCTGATGAGATCACAACACTCATGACTCAGTTATTTCAACTTGGAAGACCAATTTCAAGGCTTTTCAGGGGACATTCTATACCTAACTATAACACTGCTCATCCCAAGTTTCTGTAGTTATAAAATCAATACAGTGATGGCCGGGCGTGGTGGCGCACGCTTGTAATCCCCGCGCTTAGGAGGCAGAGACAGGAGGATCGCGCAGGTTCGAAGCCAGCCGCGCTCACTGGCTTAGGAGATTCTGTTTCCAAATAAAAAACGTAAAATTAGGTCTGGGAGTGTAGCTCGGAGGTAGAAGGGCTTCCAGGAACCCCAGTACCACCAAAAAAATAAATAAACAACAACAACAAAAATCAATACAGTGATAATACGTTCCTTGTAGGCTTCCTTGGAAGACCCAGTAGGTTCATGAACATAAAGCTCTTAGCACATATTGGCACCTAGTCAGAGTGTTGGTAGCATCATCCGTAGCATCATCACCAGCCTGGTAAGTAATTGCAAGAAGCTTCCCTGAGACTCGTACCAAATGATAATATAGAACATACTCAAAGGGAAGATGATCCATCCCAGGCAAGAGCCAGAAATGTGTGAAGCTGCACACGCACAGCAGTAGTGACAGGAGCTGCCACAGAGGACATGAATCCGATTGGATGTTAAAACCAAGATGAATCCTGGAACAATTGATTTACATTGGTAAAAAAAAAAATGGTGAAGAGAATCTGAAGGAAAGGTATTTGGCAAGATAGATCTACAGACTCATTGCAACTTAGGGTTGGAAAATATTAAGAGTCATTCTGTTCAACTTTAGGTTCAGTTTATAGCCTTCAGGAACTATCTAAAGATTTCTATTAACAATCTCTTCTTTCCTTCCTCCTTCCCTCCTCCTCCTCCTCCTTTTCCTCCTCTTCCTCCTCCTCCTCCTCCTCCTCCTTTTCCTCCTCCTCCTTCTCCTCCTCTTCCTCCTCCTCCTCCTCCTCCTCCTCCTCCTCCTCCTCCTCCTCCTCCTCCTCCTTCTTCTTCTTCTTCTTCTTCTTCTTCTTCTTCTTCTTTTCTTCTTCTTCTCCCCCCCCCCCTCTCTGTACTAGGTATTAAACCCAGGGGCATTCTACCACTGAGTCACAACCCTTAAAACCATTTTATTTTATTTTTATTTTAAAATTGGGTCTGGCTTAATTGCTGAGAATCTTGCTACATTTTCAAGGCTGGCTTCAAACCTATGATCCTCCTGGTGTGCCCTACCATGCCTTGCTATATTGTGTGAAATACTAATTGTTTATTATTATTATTATTAATTATTATTATATTTATTGTTATTAGTGTGTGTGTGTGTGTGTGTGTGTGTGTGTGTTACTGGTGATCAAACATAATAGACAAAAGCTTATTCCCTGGCTTTACCACTTGACCTTTCTGCTGCAACATAGAACAATTCAGTTCAGGAAAGATACCCGTATTTATTAGAAGCAGCATACTCTCCTTGCCTGTGGCCTATTTTGAAATTATGAAATCATGACATTGTATAACTTAAAAGAACTTAAGGCCTAGATTGGCCATTTTGTCTGTGAGCTAGAGAGGTAATATGCTAGATGACTCTTCTTTCTTTTATAGAATGAGAACCCATCTCCCCCAACAGCTTCTCCAGATTTTTCTTCTTCTATTTTTGTTTTTCTTTCCCCTCTCTCCTTCTCCCCACCTCTTTATTTATTTATTTATTTTTTGTGGTACTTGGGATTGAACCCAGAGGCATTCTACCTTCAAGCTACATCCCAAACACTTTTAATTTTTCTTTTTTAGTTTTAAAACAAGGTCTAGCTAGGTTGCTGAGGTTGGCCTCGAACCTTTGATCCTCCTTTCTTAGCCTCTGAAGTACTGGGATTATAGGCGTGTGCCACCATGCCTGGCTCCCATATTTCTTGATAGCTCTTTATGTCTCTCGGTTTTTGTTTCTTGTCTTTCATTGGTTTCTCTTCTGCTGTGGACTCTGGGATCCCACTTTCCACATACTCTTGGGTTCCTGCTCGTCTCTGTGTTTAGCATCCGAGATAGAGTCTACTGTTTCACACAGGATCTGCCAACAAAATTACATTTTAGTAGACAGTTGGAGAACAGCTTTGTTTAGTTTTTAAACCAAAACTAATCGGTTTAAAAGTTCATTGTTTTAAATAAATGCAGTATCGACAGGTAGAGGCACCCGGGCCACCTTCTGCCTTCCTTCTTCTGGTTCTCTAGAGTCAACACTACCAGGATGCTTTTATTTGTTCTTGGCTGAAGCACTTGAGAGTCACCTCTATTTGTATTTTTCATTTTCTTGCTGGCACCCCAATTGTCTTTTATCTTCCTAAGACTCATATAAGAAAATCATTCCTGAAAGATAGTTTTTAATAAATGGATTGTAGGCTATTTCACATTTGTATCCCATTCTGCTTTCCTGAGAGAGGCAGTGACCAAGGCCTGTAAACATACCAGATCCAGGCAGGCAGCAAAAGCTATTAGACCCGTGAAAAGTTGCTACCCTGTGTCTCTGAACATTTAATGACAGCCTGTTTTGATCTATGTTCTAATGCAGCCAAAATGGGTGTTTGTGGGGCAGAGATGCTTTTCTTTGGCTTCATAACTGATTGTTGTTGCAAAGTCAGGGGACTTGAGCCATTATTAGGAAGCACATGGACGGTGTGAGCTATGGTCAGTGTTAGCCTCCGATCATATATATAGAAGATGTTCCCAATTTCACTATCAATTTCAAGATCCTATAATGACTGCCAGTGCTCTAAGTGATGTACTGGCAGAATGAAATTAGGCCAAGAAGTAATTTAGGTGGCACACCTAACGTGGTGTCACATCACTGTGCCACCAGTCAGCACAGGACAAATCATTGTCTCTTATTTTCTGATCAATCAATCGCTTGAGCAATTCACTCTAACTTACTAAACAGTTGAAAGTTAGGAGTAAAGAGAATTCATGTGGACTTTGAAATGCACTTTTCTATTTCTTTCATTGGGTAGGATTAAATAAATAGGTTTGATATAATTTGCTTGACTTTCTTAGGTTGAATGACATATTGATAAATCTCATTTATGCATTCACAGATTTATGTATTAATATACTTATTTTTGTACATAAAGTGTTTTATTGTTTTATGCTAACATTGTTTACGCTGACTCGACGGAGTTTTGGATTCCTATGCCAAAGGTTGCTCAGGTGCTGCAAAAAATAGAAAATGCTTCCTGAATCTGTGTGTTGTCCTTACACAGGGTCCCTGCTAATTTTCTCTGTATGTTCCAATTTTAGTAGTGGAAACTAATACTGTAACTTAGTTATAGTAACTAAGGGCATGGTGGCACTGAGATACAGTAAGTCTCATTTTAAAGGGTTTGTTTTTATATGGCTTTATTTGCTGTCATTGCTGGGAAATAAAACTAAAGCAATTTTATACATTTTCTTTTTTGTGTAGTACGTTTCCTTCCTTTGTAACTTTATTTATCTCCTCCAACTTGCACGCTGTACTGTAATGATGGCGTCCACAGGGACTGAAGACCTGTGTGGCTCTCCTTGATGATCTACTGGCTGTTCCCTGTCCTTTCTGCTCTTTGAGTTCTGGATGGTATTGATCATAGCTGATCAGTTCTTCCTTGAAACACTGAGACCCGTGATCAGTCCCATTTTCTGTGCGTTCCATGACAGGCTACTCCCCTGTCTCCTGGCTGCTTCCTCTGTGTCTCCCTAACTTACAAATCATGGGGTGTGCCAGGCCCAAAGCCTGGACTTGATCCTGCTCTCATCTGACTTTAATACCAGGTTGATTGACGCCTACACTCCCTGAGGTCCAGTTTTACTTATCTGTCTATATGACCTCTCCATTTGGCGCTCTCTGATTTTAAACTCTTTATTCATTTCCCGAGCTCTACTGCAAACAGTTCCTCCTCAAGTCTTCTGTGTTTTGGTAAATGCAATTCCACTTTTCATTCTAAGCAGACAGGAAAAACATCTTGCTGTCATCTGTCAGTCTTGTTTTCTTACATCTCAATCCAGTCCTTCAGCAAATGTTGCAAGTTCTAACTTTAAAAACATCCCACATGTGACTCCGTTTGAACACTTGGATCATGACCACCCGGTTCCTAAGTACCATGAACTCTTATTAGACAGAGGGAGAGGTGAACAGGGAGGAGGAAGAGGGAGGAGTAGGTTGGCTCAGTTCTCTGTTTGGATTCCTTCAGAGGCTTCCTTTCTTATCCAGAGTTAGACCCCTGCAGGTCTGGCTGTGCTGTGCTTCGCTCCCTTGCCCTGGTCTTCATAGTCTCTGATCTCCCCGGCTAGCTCTCTGTTTGGTCTCCTTGCTGCTCCTGCCAACCGGCTCCATTTCAGCAATTTGCATTTCCCCGGGATGCTCAACCCCCAGGTATGCTCATGCCTGCTTCCTTTCTTCCTTCAGGTCCCTCCTTTAAGGCACCTTTTCAGAGAGGTCCTCACTGATCGCTTGCCACCCTCTTAGGCTTGTTCCATTTTTCTTCATTGAACTTACTGCCACGAGCCATTTTCTTGGGTAGTTGCATTTATTTTAGGAGAAGCAAAGGAAGGTCAGGGATCGTGTCTGTTCTGTTCACTGCCGCATACCTCGCCTAGAACAGGGTCCCGCACATAAGTAGATACCCAGCGACTATCTGTGGGAGAAATAAATAAATGCCATCTGAAGTTAAATATATTTAAATAGTGGACCTAAATCAAAGCAGATGTAGTCATAATACAGAATTAAGCAGGCATATCAGTGGAATGAAACAAATAGCCAGCAATAGACTTTTATTTGGTGAGATCTTAATATATAATAAAAATAGAATAAGAAAAAATGGGTATTTCCAGGGATTAGCAAACATCTGTGAAGAGCAAGATAATGAATATTTCTGTTTTGTAGACCACTATTACAATGATTACAGCAATCACTAAAAAAAAAAAAAAAAAAAAAGGAACCGAAGGCAGCACATAATTGGATGGGCATGGCCAGATTTGACCCACAGGCTGTACCTATTCTTGGATTATTAAGTTGATAATATAAACTCCATCCAGATAGTGACTTTTTTGTATATTTTGTTCACTGGTGGATTCCAACTATGTGAAACATTATTGGCATGGAACAGGCGCTCAGTAAAAGAATGATGATTTGAAAATTAAGTGAAAACGATTGTTGAGGACACTGGCTATTTGGGGTGAAATGAACTTATAATAGTAATAAGCAAAATGGATTTTTAAATGTAAAAATGGAAGCAATTAAAATAGATGGAAATATAGATAAAATATCAGTCTTTGGATGAGAAAGGTATTTTTTTGTTGTTGTGGTACTGAGAGTTGAACCCAAGGATGTTCTACCTATGTGCTATATACCCCAAGCCCTTTTTATTTATTTTGTTGTTGTTGTTTTGAAACAGGATCATGCTAGGTTGCTGAAGGTCTCACTGAGTTTCTGAGACTGTCTTTAAACCAGTAATTCTATTTCAGCCTCCCAAGTACTTGAAACACAGGTGTACACGACCATGCGCAGCCTAGAAAGGTCTTTTTAGCATGAAAACAATGGGTGCAATTGGTTAAGGAAGATGAGAAATTTCACTGTTTGAAAATGTAATACTTAAATACATTAAAAAATAAAAAATAAAAATAAAAACATCAACATATAAAAAGTTGCTATACTTTTAAATAAGGCACATAAATCCCATAAAGATTTTCAGGAAAATACTAATGCTCTAATAATAATTTACAGGCATTTGTAATTGATAAAATAGGATATATAAGTAGTTAATAAATCTCTGAAAAATGTTCAACTATTAACACTTTAAAAATATAAAGGTATTTAGACCCATGTTTTAGCTGTCTAAGTTCCAAGTGTGACGAGATAATACTAAATGTTGATGATGGTTCAGGATGCACATTTTCATACTTGGTCAATAAAAGTATATATATATATATTTTGCGGTACTGAAGATGGAACCGAGGGGCAGTGTACGTCCAAGTGACACTCCCAGCCCTATTTTTTTATTATTTATTTTGAAACGGGGTCTCACTGAGTTTCAAAGGGCCTCAC
Source organism: Muscardinus avellanarius (assembly GCF_963383645.1). NCBI lineage: Eukaryota > Metazoa > Chordata > Mammalia > Rodentia > Gliridae > Muscardinus > Muscardinus avellanarius. The sequence goes on from NC_137797.1 coordinate 90,744,622, forward strand.
TAAGTAGCTGAGGCTGGCCGTGAACCACGATCCTCCTGTCTCAGCCTCCCGAATCCTGGGATTACAAGTGTGCGCCACCACGCCCAGTGACGAAAGTATAATTTTAAGGAGGCTTTATGAAAAAAAAAATTTGGTAATACAATGCTTTTTTCTTTTTTTTTTTTGTGGCACTGGGGGTAGAACCCGGAGGCTTTCTACCTCTGGGCTATTCTCTGAGACCTATTTTCTATTTATTTGGAAACAAGGTCTCACTAAATTGCTGAGAGCCTTACTCAGTGGCTGAGGCTGAACTTCCAACCTGTGAGATCCTCCTGTCTCAGCTTCCCAAGCGCGGAAATTACATGCTTTATACCTTTTTAAGATGTCATTCAATTTACCTTCCAAAAATCTCTCTTTGGAAATAATTAGAAATGCTATCAAGTATTTACAGTAAAAAAAAAAAGCCAACAGACTTTTATAATAATATACAGTAACAAATAGGTTAAATGTTTAACAACAGAGAAATGTCTAAATAAATTATGACATTTATAAGATGGATGTTAGAGTCACTGATATTACTTTTTGAGGACTTTCAGTGTGAGAAATGTTAATGTTAATTAGTTGAGTATAATAAGGAAACAAAATGGATTATCCAACATAACTTTAATTACCTAAGATACATATGGCAGAGAAAAAAGATTAGACACTGCCAAAATATTAACCATAATTTTATCCAAGATATCATGTCCTGGATAATTTTTGTTTTCCATTTTATTTTTTGTATACTTTTCAGAGTTCCTACAATTAATACACAGCATGTATGTCTACACAAGTTTTTTAAATCCCATTATGATGTATGAATACAGTGCACCAATAAAAAAATTTTTAAAAATTGTTCTCAAAAATAAATGTTGAATTCTAAGAGAGCCAATTGAAGATATGAGCAGATGATTCACATACAGAGAAGATATAGAAAGCAAACTTGGAACAGTTTTAGCTTCAAATAAAGGAATGCAAATTAAAATGAATATGAAATTTCACCTCCTATATCTATAGGAGCAGTTTTACTCTCCTTGAGGAATATTAACATGATCCCTAGAATCATTTTATTCTGCGCTCTCTATGGTCAAAAAGTATGTCTCTAGAGCATCCTACCCTGTGGGTTCACCACTCACTGCATGTAGCCATCTAAATTTAAATGCTAATTAGGGTATGTTAAATTAAAACAAAGAGAAAGATTCATCTCCTCAGCTACATCAGCCATATTTTAAGTGTTCAATAAGTGAGTGTATCTAGGGACTATTGGCTATCCTGGACGTAGCAGATTTTCATCTTTGTAGAAAGTTCCATTGGGCAGTGCTGCTCTACTATCTGATAACTCATGTATTATATATAGCCCTTATTCCTGAAGGGTTGCCGCCACTGTTAGAGCAGGAGAGAGGAAAGATGGTGTATATGTTAGAGCTTCAAACATAATCAAAGCTGGAAATTTCACTTAATATTTGCTCAACAATCTGGATGTGGTGGCGCACGCTTGTAATCCCCACGCTTGGGAGGCTAAGACAGGAGGATCGCGCAGGTTCGAAGCCAACCTCAGCTACTTAGTGAGGCTCTCAGCAACTTAGTGAGACCCTGTTTCAAAATAAATAAAATATTTTAAAAAATAGGTCTGTGAGTATAGCCCGGAGATAGAAAGCCTCTGGGTTCCACGTCCAGTACCACCAAAAAAAAAAAAAAAAAAAAAAAAAAAAAAAAAATATATATATATATATATATATATATATATATATATATATATATATTTGCTCAACAAATCATTTTAGAATACACACTAAGTAAAGTACTGAGATGCTGCCTGTACAGTGGTAAGCAAGACTCCTCAGTTCCTGGTCTCCAGGAATTATGTTCTAATGGTGGAGAAGAGTTTTTAATGGCTTACTTCCCAGAAACCCCCGCGGCTGCTTCCTCCTTCAGTTCTTTATTATGATATGTTACCAAATAAATTTAAATGAGTAATCCTTAACCATATTCACCTTTCTGCAGCATTCTCTGCATCACTGGCCCCTCTTTAATTTTCTCCAAAGTTTATTATTTTCTCTATTTTTACCACTTAAGGTGTTATATATTTATTGTCTACAGTGTGCCTCTTGCTTAAAATAAGGGCTCTCATAGAGACTGTTTTGTTTGGTTTCCTATTCTAATTTCTAACCTAACTTTTAGCTTTAACTTAATAATTTATATCTTTTATGATGTGCCATAAATTTTTGCCAACATAGAGTACAATTTAGCTGGAAATAGAACAGGAAAGATTACTTTTGTTTGTTTTTTTGGTGGTACTGGGGTTCCTGGAAACCCTTCTACCTCTGGGCTACACTACCAGACACCTATTTTTTTATATTTTTATTAGGAAACAGGGTCTCTTAAGCCAGCAAGGCTGGCTTCGAACCAGCGCCATCCCCCTGTCTCTGCCTCCCAAGCATGGGGATTACAAGTATGCGCCACCACGCCCGGCGAGGACAGATATTTTAAAGGTTTTTTTTTTTTTTTCCTGAAAGAGGTAATGACGGTAGACTATTTTTCAAATTATAAAATGTATTATTAATTTTTTTTGGCCGGTCTGGGGATAGAACCCAGGGGTATTCGACCTCCAAGCTATACCCCCAGCCCTATTTTTTATTATTTATTTTGAAACTGGCCTTGAACTTGCAATCCTCCTTTCTTAGCCTCCCAAATTGCTGGGATTATAGGAATAGTTAAAATATTTTTAAAACTCCATGATATTATACTAGCTAGAGATTTATGGAGAGATTTAAATAGCAAGTAGTGGCAAAGTCTAAGAAAAATCTCAAATAACCTAAAAGTGAGGCAAGAGATTGATTTCTAATAAATGTTTGGAGGACAGTTGAGTATCGGTATGGAAAAAATTAATCAGAATCTGTAAGTCAGTTCACTGAGAGCAGCACATTCAAGATAGTTTATAGAGTTAAAAACTAGAACAAAAATGTATACACTATCCCTTTATTTTGTACAAGGGAGGTTTTATATTTTTTATACTAAATAAATAGTACTGACCAAAGAAAGTAATAATAGCTGGACGTGGTGGCGCACGCTTGTCATCCCCGCGCTTGGGAGGCAGAGACAGGAGGATAGTGCAGGTTCGAAGCCAGCCGCGCGTGCTGGCTTAGGAGACCCTGTTTCCAAACAAAAATGTAAAAATAGGTCTGGGAGTGTAGCCCAGAGGTAGAAGGGCTTCCAGGAACCCCAGTACCACCAAAAAAAAAAAAAAAAAAAAAAGAAAGAAAGAAAGTAATAAATAATACCTGACTGTTAAAAATTAGTTTACAAGCTGGGCGTGGTGGCGCATGCTTGTAATCCCAGGATTTGGGAAGCTGAGACAGGAGGATCGTGCTTTGTGGATAGCCTCAGCTACTTAGTGAGGCCCTTTGCAACTTAGTGAGACCCTGTTTCAAAACAAAGACTAAAAAATAGGGCTGGGGGTGTAGCTCGGAGGTAGAATGCTCCCGGGTTCCATTCCTAGTACTAAAAAATAAAATTAGTTTACACAATGAAGGATTAGATAAGGAAGCAATTATTATAAATAAAAAGTCAGCTGGGTGTGGTGCTGAACGCCTAAAATCCCAGTACTTGGGAGGCTGAGACAAGGGTATTACAGGTTCAAGGACAGCCTTAGCAAGTAATGAGACTCTCATCAACTTAGCAAGACCCTATTTCATAAAATAAAAATAAAGTACAGCTGTAGGTATAGTTTGAAAGTAGAGCACACCTGAGTTCAATCCCCAGTAACACACACACACACACACACACACACACACACACACACACACACACAAACACACACACACAGTCAAAATACAAAATCTAAAAAGACCCCATAAAAAGTATGTTAAACCGAGCCGGGCGGGCTTGGTGGCTCACGCTTGTAATCCCAGCTGAGACAGGAGGATCACAGTTTGTGGACAGCCTCAGCTACTTAGTGAGGCCCTCTGCAACTCAGTGAGACCCTGCATTCACCCAGCCAGACCCCCCAAGGCAAGAGCTAGGTCTGGCAGTGTGCACTCTATGTGCCCATAGATTTTGGGTAACTCTATAAATTTATGATTTTAGGGGACCTGCCCGGCCAGCAAATCCTACTCTGGTTATTCAATTCCTTCTTTGGTGAAATATATATTTAAAAAAAAAATCAGAAAGTAAAATCAGCCATCTTGCACATTTCTTTGTTATAGCCTAAATTTGTAAAAGTAGACTTCACATACGAGATTAACGAGATAACGGAGAAAAGGATTAATTTTTACCGTGTGCCGCAACTCGTTCCCAAAATAGATGAAAGCCTGATGGTGCATTAAAATGATGAAATAAATGTAGCCTTTAGAAATAAGTGTGTAGGGAATGACAGCACACTGAAATGTTTCATAGGACATAATGCTGCACCTTTAATATATGCGGATAGATTAAAACTTTAAAAATATATGAATTACACATAAAAGCATAATGTAATGTGATGTAATTCTATTTAAGCCATTTCCAACTTTTGTTGTAAAGAAGCAAGGAAAATAAAACGAAAAAGAAATATTACACATTTTATTAGGGTTTTCCTAAAATTTTAAAAAAGATTTTAAAAAGGGCCGGGCGTGATGGTGCACACTTGTAATCCCAGCATTTGGGAGGCTGAGACAGAAGGATTGAGGTTCATGGCCAGCCTCAGCTACTTAGTGAGGTCCTCTGCAACTTAGTGAGACCCTGTTTCAAAAAAAAAGGAATAAAAAAATAAGGTTGGGGTGTAGCTCGGAGGTACCACAAACACACACAAAAAGATTTTTAAAAATACAGTGAAGCCAGGCATGGTGATGCACGCTTGTAATCCCAGCGCTTGGGCGGCTGAGACAGGAGGATCGCACAGGTTCGAAGCCAGCCTCAGCTACTCAGTGAGGGTCTCAGCAACTTCGTGAGACCCTGTTTCCAAATAAAATATAAAATAGGTCTGGGAGTATAGCCTGGATGTAGAAAAGCTCCTGGGTTCCACCCCAAGTACCACACACACACACAAAAGAACAGCGGTTTCTTACATTTCTTGCGTCCATAATATTGCAGTGTAGGATGCAAGAAACAGCATCATAAGTGGGGCAGAGAAAACATCATCAAAGGAGGAGCAGATTCCCATAGTTTTATAAACACAGAATTTTTTTCATTACCTAGGAGTGTGTGTGTGTGTGTGTGTATGTGTATGTGTGTGTGGTACTAGGGGTGGAACCCAGGGGCTTTTCTATCTCCCAGACCTATTTTATATTTCATTTGGAAACAGGGTCTCACTAAGTTCCTGAGAGCCTCACTAAGTAGCTGGGGCTGGCTTTGAACCTGTGCGATCCTCCTGTCTCAGCCTCCCAAGTACTGGAATTACAAGTGTTCGCCACCTGCCTGGCTTTCATTACCTAGGGTTTTAAGTAAAGCCTTTATCTAGAAATACATTACTTTTGTCAATGTAGTGATTGAAAAGGAAATTTTCAGGTGGTGCTTGAGCACCTTGTCCAGTTGCAAGTAATACAGTGTGATGCTGTAATAGCCCGAGAGAGCCCCGCAGGATTGCGCGAGATGTCCTGGAAGAGAAAGAAGGTTGTTTGTGCTGCTCGGGTCAGAACCATCCTGCCACCTATTCAACCTCAAGACAGTTTTAGCTTTCATCTCACGAAAGTTCACCATAAAAGCCAGTGCTAGAAAGATACTAAGTCCTACTTCATCATGGGAAAATCAATTTTATATTAGTTCCGAGACCATATTAAATGTTAATCCTAGGCTAGCATGGTCCATAAATATAGCCTAACCCAAAGTTAACTTAAAAGAAAAATAGGAGTCCTTAGTCTTTTATTTTTAAAGTTAATTGATTCCCTTCTTTTACAAATATTTACAAGTAGTCCCGTCTTATCCAGTGTCACTTTTTCTGCAGTTTCAAACATCTGAGGTTGACCAAAGTTCAAAACATTAAATGGAAAATTCCTGAAGTCAGCAATTCCTGTTATAAATTACATGTCGTTCTGAGTAACTTGTGAAATCTTGCGCTGCCCAGTGTCACCCCTGCCCTCTGGCCTGCAGTGAATCATCCCTTTGTAAACCAGCCTGTCTACACTGCATATGCTCCCTCCCTGCCAGCCACTAGTCCCCCTCAGTCAGAGATCAGAGTCGCAGCATCTCACTGCTTGTATGCACATTACCCTGATTTTACTTATTCATGGCCCCAACACTTAAGAATAGTGATCGCTGGACATGGTGATGCATGCCTGTCATCCCAGTTCAAAAAAAATACGGCTGAAAATGTAGTTCCAGAGTAGAACACTCTTGGTTCAATCCCTGGTTAAAAAAAAAAAAAAGAAAAAAAAAAGAAAAAGAAGAAAGAAAGAAAGAAAAAGAAAAGAAAAAAGAAATAGAAAGAAAGAAAAGAATAGTGATGTCGACAATTCAGATACCCCAAAGAAGATCTGCAAAGTGCTTCCTTCAAGTGAAAACATAATAAGGTATTCAGGAAGAGGGAGAGGGAGAGTGGAGGGTGAGAGGAGAGAAAGTACTCATTCGTATAGTTTCTATCGCAACATATTGTTAAATTTTTCTATTTATTATGTTATTAATCTCTCTCTGTGCCTAATTTTAGAATTAAGTCTTATCATGGATGGATGGATGGATAAGAAGAAATATAGAGAGTTTAGTATTCTCCATGGTTTCAAGCATCCTTCGAGGGTCTTAGAACATATCCCCTGTGGATAAAGGGGGACTGCTATATTGAACATCTTATATGTGTTAGGCACTAGGTTATATGTTAGAACAAAGCTAGATTACATAGTTTGACATAATTTATTTTCTTTAACTTTACCCTTACAATAACCCTATGAGATTATAGTAAAAACCTTTCAGTTCTAATAACAACATCAGAGAGATGTCATTTATTTTATTATTATCATTGGTGGTGGTAGTAGTGGTGGTGGTAGTGGTGTTGCTGGGGACTGAATTTAGCAGCATTCTACCTTCAAGCTATCCCCAGTCCTTTTAAGTTTTTGTTTTGAAACAGGGTCTTCCTAGGTTGTTGAGAGTCCTGGTAAATAGCTGAGGCTGGCTGTGAACCTGAGATCCTCCTGTCTCACCCTCCCAAGTACTGGGATTACAGGTGTGCGCCATTATTCCCAGCAGATTCCATTTTATAGATGAGGAAAAAATGAAGTGCCCAGATGGGAGGTGGCCAAGACGCGAGCTTTTCCTGTTCTTTTCCCCTCCTCCAGCAGATACTGGCATGGGCACTTTCATTTTTCAAGCTAAAAACATTGGGACTCATGGTTTAAGAAGAGAGTATTTCTCTTTTAAGAATTTGTGTGAAAAGTTTTAAGGCAGTATCACATTAAATTACATTTACTTCTTCTTTTCATTAGGCATCTTATTGAAAAGACAAAAAATTACATCAAATTTGGACTGCCTAAGAACATCTGGTACATATGGCCACCATATTTACCCACCACGATTTGCGAACACTTAGACTTAATTTCTCTGTTCTCAATGTTTTAGTTTTTTTCTCACACCCTTTTCTCTCCTCCTCCCCCTTCTGTCTTTTATCCTCATGTTTTCTGTATGTTTTCCATCTGTTTTTAATCGTGTTTCTTAGCATTTGCAATTTGTCCACCCTGACACACACAGGCAGCAGAGATGTCCCTCTCGGGCTGTCCACAGCTCTCATATTGCGCCTTCTTGCTCAGCCTGCCCAGAAGAATGCATTCAAAGTGCACTTCCCGGCTTTCCAGATCATGTTTAATTTTTTCTTTTTGTGGTACTGGGGATTGAACCCAGGGCCTCACACATGCTAGTTTCTGTGTTTGCCCTCTCCAGTTTGAGATAGGTATTTTAACGGGAAATGCACAGACATAAACCACCATTAATCACACCTCCCACTTTCTTAGAATGACTATTTCCTTGTTGGTAGCCTCACATGGAATGGGATTATATTTTCTATCAAAGCCAAGCTTGGGGACTGAGGTTGGTGTTCATGAGGAGAGAGAAACGAATCATACATAAGGGGGTACCCATCTGTGAAGGAATTCTGGTCCCTGGCTGAAGTGAGAGTCACATTTGAAGGAGAAACTACTGCAAAATGATCCAGTTCTAATGGATTTGAAGTAGAAAAGAAAAAAGATTGTTACGAAGAGTTGTCTCAGGACAGTTTTTTGAAGACTCCAGTATTGCGTTCTAATGCAGAAATGTGACAAAGCCTATTAAGTTGTTGTGCATCTCTGCAGGTTTGCAACACCACCACCGACCGGAAGCACACGGACGTCTTCTTGGAGAAGTGCGTCACCGAGTCGGTCATGAGCATCGTGAGCGGCTTCTTCAGCTCTCCTTTCTCCGACAATAGCACCAGCCTCCAGGTAGCTTAACCAAGTTCAGAAGCACTCTGCCATCTGAGAGTAGGGAAAAGGCATCTTCTGGTCGGAAAGTTGTTTCCAAGCTTCTTCTTTTTCTGGTACTAGGGCTTGAAGCCAGGGGTATTCTACCTCTGGGCTACTCCCCACTCCTATTCTATTTTTTATTCGGAGATGGGCTCAGTAAGTTACCAAGAGCTTTGCTAAGTGGCTGGGGCTAGCCTTGAGCCTGTAAATCCTCCTGTCTCCACCTCTCAAGTAGTAGGATTATAGGTGCATACCACCAAGCCTGGCTGTTTCCAACACCTCTGATAATCACTCTTCTCTCCTGTTATTTACTATTATGCTCCTTTCTGGGTTTGCCAAGTTTGTCTCTTTATTTTAAATAAAGAGACTCCATCTTTAAATTGAATTGTTTTTCCTCTTTTTGTAAGCAAAATGAAACCTTTCATAGCTATATGTTGACTGTTTGCCAAGTATTAAAATAATGGCATGATTCTGTAAGTGGATAGGTATTCTAATTTAATCGTTTCATTTTAGTGATTTATTGTAAAAGAATTAGCAGAGGCTTATATATTAAGATTTTTATCCAGGTACCTAGAACACTTAAAAATTTATATTACCTTAAATGTCTAGAAACGGAAAAGCTAAATTATCTTATGTCTGTAAGGTGGCTTATCATATAGCAATTAAAAATCATATTTTAAAAAGAAAATTGATGAAAAGGTAAAAAGGCTGGGACATATAACTTGGAGGTAGAATGTCTGTGAGTTCAATTCCCAGTATTATAAAATTAACTAATTAATTAAAAAATAAAGAAAAAGAAAATGGATGACTTTGGAAAACGATTATAAAGTAATTGGGCCACAGAATTGCAGTATAGTCTCATACTTTGTATAAGAATGCATACACGTATATGCACAGGAACCTCAGAAAGCAAGTGTCACCAACCCTCTGCATCTGCGCATTCAGCCACCTCGGAGTAAAATATTCCCGCCCCCCAAACTGCATCTATATCGAACATATACAGACCTTATTTTCTTGTCATCATTTGATGTAACAACCATTTGTATGGAATTTACATTGTATTAAGGTATTATAAATAATAGAGTGATACTTAAAAGTATATAGAAAATGTAAATAGGTTATATGCAAACACTATCCAATCTCATATAAGAGTTCATTTATGGTCTGTGAGTTATGGTATATGAGGGGTTTTCCTTAAAATGTTGATATTATCTCCAGATTGAAGGATTATTGGCTATTTTTATTTCTATGGTTCCCATATATTATATAGTGACTGTATATTACTTTTATACTTTTATTAGTGCATTATAATTATGCATCATAGTAAGATTCAAGTGATACATTCATACAGGAGCACATCATTCGATGTGTTTCCCTCCATAACCCACCCCACCCCCGCTTCCTCCCTCCCCGTACAGATTAGTGGGATTAGTAGTGATAGGCTCCTACATCCTCCTACATCCTCCTTTCCCCTCTCCACATTCCTCCCCTAATCTCCTTTCACTATTCTACTGGTCTCTCTCCTCATTTACCTTTGGTATTTTCTAATTTCTCTCTAGCTCCCTTAAGTTTCCTGTTTTCTCTCTGGATTCCACATATGAGATTTGAAAACATAGGGCCCTTGACTTTCTGGGTCTGGCTTATTTCACTCAACATGATTTAGTACTCTTATAAAATAGCATTTTGGTTATACTGTTTAGGAAAAACTTTTAAACTACTAGAAATTCCATAAAATTATTTCTATAGCCAGGTGTAATGGCCTAAAATCCCAGGACTTGGGAGGCTGAGAATGGAGGATCTGAGATTCGAGACCATCCTCAGCAACCTAGCAAGGTCTATTTCAAATAAAAATAAAAATAAAAAGTATTAGGGGGTCTGCTTCAGAGCTTGAAGGTCCCTAGGTTCAATCCCTGGAATCACAAAACAAACAAGCAAACAAACAATAATAAAATAAATAAGTAAATAAATGAACAATAATAAATAAATAAATAAATAAGAGCTAGGGTTGTAGCTTTATAAGGTAGAATGTCCCTGGCTCACTCTCCAAAACCTCTAAATAAATGAATAAATATTGTTTTCTAGCTCAAAATGACTGTCCCTCTGCTTGTCCATCATATAAAACGAAACCAACCAATCACACTCAGAAACACCTGTTATATCTTTACTTAGGAATAAACAAGGGATTATTAAAAACTACTTAAACTCATATAATTGACTTCAAGAAATGGTTAATTCTCTTATTAAGAATAGAGTTAAAATACGTTGGGTGTGGTGGTAGATGCCTGTAATCCCAGTACTTGGGAGGCTGAGACAGGAGGACTGCCAGTTTGAAGACTGCTTTCATAATTTACTGCGACTCTCAGCAACCTAACAAGAACCTGTTTCAAAACACACAAACAAAGAAATAGAAAGGTCTGAGGGTGTAGTTTGGAGGTAGACTGTCCTCGGGTCCGGTACCTAGTATCCCCCCCAATATAGTTAAAACACAAGTGATTGGTTTTGCATAGTATCTGCCACAGTTCCGATCATGAACACATGGTGTTGTTTGCTGATATTTATTAAATAGCACTGAAACCTGAAAGACTGTGTCTTACTATTTACTTATTTTGGTGCTGGTGATTGAACTCAGGAGCATCCTCACCTTTGTTTTCTTTTTTATTTGGAAGGAAGGGCTCGCTTATTTGCCGAGTCTGGCCTTGAACTCACGATTCTTCTATCAGCCTCCCAAGTATTGGGATTACCGGCATGTGCCTCAGCATGCAGCTTGTATTTTATTTTGATACATCTTTTGATAATACATAGACCTCATCGGGTGTATTAATAGTTTATTGGCACCATTTGCCAATTTTCTTTCTGGTTTCAGACACACCAGCCAGTTTTTATTCAGCTGCTGCAGTCGGCCTTCAGAATCTACAACTGCACCTGGCCGAGCCCAGCACAGAAAGCCTCCGTGGAATCCTGTATCAGAACCCTGGCTGAAGTGGGTGAGTGAGTGGTGGCCAGCTTGCCTTAGCTGCACATCTCTTAGAGACACTGGGCTTTGGGCTAAATGGCAGTACAAGCAAGGGTTTGAGTTCACAACTTCATAAGAACACAGGTATGGTTTCTGAACATTGCAGGTTTTGGGTGGAAGGGAATATTTCTAAATTTAAATGTAACATTATTGTGAAGCTGGGCATGGTGATGCATGCGTGTAATCCTAGTACCTGGGAGGCTGAGAGAGGAGGATTGCAGGTTCAAGACCAGCCTCAGCAGTGTTGTAAGACCCTCAGGAACATAGTGAGACCCTGTTTACTGGGGATGTAACTTGGAGGTAGAATGCTCCTGTTTTCAATCCCCAGTTTTACACACACACACACACACACACACACACACACACACACACACAGTGTAATATCATTATATATGCCACTTAAATAGAGCTCAATAAAATGTTACAGGCATGATTTTAGTTTATTGTTATTTTCCATTTCACTTTGCAGTTGTTTGTTTTGTGGTGTTAGGTATTGAACCCAGGGGTATTCTACCTCTGAGCTATACCCCATCTCTCTTTTATTTTTTATTTTGAAATAAGGTCTCACTAACTGCTAAGGGCCTCGCTAAAGTGCCGAGACTGACTTTGAACCTGTGAAACTCTTGCCTCAGCTTGCCAAGTACCGGGATTCCAGGTGCACACCACCATGCCTGGCTTGTTGATTCATGGCCTGACTTACTAAGACCTTCCTAGGGCATTAGGACTTTCTGAGGGCTTTTTGGTGTTCCAATTTTGTTTGAAGTACATCGGTACCTGTTGAGGGCTTATAATACATTGAAAGCTTCTGAAATTACCAATGAAATGGGAGGCACGGGGATCGCAAGGTCAGTGGAAGAATTTCTCATAGATTCCACTTTGTGTGTGTGTGTGTGGGGGGGGGGTTAACTGAAGATAGAGGGGAGGAAGGAGAAGAAAAAGATAGACCTGGCCAAATGAAAGACAGAGAGAAAAGAAAGAGAAGCTTGCGATTCTCTGGGGGCTCCGCATATTGTCAGTGTCTATGTTACTATTGTTGTACACTTATTGTGTTCGGTAATTGATGAGTAATTTATATGCAGTATCTCATTTAACCTTAAATAGGTTCTTTGATCATTTATATTTTATTGTTGAGAAAGCAGAGAATTATGTAGGTTGTGTAACGTGGCCAGGATTATTATGTGTACTCAGTAAATATGTGATAAATGAATGAATAATTTAACTAATTCATGATCTTTTAAAACTTTTTTAGTCTCTCTCTCATCTGCAATATGACCTAATCAGTTTTATATTAACAAAAATTTAATGATGGCACCAATTTTAATTTGAATAAGTTAAAGAGCAGTTATAAGCCAGGAAGATTAATTGGAATTTTCTGAAATGAATAGACTAGTAATATAATACATTCAGGCAAATAATTATAAATTATAAGTAAATACCAAAAATAATGTGGAAAGGGTACTCACAATATCAATGAAAATATGAAATACTTAATAATAAACTTAAGAACTATGAGAAATTAAAAGTAAAATACCATATTAATGGGTATAATAGAATGAATGGAAAGATACACAATTTCTAGATTGGAAAATTCAGTCAATGAAGATGCCAGTTCTTGGTCACGTGTAGGAGTGTGGCTTGGGAGATTGCCACACTCCCATCTCTTTCCCCCAAAAAAGGCCAGGTTTCTTCAAATAAACGCATCTTGGGTCCTCCTGCAGCACCTTCGTGGGCCTGGACACCCAGGCTGCTGTCTCCTGGGCATGGACCCATCCTGGAGGCCTCCCCCACCAGATTTCAGTAGCCTAGGGCAATCTTCTGCCATGGCTGATGTCTCTTCACCCTGCCTGGTCTCGAACTCTCTACCGGCGCCACTTGTTCATATGAATGCCCTCTTGACCTGTCACCGCTGGTCAGGCTGCCCCTCACTGCTGGAGTCCTGGCTGTCCTCACCAGAGCCTCTCTCTCTAGACCTTCACTTCCTTTGGGGCTCCAGTGCTCTGAACCAGTGTGACTCCTTTTCATACCTTGGTTTCGCTTTGCTTGTCCTAACATTTATAAAACTGAATGGTTCAGGAGGATGAGGGAAGAAATATAGGAAGGGGAAGAGGCTACAGGATACATTATGTCAAAAATAAAGACAACAAGAGAAGCCACTTTTTATTTTTAAAAGATACCCTTAGCCAGGCATGGTGGCACACACCTATAATTCCAGTACTTGGGAGGCTGAGACAGGAGGATCACAGGTTCATGGTCAGCCTCAGCAACGTAACGAGGCCCTCAGTGACTTAGTGAGACCTATTTTCCAAATTAAAAAAATGAGATTGGGGTATAGCTCAGAGGTAGAACATTCTTGTGTTCAATCCCCAGTGCTGCAAACGAGCGAATGAATGAATGATTGGATGCACACAGTGAGATGTCCAGAGTTCTATAAATAAGATGCTAATCCTGGTTACCCCGGGTGGTGATGATAGGTGAATCTGGTTTTCTTGTTCATGATTTTTGCATAGTTTCTGAATTCTTAATATCTTAGTTATATACTGCTTTTCAAGGTAGCATGGCAGCAAGAGAGTTTTCATTTGGTCCAAGTCTGTTAGGACATATTTGAGCCATTCAAAGGCAAAATCCAAAGGAAAGCAAGTTAGCACAATGGTGTTAACGTTTACCTAGGAATATGTTTTCTTGGCACCAACATGTATTTCTTTATTTTACAGTTTAAGGCGGTCTCTTCCTTTATCTCCTCTTCCTTCTTTCTCTCTTCTGCTTCCTCTTCTTCCCTCACTGTTTAGCCAATGCAATGGGGAAAGTACCAGCTGCCTCACACAGGGCACAGGGGCCTGCTGTTCCTAGCACTTCACAAGTGAGGAAGAACGTGGAGCCACAGGTGAGATCCCACGCTGTGCTCGCTCCCTGAATCCCGCCTCCCCACACACAATCCTTCTTCATAGCAGGGTAGCAGAGTTTGGGGGCTTAAAATAGTCACGGAAACTATATTGACCTGAAAATGTCTTTTCTAAGTTACAATATTTCACTGTCTATTATTTCTAATAATGCACAAAATTCTATAGCTAACAGAACATTTAGTTCCTTTTTGAATGCTATAAAACCATGTGAGATAAGAAGCCTAAAATAATTTTTATCCAAATCAACATAGGGCTGGAGCAGAGGGGTGGAGGCACAGGCCTATAATCCCAGTACTTGGGAGGCGGAGACAGGAGGATTGCAGGTTTGAGGACAGCCTCAGCAACTTAGTGAGGTCCTCCCTCAGCAATTTAGCAAGACCCTGTTTCAAAATAAAATAAAATAGGGCAGGGGGTGTGTCTTGGAAGTAGAGTGCCCCTGTGTTCCATCCCCAGTACAAACACACACACACACACACACACACACACACACCTGGATGAGTGACATTTTCTTTAAAATCTCGGTTTTATCTCTGGAAGGGGACGTGCTTTTCTCCTCTTCCTTACTGGTCTTGTCCATCCTCATAGTTGCTAAGCTCTGGACATTCTACTGCCCCTCGGCATTTTGTGCATCTCTTCCCATTCCCTAAATGCAGGCTTTCTTTAACCTCCGTTACTTTTTTCTTCAATTACTAAAAAAAAAAAAAAAAAAAAAAAAATAGTATTTTCTCCTTCTATTTTTCCTCACTTAGAGAAATCCATTACCAGAATAATCTCCCGGAACCAAAATTCCCTCTATTGGTTTCAAAACACCGACACACACTCCCCAGCCTCGGAGGGGTCCTCTGTCGGGGCAGGTTGGATTCTGCGTCCTAACCTTCCAGGGCCCCTGCTCACTTGCACTGGCTGCCACGGGCCCTGCGATAGCAAATTCTGACTTGTGCGGTGAAGTCCTCGTCCTCTGGTTTCCACCATTGCTGCCTCTGCATTGTTTCCTTGGCTCGGATTTCATTGTTTAAGTTCCTCCATAGAAGCGCGCGCGCGTGTGTGTGTGTGTGTGTGTGTGTGTGTGTGTGTGTGTGTGTGTGTTGGTGGTATTAGAGATTGAACCCAGGGAAATTCTACTTCTAAGCCGCATATCCCCAGTCCTGTTTTATTACTTTCATTTTGTAACAGGGCCTAGCTAGGTTGCTGAGAATCTCACTAAGTAGCAGAAGCTGGTATTGGACATTCATCCTCCTGTCCTGCCTGGGCTTACGGGCATGTGCCACCATGCCTGAATGGACTTCTTGTTTTTTAATGTTGGAAGAAGCTTTACACAGAAAAACCCAGGACCAAAATGAAATGCATGCAGAAGCATATGTTCATGGTATTTATGTTGTGGTATTTATGTTTATGGTATTTATGGCATGGATGTTTATGGGATCTGAGCAGTGAGTGATTGGAAGAATTTGAGACATTTAGACAAAGAAGAGAACTCTGAAGAACTGAGAAATTACTGTCAAATTTTGGAGGTGACAGTGAGCTTTTATAAGTTCCTACGGACAGGCTCGGAACTAATCTATGGCAGCTACAAGGGGTGAATTTCTGCCCTTTAAAGAATAACGAGCCAGGCGTGATGGTGCATGCTTGTCATCTCAGCATTTGGGAGGCTGAGACAGGAGGATTGCAGTTCACAGACAACCTCAGCTACTTAGTGAGGCCCCTCTGAAACTCAGCGAGACCCTGTTTCAAAGTAAAGAATAGGACTTCCGGGAAGATGGCGACGGAGAAAAGCGGGGCTTATGAGCCCCGCTAACAACCAATCTCTATTACCACAAAATTAGCGCCTTTCATAGCCAGAAAACACCATCAGCAGAGAAACAAAAAATGTAAATACAAGGGACAGAGAAAAAGAGGGCTGGAAAAACGAGACACCAGAAAGAAACCAGACGGCAGTGCTGCAGCTGGAGCCATGGCATGGAGTGGCGCGGGCATCATCTTCCCTTGCAGCACCAGGATCCAGAGAGGAGGGGGACTCAGAATGGAGCTCAGAGCCACAGAGGAGATACGCCGGTCTCATGCCCGAGGACACGGCATTAGTGCCTTACTGCTGGCGGCAGCGGCGAATTCACAAGATGGCTCCAGACCAACGCACTCAACAGCCCACCAGACTCCAGGGAGGAGCAGCCGACAGTGAGCCAAGGTGAGCGGCTGTGGATCAGCCAGGCGGAATTCGGCGGATTTTTCGGTGCAGGGAGCGTCTAAAGCTCCCAGGGGCTGGGCTCAGCACATCCTGCAGGGACTCAGAGCAGAGCTCAAAACCAGAGAAGAAACACGCCAGCCTCATGGCCAAGGGCATGGCAGTGGTGCCATATAGCCACTAGCAGCAGCAGAAGTGAATTCACTGAGTCCACTACAGCTCCATCAGCGCACTCAACAACAGTGAGTCAAATTGCAGCCCTTAGAGGAGAAATCCCAGTACTGTACTCCCGGGACTTGACCCAGTGGGGGAGTGGCGGTGGCAGAGATATCATACCATAGTCAAAACTCCCCGCAGGAGAACGCCCAACCTGGCACACCCTGTGGTCTAAAGCAGCCTCGATTGACTCCCTGGGTCTGAGACTTTGCGATACAACCCAGTAAAGGAGTAGTGGGGTCTGAGATACCACAGACTCGAGATCCAGAGCACCTTAAGTGAAGTTGTAGTAACCCAGAGAAGGACCCAGAGAAGGCACAAACTTCCGAAATCATGGGAAAGAGGAATAACAATGGAGCAATGAATGCCCACAACCCCACAACATCAGAACCTGATAAAACAGAGATTTCTAGAAGATCAAATCAGGAAAATAACTGTAGAAATAATAGAGGTGTTTCAAAAAGAATTCAGAGAGAGCCAAAAAGAAATAAAGGATGCAATTAATGAAGTAAAGGCCTCAATTTTCAAAGCACAAACAACTGATTAGACCACATGGAGAACAGAATCTCGCTCTTAGAAGATGATCATTCCAAAAATGAACACATAGTTTCTAATCTAGGAAAAAATATCCGACAGCAGGAATCTGATATTGAAGAAATATGGGCCCATTTTAAGAGAGCTAACCTAAGAATAATTGGAATAGAGGAGGGAAAAGAAAGTGAAACCAAAGGGATCAACAATCTCTTCAAGGAAGTAATAGCAGAAAATTTTCCAAACATAGAGCAAGAGGTTGATACACAGGTCCAGGAAACTTATAGAACTCCCTTTAGACAGGATCGGAGAAGAGGATCCCCATGCCACATAATTGTCAAAATGACCAATGTGGAAGCCAAGCAGAGAATCTTAAAGGCAACAAAAACAAAGGGCCAAGTGACATTCAGAGGCAAAACAATTAGAATCACTCTAGACTTCCCAAACCAAGTCATGAGAGCCAGAAGGGCTTGGAGTAACATATTCCAAACCCTGAAAGAAAACAACTTCCAGCCAAAAGTTTCCTACCCAGCAAAACTTTCTATCAAATTAGATGGAGAAATAAGAAGCTTCCATGACAAACAGAAACTGAAGGAATTTATGTCTTCAAAACCAGCACTAGAGAAAATACTCAAAGAGATTAACTACAAAGAAGAAATAGGTAACACACACCAGAACCAGAGAAACAAGAGTTTCCATCCAACAGACAACTAAGATTGGTTATCTGTGGAGATTCATTACTCATGTTAGTCTTTTACCTATTTCTTAATTGTATTGTTTGCTTTTATTGTTGCTAATTTTTAGGATTTCTAGTTGGAATATTAATATACCTTCAGATATAGCATTTGGAAATATTTTATCCCATTCTATCAGTAACTTTTAACTCTGTTTACATTGTCTTTGGATATACAATATATTTTTTTTTATTTTTTAGGGAGTTTGTTTACCCTTCTGTTGCCTGTGCCATTGAAATCATATCCAAGAAATCACTGCCAATTTCAATGTTGTGAGGTTTTATGACCCAGATTTTCTTCTAAAAGTTTATAGTCTTAAGATTTATATTTAGGTCTTTTATCTATTTTGAGTTACTGTTTGTATATGGTGTTAAGTAAGGGTCCAATTTTATTCTTTTTCATGTAATTATTATTTTTCAACAATATTTAGTTAAAAGATTATTATTTCCTCCACCAAATGTTCTTGGAAACCTTATCAAAAATAACTTGACAATATATGGAAGAATTTATCTCTAGGCTTTTATTTAACTCCAATGGTTTATATATCTGCCTTTATAACAGTACTACACTGTTTCAATTACTGTAGCTTTATAAATTTGAAATCAGAAAATATATATCTTCTAGCTTTGTTCTTTTTCGAGATCGTTTTGGGTATCTAGAGTCCATATTCCATATTAGGATAGATTTTTTCTGAAAAATAAATAAATAAATGTATGATAGTTTCACCTTAAAAAAAAGAGAAAAAATATTCTCTGGTAAAAAAGAAAGCAAAAAGAAGTATTGAAATGTTATCTTTAAGTCATCAAAAGCTTGGTATCAGACAAATGAAACTGTTATGTGAGATTATCATTTTTAAGTTTGGATAAATTGCTATAATACTAGACGTCAACCACTAAGCCAAGCATGGGAAGGAGGGATGGGGAGGGAACGGGGTGGGGATCGGGTAGGGGCTAACTGGGCGATGTGTGCATGTATGTCTACAAAAGTTTTTTTTTTAATCCCATTATGATGTATGAATACACTGCACCAATAAAACTTTAAAAAAAGAAAACAAAACAAAATAAAGAATAAAAAATAGCCGGGCGTGGTGGCACACGCTTGTAATCCCCATGCTTGGGGGGCAGAGACAGGAGGATTGCTCTGGTTTGAAGCCAGCCTTGCTGGCTTAAAAGACCCTGTTTCCAAATACAAATATAAAATAGGTCTGGGAGTGTAGCCCAGAAGGGTTTCCAGGAACCCTAGTACCACACACACACAAAATAAATAATAAAAAATAGGCCTGAGGGTAGAATGCCCAGGGTTCCATCCCCAGTACCGCAAAAAACAAAACAAAGAAACAAAAAAATGGTTTTGTAACTATACTCTGATTCTTCCTCTTTGTTCACCCGATTAAGCACAGCAGCAGATTCTGTTGGTTCTTCTTTCTTTCATGTGGGTCAACCTTGTTCAGATCCATTATCAGACATGGATTACAGAGGAGGCGCCTGGCTGAATTCACCACTTCTACTCCCAGCAGCTGGAGTCAGGTCCTCTCACTCACCTACTAAAGCTCGCTAGGGCACCTGAAATGTGCACTCCTCGGGATAGCTTATCGTGCCCTGCTGAGCTGCATCCTGTAACCACCTTTTTCCCTGACTTCCTACCCCATCTCTGGTCCAAGAACAAGTCTCCCACCCTGGCTCTTATCTACCTCAGGGTTCTTACCTCAGGGCATGTGCACGTGCTGTTCCCTTTGTTTAGATCCTTTCCCCACAGATTGTAACTTGCTGGTTTCCTCTTAGGAATCAGAGCTCAGCTCCCAAGCTGAGTACTTGGTACTCAGAACACCCGGGTACTAAGTACCTGGAATACCCCATATTCATTGTCTCTGCTTTTTCAGACCTCTTATTATAGTATATAAATTTATTTTCCTCCCAGTAAATTTCACTATTTGAAAGGACCACGCTTGTCAGTTTCCTTAGGTAGTGCTTCTTTCCTATGTGCTTCCGCCATTCGGATGTAGACTATGAAAACAGAGATTTTTGCTTTCTTTGCTACCGGGGTCTGAAAGTTTCTGAGACTAAGCAAGTTAAATGTTTGTTGACCGACAATAATTGATAGGCTAGGTATTGCAAAGGTAATAAAAGTTTAGCCTTAGAAAAATTAAGTAACTTGCCCAATTAATAAATAACTGGCCTGGGCTTCAAGTTTCTCTGAGTAGGAAGTGTATCATGCTGTATCGTGTTTCCCCAGGAGTCATGTCTTAAGGAAGCTCTAGCGTATAGATGAGAACCATGTCAATTTGGCTTGCTGGGGTGAAAAGGCAAAAAATTATAGCACATTTGGTTTAAAGATCTATTGATTTTTTTTCCCTCCCTTTTGATTCTAGAATCAGGCAGCGCATCCTTGTTTAGTGTAGAATGAGTGTTCCAAGAGCTGGTAAGGCAGGGGGCTTTGTAGACAGGAGAGGGTGGAGGGAAGCAGGAATGAAGCACAGCTCCTTAGAGCTGAAACAGAGCAGACTTCCCGACAGCGCCCAGATGGGTCCCTTTACGTTGGTAGCTGCGAGTTGCTGCTGTTTTTCTCCAGAAACGGGCCCATTTTAGAGTTTGCTTGGTGGCACGTGCCGTCAGTGACTCCGCTCTGGGTTCTGGTGTGCTGCGGCCCCATGCCGGAGGTCTGGCCCAAACAGGGGCCTCCCGAAAACTTTGCTAACGCTGGGCAGGGATGGCTTTGAAGCTTTACAACTCAGTCATATTTTGCACTTCAGCAGCTCTTTAAAAATACACAAGAGGCACTTAAATTTAACACAACTCAAATATGTCAGAATTCATAGTATTAAGGAGAACAGGGCATGTACATGTTTAAAACACAACAAACGCAAGGGAATACTTTGTAAAGAAAAAATTCAGTGCATTTACAGACTGGTAAGTCCATTCCTGGAGGTGCAAATATCAAATATATCTGCATTCACGTAACACTTTATGATTTATAAAGTGCTCTCAAGTTCATTAGCTCAACTCCTCTATCATTATCAAAAATACTTCTCTCTCAGCCAGACGTGGTGGTGCACGCCTGCAATCCCAGCGTGCGAGAGGCTGAGACAAGAGGATTGCAGATTTGTGGCCAGCCTCACCAACTCACTAAGGCCCTCTGTAACTTAGAGCCTGTTTCAAAATAAAAAATAAAATAGGGCTGGGGGTTTATCTCAGAGGCAGAATGCCCTGGGTTCAATCCGCAGTAACACACACACACACACACACACACACACACACACACACACACAAAACTTCGCTCTCAGCTGAGTACAGTGGTACATGCCTACAGTCCCAGTACTAGGGAGGCCGAGAGAGGAGGATTGCAGGTTCAAGGCTAGTCCCATCAACTTAGCAAGACCGTGTTGCAAATTAAAAAATAAAATAGGGCTGGGGATATATCTCAGAGTTACAACATCCCTAAGTTCAATCCCCAGTATACCAATACAAACAACAGCAACAACACACAAACAAACAAAAACCTCATTCTCTCCCTTACTTGTATATGGACTATAGAAGGCAGTGCGAGCCGGGCGTGGTGGCGCACGCTTGTAATCCCCGCGCTTGGGAGGCGGAGACAGGAGGATCGTGCAGGTTCGAAGCCAGCCGTGCGGGCTTAAGAGACCCTGTTTCCAAAAATAAAAAAATAGGTCTGGGAGTGTAGCCCAGATATAGAAGGGCTTCCAGGAACCCCAGTACCACCAAGAAGGCAGTGCAAAATCAGCAAAGGTAATCCCTACATCAGCATGTACCTTGCTGAGAGCAGCGTACACTTGTTGAGCACTGGGCAGTCTGGTAAGCTCTGTGACCAGGACGTACTTCGTGGCCCCATTGTGCAGATGAGGGACAAGGCAAGCAGGCCGGGCAGCCTGCTCAAGGCCACAGGTGGGCAGGGACTCAGCGGGCCCCTCGCATCGACACGGAGCAGGCATTGACGATAGCTCCCATCACAAGTCAGTTTAAATAGACATGTTACCTGTTCTGCTTCTGTAAGATGCAAAGTAAAGATCAGGATGCTAATTTAAGCTGTTCTTGAAACATATAAATAAAGGTTTTCAGTTTCTTCTGAAAAAATGTCATACACTTTTAAAGTTGAAGCCATGATCAGAAGTGAATTTGCCAGGTTTATTGTGGGAGATTTTTCTGATAAAACTCCCCAAGCTTTTAAAGCCCAAGGTGCTTATGAATGATTTGTGTATGTAGAAATTGTTGCTTTTACCTCCATTGTCCAACTTTCTTCCAAGTTATGTAGAATTTGGATTGATTAGAAGAAATAAGTTCTCTCTCTCTCTGGTCTTGGTGATGGTACCGGGGACAAAACTCAGGAGCATTCTACCTTTGAGCTACATCCTCAGCCCTATTTTATTTTGAAAGAGGGGCTCACTAAGTTGCTGAGGCTGGCCTCAAGTTTGACTCCTGTGTCAGTCTCCTAAGTACTGGGATTACAGGCATGAATCACCACACTTGGAAGAACTAAGTTCTTAAGTGATAATAAATGCAAATTCCCAGGCAAAGTCATTATAGTCAGAGGCCTAAACACAGTGTATGGTACAAACATATTTATCATTTTATACCCTTAGGGAGGTAAATTAAGGCTGATTGATGGGACTAAGTGAAAATGGACACCTCCGATGTATAGCTTGGGGTTTACTCATGGAGATTTGAGAAACAGTAAAGCTATGTGAATTGTCAGATGTTCTTAGAAGGCAAAAATCGCAACAAAGTGATGTCTATAATAAAAATATTATGACAGTGCATGCTTTAAAATAATCATTGGTTTTATTTACCTTTCCCAATAAAATAGTAATACCTCAGGGGCAATGGTCTATTTATGTTTGTACTTCTCACTGAGCAGCTGGCATATGGCAGGTTGAAGAAATAAATAGTGACTGGATGAGCAAATAAAAAAATAAATGTTCTTGGTCACTTACTGGTGTTTCGTTTACACATTCGTATAAAATACAGTAGCACTTGGTAGAAGCACTTTGAGAACCAGCATCCAAGAATGACTTCCATGTTATTTTACGTAAGAAGTAATTCTGAATCTTGTTCCATGTGTTTCATGATAACGGAGGAGAAACTCCAGGGGAGCCAGGGGGGTGGCCTAGGGGAAGGGGGAGCAGGAGAGGGAGGGTTAATGAAGGGAATGCTTCCACTGACGGGATGTGTCTATGTGAGAACCAAGGCCCGTCTCAGTATCACGTATGGGGAAGGGGAAATGTGGAGGGAGCCCGGGGACCACCAAGTGCTGTGTGCATGTCACCATCACCACGAGCTGCACTATGATGTGAGGCTATTACAGACCAATAAAAGTACAAGAAATCTTCAAATGATTGAAATCAAATGATTTGAAATCTTCAAATCAAGGGATAAGAACTGGGTGCTTTGTTAGCAACACAATATATTTTCCCATTAGAAAGGCTATAAAATATCTTCCACAAATGTTTTTAATAATGAAAATAAGTCTTCAAGACAGTTGTTCTCCCCACATTTGAAAGTGTAAAAGATATCAGCCCTTTGAAAATTTTAAGCAATCAGGTCTATTTTAAAGTGTTGGGGTGTTGTATTTGTTTATATAAAGAGCTTGATGTCATAAATTCCCATGACTATGTTTTCTAAAAACCATTTTTTTAGGAAATTCAATCTGAGTCAGTTACAAGAAGATAAGATAGAATCGCATAAAAAATTTCACTTCAACTGATTTATAATAGTTCTTCATTATCTGAAAGGCATTATTTTAGCTGGGGAAATGCACCTTCTTGAACCCTATTTTCTGCCATCAACAAATTTCCAGTGCAGTGGCCATAAATACAACATGTAAAAAAATCACAAAGCAGTTCAGGTACAGTGGCGCACACCTGTATTCCCAGCACCTGGGCGGCAGAGACAGGAGGATCTCAGACTTGAGGTCAGCCTCGGCAACTTAGCAAGATCCTGTTTTAAAAAATAAAATCGAGTTGGAGGTGTAGTTAGGGGGTAGAATGCCCATGGGGCAAATCCCCAGTATTACCTAACACAAAACCAAATGAAATTACAAAGCAGAATAATATTAAGTACTGTTAAGTATTATCTCTTATAAAGTACTTCAGCCTGACACAGTGCCCAGAGTTCAGTAGGCCGTCTATGAATATTTATTGCATGAATTAAATAATATAAGTAAGTGATTGAATGCCTCGCTCTTGTCATTGGCTACATAAGGCCCCTTTGTGTGATTATATTATAATTGATTGATACTGGTCTTGAACATTTATATTGTTTTCAATCATTTTGTACATGGTATAGAATAAGATAAATGCCTAGAAGTCTACCTTCTGGGTTAATTTGATAGCGTTTACGCTATGTAGATATGGTTCCATTAACACCCCCAGCAATGTAGGAGAGTGTCTTTCTCTGCAATACAGACACTAATATAGGGTGTTCAATTTTTGCCAATCTTTTTTTTTGGTGGGGGGGGGAGGGAAGGGAGTTACTAGGGACTGAACCCATGGACATTCTATCTCCAAGCTATATTTATTTACTTAGTAAATCCATTTCTTTAGTTAGTTTTGAAGTAGTGTCTCCCTAGGTTGCTGAGAATCTCACTAAGTTGCTGAGGATGGTCTCGAACCTCCTATCAGCCCCCCAAGTACTGGGATTCTAGGCATGCACCACCACGCCCAGGTAGATTTTTGCCAATCTTAATGGAAATATTGTTATGGTCCTAATGTGTGTTTCTCTTTTATGAGTATGGAAGAAAACTTTTCCATGTGAGTGAGCCACTAGTATTTCCTTTCCTGGGAACTGTCACCTCTACTACTTTATTTTTTCTAATGTTTTCTTTTTAAAAAACTTGCATAGCCAGGCGTGGTGGTGCACGCTTGTAATCCCCACGCTTGGGAGGCTGAGACAGGAGGATCGCACAGGTTTGAAGCCAGCCTCAGCTACTTAGTGAGGCTCTCAGCAACTTAGTGAGACCCTGTTTCCAAATAAAGTATAAAATAGGTCTGGGAGTATAGCCAAGAGGTAGAAAAGCCCCTGGGCTACACCCCCAGTACCACATACACACACACACACAAAAAAAACAACCACTTGCATAACCATTCATATATTAAGGTAATGAGCTCTTTGCCTGTAAGAGATATATTTTCTTACTTTGTCAATTTTGCTTTTATTTTAGTTTTGGCATGCAGAATTTTTTTTCTCTTAGACTTTTTAGGCTTTATTTTATCTTCAGAATATCCTTGATCAGTCTGAGATGGTTTTAAAAATTCTCGTAGACAATTTTTATGGTTTGGTTTTGTCTGATTATTTGTGTCTGCGGTGTTGCTTTCTAAAAGTTTGAGTCACCTTAGAATATATTGAGTTGTTAAATATGGTATGCATCAACTGTATTATTTCCAGATAACTAACTATCCACGTGCTCCAATACTTGTTTTTGAATAGCCCACAAACATTACATGCTTTGGTGAAGTTGAGGATTCATTGAGTATCCATCCAGTATAGCTTCCATGCCAAACAGGAAATATACATTTAATATATTTAATGTGCATCCTACTTAAAAACACCAGCGCTTCAGTACAGATTTATCCTGGTAACTTGGACAGGAACAGAAAAGGTTCCACTCTCTGGCACCATCCGTGTGCTCCAGGTGGTCTTGTTCTTTTGGGCCCAGCAGAAGAGCCTGACAACCGACCAAGCTTTCTAATTAATGCTTGAGCTTTCTGTTGCCGTTTCCCCATCGGTTTATCTATCTAAGCATTTTTCCATGGCACCTATCACTGCATTATATGTGTTCTCAGAGATTTTAGTCTGGCAGATACTATCAGTAATTCTATTTAATTAAAAAATTCACCTAATGTGCAATATTTAATGAATAATAATTAGAAATCGGTTTTGATTACATCTTAAAATTTTCTGAAAAGACTTGTCACATCCAGAGAACTTCCAAGACGTATGAGCCTAATTAGAAGGTTAGCCTAATCATAAAAATACCTATGAATAAAGAGAGCTCATTTTAGAGAACTAGTTATATCTAGGCAGAGCTTTTACCAAAGATAAATGAATGGGTACTTTCTCGATCCCATTAGTTTTTTAGGGACTTTTATATACTTGCTCTCTGACAAAATATCCTTAACAAGGTAGAATCTCAGGTGCGCTCTAACTGAGCAGTGAAACTGGAATAGTTTTTTTTAAACATTCTAAGCTTTAACACGATCCTTATTATTAAAGCACACAGTTGGAATTAATGCCAAAGACCAGAAGAATGGCTGGCTATGGTAAAGTCATTGGCTCTTTCTTACTGTTAATTTCAAGAATATGTCCTAGCTCACATTTCTACATACGGTATGTCTCCAAAATTTTCTAACCTAATGAAAGTATTCTCAGCTTGGATCATGTGTTTTTTGTGTGCTTGAAAAACAGCGCTCCAGTTATGAATGTTCTCGTAAGTGAGATAATACATGACTTGTTCCTTTTCCTGGTTATAATTTTCTTTCTGATTAATTTTTTGCTTTATTTGAGGCAACATATAGAAAGCTAAGTTAGTGTTGTTAATTGCGATTTCAAATTAATATTTGTATTATTTTGATAGTACAGAGAGTCTATTTCTGACCATGTCTGTAGGGATATGTATAGTTTTACAATTGCTTGAAAAATTATCATCGTTATCTGCACAGCTGACTTGAAGTCACCTACTCCAACCACAGATTCATTTTCTTTTATCATCTAGAAGCTTCTTTTATTGTTTAGCTACTAGCTGGAGTTTACCTTTAGACATGGAAAAAATAGTGTCTTTAGACTGGTTAATTTACAGTGTGCAATTTATGCCAAGATAAGGAGCTAGATAATACCAATTAAAGGTGTGCAATTGGGGGAACCACAAACCTTTGGGGTAGTGCATTCCCCTTGGCCTGGCTTGCCCATGGATTTGGCCATAGAGGAATATGTTGTGGCTGCAGTTGATGGGAGAATCTGAGGGCAGGCGAGATTTTCCTGAACTCACTAATAAAAGGCCATATTATTAATCACAGGGGCATGGCCACTGAATGACATTTCCACTGGTGTCATCAGGAAAGTACTCAATGAGCACTTCTCTGTGTGAATCATATTCATAGCAACCAGATTCATTTGATGTTCGTCGGTTCCATCTATCAGAACTGGACCTGACTCCTGCATTATGGGGGGAGGTATTAAATCCTAACAGCCTCCTCTCTTTGAATGTCAATGAAAACTTGGTTGTAATATGTTTTGAGGAACAACTGGTTTAGAACTTTTGTTAATTTTGTTGTTTAGAGAATAACACAAAGGCTGTATTGTCATTGTTCCTCCTCCTCCTCCTCCTCCTCCTCCTCCTTCTTCTCTCTCCCTCTCTCTCCCTCTCTTTCCCTCTCTCTCTCCCTCTGTCCCTCTCCGTCTGTCTCTCCCTCTCTCTCTCTCCTCTGTCTCTGTCTCTCTCCTCCTCCTCCTCCTCCTCCTCCTCCTCCTCCTCCTCCTCCTCCTCCTCCTTCTTCTTCTTCTTCTTCTCTCTCTCTCTCTCTCTCTCTCTCTCTCTCTCTCTCTCTCTCTCTCTCTCTAGGGATTGAACTCAGGGCTCCACACATGCTAGGTAAGCCCTCTACCACTGAGCTACATTCCCAGTCCTTGTGTTTGATTTTTGTGATTGTTCAGAGCAAATACAGCTTGTGTGAGAAGCAGCAAAGGAGAAAGTCTTGGCAGGGTTTGATCGTAGTGTAGTATTTGTAAAACTATGTGCTGCCTGGCCATGTGGAGGCCGTCTGTCCTTTAGATGGGGCGGAAATGCAGTTGCATTGCTCTGTATGAGAGCCACTGTGTGTTTGGGGGGGAAAGGAATCAAACAGGAGTCCACGGAAACATTCACTAGGGAAATGGAGGCAGTGATGCATGGTCATTGAGGCTGCCTCAGACCTGCTAGCATTCTCTAGATTTCAGCCTGAGCTCGTATTTGAATTGGTACTCATTTTTGTGTCATAGCAAAACTTGTCTATTTTCAATTTTTTTTTTTTTTGGTGTGGTACTGGAAATTGAACCCAGGGCCGTGTGCATGCTAGGCAAGTGCTCTACTACTGAGCTACCTCCCAACACCCTCAAAGGCATTTTGAATATCTTCCAGCTTTGAAGAATTTTCAACAGTACTGTCTACTGTTGCTGCTTTGCTTTCAGTTTATGAAGCAAGCCAGATCGTTTGTCTGTCTGTCTGTCTGTCTGTCTGTCTGTCTGTCTCTCTATCATCTATTTTATGTCTTCTCCAGCTTCTTTCTGTTCCTTTTTTGTTTTTATTTTAATTTATTTAAAATACATCTGGTACCTATCATTATTGCTTTAAATATAATTCTTTTAAGTTTATTTATTGATTGAACAGGTTGAAGTAATGTCTATATGCTTTACCAGTAGAAAATTAACACACCTCCTGTATTTTACTTCTCTTCTTCAACTCTATAATTATTGCTTGATATATTATTGGGTTTTCATTATTATGATTTGTGATATTTGTATTCTATTTTTAAATAAAATTAAATCTTCTCTTAGAAGTTGATAAACACTACAGGTCAATTATTAGAACATACAAATTATAATGTATAAATATTTTTTTATTGTATAACTATTTGAGACAAAATGTAGGGCTACAGTATTAAAGCTTTTCAACTGGAAGAAACTTTTCTAACAATTAGCATCTAATGAACCTCTCCTCTTTGTTTCTAGCTTTATTCTCTTCTTCACGTTTATACTCAGTTGCTATAGTTTCTTACATTCATGTTGACATATTCTTGGATTCATTTCTCATTTTTCTGAGTATATTTTTATAGAAGTTTCAGTGAAAAAATTCTGAGCATTTACACATTCTACAATATGTGTATTGGGGAATCACATTTGGTTTTTAGTTTAGATGGATATAAGTTTCTTTCTTTTTTTTTTTTAATTTGGGGTATTGAGGATTAAACCCAGGAGCATTTTACCTCTGAACTACACCTACAACTCTATTTTATTCTTTAATTTCAGGTCTCACTAAGTTGCTCAGGCTGGTCACAAATTTGTGATCATCCTGTCTCAGCCTCCTAGGCACTGGAATTACAAGTGTGTTGCCACCATGCCTGGTTTTATTTATTTATTTATTTATTTTAATTATTATTTTCTAATTTTTATTTTTAAACATGGATGGGCTAAGTTGCTGAGGGCCTTGCTAGGCTGCCGAGGCTAACTTTTTGTCCATCTGCTCTTTAAGGACATTTGCTGTCTTCTAGCACTCAGCGATGGGGAGAAGTCTGGGCCAGTGTGATTCATCTTAGAAATCCTCTTTTCTCTCTAGATGGTCTGGAGATTTTTCTCTTTACTCTTTACTCTATGGCTGGCAAAATGGATTAACCCACTGAGTGGCTTAAAACAACAAAAGTGTACTATCTTAACAATTTTGGAGCTTCATAGTCTAAAATCAGATGTTGGTAGCACTGTGCTCTCCCCGAAGCCTCCAGGGGAGAATGTTGTGGATTCCTGGTCCCTGCTGGTGGTCCTTGGCTTGTAGCTGCACAAACCCAGCCTCTGCCTCCAAGTGCACATGGTGCTCTTGCCTCTGCATGCGTCTCGCGTCTCTGCTCCCTTCTTACTAGGACACCAGTCAAATCGTCTTAGAGCACACATCCTAACTTAATATGATCTCAATTCAGCTTCATTATATCTGCAAAGACTCTATTTCCAGATAAGGACACATTCATGAGTATTGATGATTTAAGACTTTAAGATACACTTTTGGGGACACAATTCAACCCGTAGCATCCTACATTTTTACCAGAATTATGTTTATTTAATCTTGTTTAACACACAGTGGACCCCTGGACACTCTATCTGTCATCTGTCTATCTATCTATCTATCAGTCATCTATCTACCTACCTACCTACCTACCTGTCATCTATTTATCAAATCTATCATATAGCTATCTATCTACATATATGTTGTTGCACTGAGGATTGAATCCAGAGCCTTGCACATATTAGGCAAGCGCTCTACCACAGAGCTACATCCCTATACTTTTTATTTTGACACAGGGTGTCACTAAGGTGCCACGCTGGCCTTTAACATGTGATCCTTCTGCTTCAGCCCTCCGAATACCTGAGATTACAGGTGTGCACCCTGCACCCAGCTGCACAATCATATTTTAATTGTCAAGATGTCTTTTTTTCTAATTTTCTAAGTTTTTGGATACATCATCTACTCAGATTCTCTGAGAACAATAATCAGGGCTGCGTAAGTAGCTTTGCTCTTTTCCTGAATGAGTTCTGTTTTCACTAGGGTTGGTTATTTATTTATTTACTTATTTATTTATTTTTGCAGTACTGGGGATGGAAGCCTGGGGGCATTTTACATCCAAGCTACAACCCCCAGCCCTATTTTTTATTCTTTATTTTGAAACAGGGTCTCACTGAGTTGCCAAGGGCCTCGCTAAGTAGCTGAGGCTGGCTGTGAACTGCGATCCTCCCGTCTCAGCCTCCCAAATGCTGGGACCACAAGGGTGCGCCACCACGCCCGGCTTAGGGTTGCTTTTTCTTAATGCTGTTGGTTTTCCTTGTGGCTCTTCGTGGGGTATTCTAATTGTGAAGGCCTCTAATGGTCGGCATGGGTGGCTGGCATGGGTGGCTGGCATGGGTGGCTGGCATGGATGGCTGGCATGGGTGGCTGGCATGGGTGGCTGGCACGGTTCTCCATTACAGTTCAGTCTGTTTCTCCCTTTGGATCCTGCATGAGTGACGGGGGGGTCTGGAGTTGTATATGAGGGGCTGAAAATGACTCTGTGTGTGTGTGTGTGTGTGTGTGTGTGTGTGTGTGTGTGTGTGTGTGTAGCAGAAGACAGGATATACTAGCAAGAGTGACATGAAGGGAGACTTTGCTCGGATGTTGGAATCTTCACAATATTTTCCCTCTCTCTTGGAACTTGGCCTTCCCTCTTTTCCCTTCCCACCCCTTGTCTGCTCATCTCTGGAGTCACTCCAAGCTCTCTTCTGCTCCTCTGTCAAGTCAAGTCCTCGCATCTTCATTTGGCATCCTTTCTAGTCGGGTATTCTAATTTCTTGAGAGAACCCTTCTATATTTCTTTAACTTTATCCTCTGGGTAAAATACTGCCGCTGCCAAAGGCGCTGTTTGTGCTAGTCAGAGGGACCAGGGCCTTTTACCTTCTCAGCTTCTCTGGTGCGATGTTCTAGCGTTGTCCAGGCGACTCTCCAGCCCCGGCACACCTAGTATTGATCGACTACACCCCCAGGAAGATGGTACCTCTAGCCTCATGTGGGGCAGTTTCTGCTGATCCTCCTCTGATGGACTAAACCCATCCTCACTCCGCCCCGCAGAAATGCCTCCACGATTCTGTTCTCCTTGTGGCAGGCATTCCAATTTTGGGGTGTTAATGTGACATAAGTCTCTTAAAATATAAATTTCAAGGAACCCTGGGGAGAAAAGACATGTACTGTGGGTCATCTTTTAATGCAGATTTTTGCACTCTTCAGCTTCTTAATTTTTTCTCAGTTGTATCACATGCAGTTTTGTGTGCGCACGCACACACAGGCACACATACACACTCTAATTAGATTACTGAATGGATTGGCAGGGTTCTACTGTGTGTTTTCTGTCTGCTTTCTTATTTTCTTTGGCATCTGTGAAAGTAAAACTTCACATGGTTGTTATATAGTGTTTTCTGTATTGACTCTGTATGTAGTACTTTTCAAGCATTAATCATGGAGAAATCAAATACGTTCTTGAATGTTTAATGAGCCCACTTTACTAATTGGTTTGAAGAATTGAAATACTTTCAGATTAAAAGCCGTTGCAGTTATAGAAAATGGCTTAATGGTAGAGTTTAGGAATTTTATCTTTTTTTCTTTTTTCTTTGCTCTACGTTCATTCAAGAATTTGGGTAATATGTATGAAGCTTCTTTAGTCAAATTAGCAGGGAAATATTTTAAATCTTTCTTTTACAGCAAAAAATCGTGGGATTGCTATTCCAGTGGATCTGGACAGCCAAGTCAATACTCTTTTCATGAAAAGTCACTCAAATATGGTGCAGAGAGCAGCCATGGGTTGGAGACTCTCTGCTCGCTCTGGACCTCGCTTTAAGGAAGCTCTCGGAGGACCTGCTTGGGACTATAGAAATATCATTGAAAAGTTACAGGTACCATGCGTGCATTAATGGCATTCATATTTTATAAATTTCTATTTTTAAAATATGTATTACACAAACAAATATGACTGAAAATACTAAATTCCCACTGGGGACTGAGCTTTCCTTCACAGCTCTCTACTACAGTCACCCTTTTTAAATGATAGCTTCCAGTTAAAAGTTGTTCTGAGTTCATTTTAATGAGTGTGGATTATTTAATGTGTTCTGATGTTATAGTAATGAGTAGTGGGTCTCAGTATCAAAATAATAATTATAATACCAATTAAATATTCATAATCTTGCTTCAATTAATTTATTGTTTATTTAAAAAAATTTTTGAAGTGCTGAGGATTGAGCCCAGGGGCATTCTACCTCTGAGCTGTACCTCAGCCCTATTTTATTTTGAAACAGGGTCTCACTGAATTGCTCAGGGCCTCACTATGTTTCTGAGGCTCTCCTTGAACCTGTGATCCTCCTGTCTCAGCCTCCCAAGTACTGGGATTACAGGCATGCACTACTGTGCCCAGCTTCAATTTATTCTTTGATATTTTCTTATAACCCTTTAGTCAAAATGATCCAAGGGTTCACTTTTGTTCACACATTCTTATACAATAGTTGACACATGCTTTTGGCCTGAATATTCTGGGACATTGAATAAAAGTAACATTGCATTAGTTTGTTAGTGCTACTAGAACAAAATACTAGAGACAGGGTGACTTAGACAACAGAAACTTATTTTCTCACAGTTTTGGAAGCTAGAAGTCTAAGGTCAAATTCTTAGCAGATTTTATTTCCTGAGTCTTCTCTCTTTCACTTGAAAATAGCTAACTTCCCATTGTTTCCTCATAAGTCTTTCCTCTGCTCAGGCATATATTTGTGTCCTAATTTCATTAGGATACCAGTCCTATTGGATTAGGGCCCACTTTCATTTTATTATAATTGCCTTTTTTTCTTTTTCCCCTGAGTGCTAGGGATTGAACCTAGGGCCTTCTGCCTCAGAATGAAGTATACCCCAACCCTTTAAAAAAAATGTATATATGTGTATATATATATATATATATATCAGAAGAATTTAAACTCAGGGGCATTCTCCCTCTGAGCTGTACCCCCAGCCCTATTTTATTTTTTGAAACAGGGTCTCATTAAGGTTCTTAGGGCCTCTCAACTTCCTAAGCACTGGAATTAATAGTGGCTGTCACCACACCTGGCTTTTTCTAAATTTTTATATAAGGCCTTGCTCAGTTGTTGGGGGTCTGGCTAAGTTGTTGAGATTGGCCTTGAACCTGCCATCCTTTAGTCTCAGCCTTCCAAGTTTTGGGGTTACAGGCATGCAGCACCATACCCAACTCATACTTACTTTTTGAAAGTCTCTATCTCTAAATAAAGTCACACTCTGTGATAGTATGAGATAGACTTCAACATATGAATTGGGGGGTGATTAGGTCATCAGGGCGGATGCCTCATAAATGTCATCAGTGCTTTTTTAAGATAGTCCTAAGAGAGCTCATTTGGCCCTCCCACCATGTGAGAACCCAGGGAGGGGGCACCACCTGTGAACCATCCAGGAAGTGAGCCTGCACTAGGCACCAGATCTGCTTGTGCCTTGATCTTATATTCCCAGGCCCCAAAGCTATGGAAAGCAATTTATGCTATTTTTAAGCAATCCAATTTATGGTATTTTGTTATAACAACTCAAATGCACTAAAAAACATAGTAAAGCATTTGAATTTTATTTTTAATGTGTTGGCAGAGCCTTGGAAATTTTCAGCAGAAGATTGGCATGACTTGGTTTATCTTTTTTTTGTGTGTGTGGTACCGGGGTTCCTGGAAGCCCTTCTACCTCCAAGCTACACTCACAGACCTATTTTATATTTTTTATTTGGAAACAGGGTCTCTTAAGCCAGTGAGCCTGGCTCTGAACCAGCGCGATCCTCCTGTCTCCGCCTCCCAAGCGCAGGGATTACAAGCGTGTGCCACCACGCCCGGCTTGACTTGGTTTATTTTTAAAGAGATCACAGTAGATTTTGGGTGGCTTAATAAGATTGAGACATGAATCTAGTTAGGTAGCTTTGCATTAATTCAAGCAGAAGGTGATGATGGCTTAGTTTAAAAAGGTAACAGTAGCAACATGGATGAATTTTGGACATATTGGGAATTAGGAGATCTGTTCTGGGAAACATTAAGTTTTAGATGCCAGCTTAGATACCTAAGTGTACATGTCAATACATAATTGGATATACAAATCTGGATTGGTACAGAAAGATGTTCATACTAGAAATATAAATTTGGGATGTTTCAGCATCCCAAAGATATTAACATCATATAATTGGGTGACATTAACATCCTATAATTAGATATCTCAGAAGAAAGTTATAGATATAAGCTGGGCATGTTGGTACATGCCTGTAATCCCAAAACTTGAGAGGCTGAGACAAGACAATTTTAGGTTTGAGACCAGCCTTAGAAATTTAGTGAGATTCTAAGCAACCTAGTGAGATCCTGTTCTAAAACAAAACAAAAGGAAAAAAAATAGGCTTGTAGTGTATGTCAACTTTAGAATGGCCCTGGGTTCAGTTCCTAGTAACATATGCACACACACACAGACACACACACACACAGACACACAGACACACAGACACACACACACACACACACACAGCATATACGTATAGATGTAGAAGAGAAAAGGAACAGGAGCTAAGGAGCTACCAAGAATTGGCAAAAGAATGGTCAGGACAGGACATAGGTGGAAAACAAAGTGTGGTATCACAGAAGCCAAGCGCAGAAGGCAGTTGAGAGGTAGAAAGCAATATGTAAGATGCTTAGTAACGGTTCAGTAAGATGAGGACTGCAAAGGAACCACCAGATGTACCGAGGGGTTGATGATCGTGGCTCATTGGTACTCAGTAATAATGATTACTGACACTTAAATAAGTGGCTGGTATGTGTGGGAGGCTGCTCTAGGCATTTGCTCTTAATCCTCACAAATAAGCTCATGTGAGGGTCACTATAGCATCTTAAGTTCTCACATTGGGAGACAGTAACTGAAAAAGATGACATAATTGGTCCAGGGTCAAGATCAAAAGTAAAGACAGAATTCATGTCACAGTAGCCTGATTACCCTTTGTTTTCAGTAAATTAAATAAGGACAAATGTAAAAACAGGTACATTTCAGTGACATTGCACTAAATGCAGTCATATTTGATAAACATCCTCTCTTCCTACCTTTATATAATATCTAGTTTTTCCTTTATGTTTTATCCTTACTGGTAGTCTAACTGTTACCAAGAATTTCTCAAAAAGCTTATTTAAGATAGCTCAAATAGAAATGTTCACTTTTTCTGAATGTCAAGAAAGAATTAAAAACAAGTTAACTACTGAAATCTTACCCTAAGAAATCAAGGGTGCTCATTCCATTTGAGCTTCTGTAGCTTAGAAGAACAAGAAGCAGTTTTCTGCTTAGAAAAATATTCCATAGCTGTAGGAAAATAAATTACTGCTTAATGTGAGAATTTCTTGTCTCCTAACAGTTTAAGATTGAAAAAGGGAGGCTTTTTAACCATTTATAGTGTTCAGGAAATTAACATGGCTTATAGTTCATTTCTGAAATGCATCAGTTAGGATGTATCCAGCTTTAGTTCTCATCATATGAAACTAAAATGCCTTCAACAATAGAGACTATCATTTCATATAGCAAGAAACCTGGAATGAGGCTCTCCCTGAGTAGGCTGATTCAGCTGCTTGAGTGGCCCTAGAGTCCCATGACAACGTTTGTTGGCTTTCAGATTAAAACTAATCTCCTAAAATCACATGAGGGAGGGCTGCCTCAGATTTTGCATTTATACCCTTGGGTTACCTTGACAACAGTAGGTGGCTTTGAAAGAACCTCGGTGCCCCCAACACATGTCCCACTTAATCAGCAGACTTGATCTGATATCTCTTTGGTCCAGACTGTCAGAAAATCACGCTGAGACCAATGCTAGAGGTCAAAGTGGGATAACCATGACTGGTTTAAACTAATCAACCTGACCCTAAACTGAAGGGGTTCATTTCCCTGGGAATATGGCAGCTAGATTCAGAAACAACGCTGGCATTCTTTAGAAAGGAAGGAGTGAAAAGGAGCCTATGGGCTAGTTGACCAAGAGTGTATATCAATAAATGTAATTAGAGCTACTATAAAATGTTATTGAGCCCCTCTATAATTACTGATATGCTTCAAGTAATATATCAGTAAATTTTTCATTGGAAGAAATGGTTAGTTCTCAATGACCAATGACATATAAGAAACCTTTTCTTAGCTGTTCCCCAGTATGCCTCCAAATTTTTCCAATTTCTACATTGTTTACATTACAGTCCTAGACACTGTAGGGCCTATACAGTGGAATTAGTGAATTTTCTTATTGTATTATGTCCTTAAGAATCATATGATCACCCACCCGTTTTTGTTTTACAAATGAAACGAACAGATAAAACAAAAGCAGAGACCCAGGCAGTACTTATACATAAAACCAGACTATACTTAAAGCACAGACACTTGGTGCCATGAGAATATAGGGTCCACCTTCTCTGAAATGCCCCATCTCATTCTTGGCTAATATTCTTAAGTTGATCACATCTCCGGCAAATGATCTGACTTGGGTCTTGTCTCAGTCAACATTCTCACTGATATAATCTCAAACAACTAACCATACAATTTAGAGGAAAGATTCATTTGCTTACAGTTTTTGTAGATTTTAGAGGTTCAGTCCATGTGAGGCTGGGTCTGGGGAGCTTAGTGGGGGAGAGCACTAGACACCATTCTCACATTCTGGAGGCCAGAAGCAGAGAGAGCCAGCGAGCAAGGGGGTCCAAAGGCAGAATCACAGTCCTTAAGGCCATACCCCTAAGGACCCAGCTTCTCCAGCCACACCCACCTGCTTAGGTTACCACCCAGTAAACCCACCACAGTGGACTTATCCACCGATGAGGTTAAAACTCTCCTGACTTAATCGCATCCACTCTGAACATTGATTAATGTGGGGGCTTTTCAAGAGACCTTCTCTAGCTGACCATACCAGGTTTTCAAGTGGGTTCTCTTGTTCTTGTGTCTTAGGATGTAGTCGCCTCCTTGGAGCAACAGTTCAGCCCCATGATGCAGGCTGAGTTCTCAGTGCTGGTGGATGTACTGTACAGCCCAGAGCTTC
This sequence comes from Muscardinus avellanarius, assembly GCF_963383645.1. Taxonomy (NCBI): domain Eukaryota; kingdom Metazoa; phylum Chordata; class Mammalia; order Rodentia; family Gliridae; genus Muscardinus; species Muscardinus avellanarius. The sequence continues at coordinate 90,781,945 of NC_137797.1, forward strand.
TGTTTCCCGAGGGAAGCGACGCGAGAATAAGATGTGGTGCTTTCATGTCCAAGTAAGTGGGTAGAGTGTGAGCTTCTACTGGTTACCAAAGCAAGATGGCCTCTAACAATTCCGCTTTTACTTGGCTGATACTTAATGACAATCCCCAGAGCACGTGAAAGGCCTAAAATTCATGTCAAAATATACCTCCCAGATAATTGAGTCACATGAAATTTTATTTTGATGAAGGTCATAATAATGTCCTTAATAAGTATGTCATAATAATGACATACCTCATTGATAGTACATTTTACTGAAATAGTTTAGTTTACTAAAATGTACCATAAATCAGGTATGTCATTATTGGGTACAAAATATTATGCCACATAATGTTCTGGTTATAATTACTTTCTGTAACAATAGGAGCTGCTTTTATTTTTCATTTGTATATTTTTATTGATGCATTGTAATTATGCATCATAGTTTCAGTGATACAAACACACATGTACACAACACTTGATGTATTTCTTTACACCCCAAGCATTACACCCCAATCTTTCCGCCTCCTCCCTCTTCATATGTTATTGAAGTTGGTAGTGATACCTTCATACATGGACATAGTATTACTTCAGCTGTTTCCTTCTTCAATCCCCGTTTACCCTGCCCACCTCCTTCCCCTAAGCCCTTTCCACTGTCTACTGGACTCTCTCCTCATTTATCTGAAATCCTTTTTGTTTCCTATTTTCTCTCTAGAGAAAACACAACTCTTGACTTTCTGAGACCGGCTGATCTTACTCAGCATAGTATTCTCTAGAGCCATCTATTTTCCTGCAAGTTAGCTAAATTTGTTTTTCTTTATGGACGAGTAAATTTATATTATGTGTATATACTGGAATTTCTTTATCCATTCATCTGTAAATGGGCACCTAGTGTGGCTCCATAATTTGGTTATTGTGAATTGTACTGATGTAGCAATTATATCATTCGGAGGGGTGGTATACTGGGTCATACAGAGGTTTCATTTCTAGTCTTTTGAGGAACCTCTAACAGTGGTCTCCATAGTGGTTGTACTAATTTATACCAACGGTGTATAAGCGTTTCTATTTCCCCACATCCTCGCCAGCATTTATTATTGTTTGTGTTCTTGATGATTGCCATTCTAACTGGAATTAGGTGGAATCTCAGTGTAGTTTTGATTTGCATTTTCCTGATTGCTAATGATATTGAACATTTTAAAATATATATTTATATTTCTTTTTTGTAAGGGTCTGTTCAATTCAGTTGCTTGTTTTTTTTATTGGGGTTATTTATTTTTTATGTTAAACTCGACCTTTTAAAAGATTCTTATTTAGCCAAGTATGGTGGCACATGCTTATAATCCCAGTATTTGGGAGGCTGAGACAGGAGGATCGCATGTTTGAGGATAGCCTCAGCAAGGAGTGAGACTCTCATCAACCCACTGAGACTCTGTTTAAAAATAAAACTGAAATAGGGCCGGGGGTATAGTTTGAAGGTAGACTTCCCCTGAGTTCAATTCAATTCTCAACAGTACACGCACGCACACACACACACACACACACACACACACACACACAGATTCATATTTAAAGCCATCAATTTTCATTAACACAGAGACAAAGGAAAGTGAACATTTATTGAGTTCTTACTATCTGTGTGTGCATGTGATTGTCTGCAAAGTTTATTTATTATCTATGTCCATGAAGACCTTGAGAGGTCAAGAGGTCAGCCTGTTTCGGAGGTGAGCAAGCTGAGGCTCGGCTGTGCTTCGGGGAAAGTGCTATTAAGCCTCGGGCCCAGTGCTTAGCTATCCCCCTTCATCTTCATTATCTGTAGCTCTCCACGTACTCCTTTTCTTGGCCTTGTTGAGGCGTTATGACATCTAGTAGGGCTCAGCTGTTTACCCTAGAGTATTTTCATATTAATGGCAAATGAGAAACTCTCAAGGAATATCTGCAATTAGAAGCAGTTGTGAGACACAACCTAGCTCCAGAGAGGAGAGACGTGTCTTCCCATGGAAGCCATCCAACGGTGTCTTCGGATGATTCCCAGGTAATTGTACTGCGTGAGCCAGGTGCACAGTCATCCTGGGAGGGTTTCTGCACAGAGTTAGTTGGATACTGAACACCATGGTCATTATCCATCCACCTGTTTCCTGTATGGTTGGGAATATTGCTGAAGAAGGCCTGAAAGCCTTCCCCACTACTGTGATGAGTGTGGTAGGAATGGAAGGATTGAGGACACAACAAGGGTGTTTCTTTCTTTTACCAGTTAGAGTTGGGACTTGGGGAGAGTAAACAAGGATTGGGATGAGAAGAACTGACTGTGGGGGTCAGGTTAAAGAATGGATAGGTAGAGTTAAGGACTCTAGAACCTCAGACTCTATTTCAGGGGGACAGAGAAGAATGTGTTTGTCTACATGCCTACCAGTCTTCTAATAAGGATATTTCTTTATTTACTTATTTATGTGTTTGTGTATTACTGAGAATTGAACCCAGGGGCATTCTACCCTTTGAGTTACAGTCTCAATTCTTTTTTATTTTTTTGTGTGGAAACAGAGTCTCACTAGGTTGCTAAGAGTGTTGCTATGTTGCTGAGGCTGGTCTCAAGCGTATGACCCTCCTGTTTTCGCCTCCCAAGTACTGGGATTACACGCATGTGCTGCCACACCAAACGCTAGTAAGAACTTTTGAATGAAGAGACCCAGAGTGTCTGCGAAAGCAATGACCGCTAAGAGCATAGAAAGAAGAATTTTAGGTAGAAGGATAAAACCAGGATCTTGAAAAGTAGCCTTTACCTCCTATAAATGTATCCATGCATTAAAAAGTAGCTAATCTGAGAACTTAAAGTAGTGAATTAATATGATACTATAGCGATGTTCCAGGAACTTGATGGCTGGGATGGGGTGGGGGCAGACTCTGGCCCACAGGCTAGATGCATCTTTGAGCTGTACTGGAACCCTCTCTGATCAGCCCCAGGTAACTCCCTGCTAGGGAAGGGAATGATATCCTTGGGTGATGGCACTGTCAGTCCCTCCTGTGCTCTTGGCACGTCAGGTGGCCGTGTGCAGCCGAGACCCGGGACAGGAACGGCCGAGCTCAAGAGATCAGTGCTCTCTGTCGTGCTTAAGACTTTTGGCTGTGAAGTCAGAGGGACTCTAGTTTGTTTCCAGTTCCCACCATTAGAAGCAAGATGTATCATCTCTCTGGGCCTCTTTTTCTCACTAGCGAAATTGGCCTGAATACAGAACCTGCCTCATTGGCTTGTGGTGGAGACGGATTGAGGGGATCCTGGGAAGTCCGTACTCTGACCCAGGGGCCTGATGAGCACCTGGGAGTCACTAGCGAGTGGGAGCTCACTTTTTCTCAGGGTCATGGCTCACGGTACGCAGGCTGCATGGCTGAAATCGGAGCATTTCCTTGGAATCTACAACACTTGTTTCTCTAGGAAGACACATCTCACGGGGGAATAGTAAAGATCAGCTTTTTAACAATATGAACTATGTATGCTGAGTCACTAGACTAATTATGAGCATTTCGCTTGCATCTTGGGGGAGGTCTATTACTCTGATCCTGCAAGTCTCTTAACAGAACTTCATCAGTATCTGTTTCACCACAATAAAATTATGAGTAGGGCTTTTGTTCACATGATAGCAAAAATAGAAAATGGATAGACTGTCTTGATGTTACATTTAAAAAAATCTTTCCTTGTTTGCTTCTTATCAGAGAAACTGTTTCTACTAAGCCCTAGAATGGGAAAATACCACATTATTGTTAATGGACACTGGAAAATAGCCTGTTACACTATGGTTGCAATATTGTACAGGACCACAGCTATTGTGTAGTTAATTTAATACATTGTATGGAAAATGTGTGCATATATGAATGTATCACTTTGAATCTCACTATGATATATAATACATTGTACAGTTAAAAATAAATCAAATTAAAATAAGCAATATAACAAAAAGAAAACAATATGCTATAATACAATATAATAAAATGTAATAGACTACAAACATCCCTCTTTTCTAAGTAGAGTAGATGGTACATTTTTTTATTTTTCAGAGTACTGTGCCCACTAAAAAAGTGCTACCTAGGTTTGGGAAGCACCAACATATACCACCTGTAAAACAAAAAAGGATGTCCTATAATATAAAACTTATAAACTGAAGTATATTTTATTGATTAGGAAACATGTATCTGATTTACTTCATATTCTCAAATAATAGTGTATTTTTTCTATTGCATTATAATATTTTTCTATAGCACATGATATAGTTTGAAGAGAAATCGCTGCCCTTGTTAAGTTGTCTGTTTTGCTTTAAGGTTGATTAATCACACAAAGAAACTAATGGAGAAAGAAGAAAAACTGTGCATTAAAATTCTTCAGACGTTGCGAGAAATGCTGGAGAAGAAAGACAGCTTTGTGGAAGAGGTATTTTTTAAAATTTTTAGTATTTGAAAATAAAGTAAAAGTTTCAAAATGCTATAACTTATGGATTATGATAGTCAATTATATGATTATAAAATATATGAATGAGTTCATATGGCATTTATCACTCATGTCTTGTTTGGAGAAATAACTAAAACTATTTTAATTGAGAAATAACTAAAATGAGAATGATCTAAATACGTGGCTCATTTGTTTTTAATATATCTGTCTTGGATATATACATTCTCTTATGTCTTCAATGGACCACGTGGCCTTTTAAACAGTGAGTTACTGAAGTGCATTATTTAGATTTTATATAAAGTTCTGCTGTTTATTGAAAATGTCTATGCCTTTGGGCATCTATTGATTTTTAAATTATAATTATGTATTTTTTTGTGGGTCTGAAGATGCAACTGAGGGGCATTTGACCTCTGAGCTATACCCCCTGCCCCATTTTTTATTCTTTGCTTTGAAACCGGGTCTCACTGAGTTGCAGAGGGCCTCACTAAGTAGCTGAGGCTGTCCAAGAACCGCGATCCTCCAGGTCTCAGCCTCCCAAATGCTGGGATTACAAGGGTGCGCCACCACGCCCGGCTTATGTATGTTATTTTTGATAAATTATACCTATTATTATAAAATAATGCTATTTTTATAAATTGAAGTTAGTTTCTATTCTTAACTACATGAATTACTGCACAGATGAGTTTCAGAGAAATATCACCTTATAGATAATAACTGCCAGTGTATTATTTAAAATGACAGCTCAGGTGCTCATTAAGAGGTAGCTAGCAGCATGTTTAATACCCTAGGTGATAAAATATAAATCTAGAAGAGTTTTTAAGCTAATAGCTCAATACTTTTATGTAAGATATTAAGCAGAATTTGTACTATGCTTCTCAGTGTTTTAGTCTGTTTCTATAAATGCTAATCATCGCATATTTTCAAACTGCAGTAATCATATTTATTTATTCATGTGCATGGCATCTAATTCCAAAAAGGATTTGTTTGTTCTAAACGAATTCCTATTGAAAAGAAATGCAGTGGAACCTGGATTAGTAACAGGGGGGACTTTCTGTCAGCGGTTTGCCTCAGCCATCAAACAGCCTGTATCTTGCATTAACTCTCTTCCTCCCTGAAACTATATTTGGGAAACAAATGATCAAAATAAGGGGGACCAGGGTAATTTTAGCACATGATTTTCTGACATAGATTCCAAGAAAATGCTCGTAGGTTTGAGTATACATTTATATAAATACAGTCCCTTGAGACTTTGTTGTCTTTCTCTGATTCCTTAAATACGGCTATAGATTGTTTGACCTCGACTGAAGGACTAGATCCTAAGGTCAGTGCAGCTTTCTGGAGGCTTACGATCGTAGTGTCTGTGTGTGACCAGATGGGGAGCTGGCTCCCGACTGGGTGCAGCAGATCGTTACCGAATGACTAAAGAAACACAGGAAAGAAATCAAGTAAGATTTTTCTTGGACTAGAGTTTTTTAGGGTATCACCCACAACACTCCAACATGAATCATCCCATTTCTCTTTTCCGTTCCTACTGCTACCACTAGTTGAGGTTCTCCTGTTTGGTCCATCCCCCTAGGCTGTGTTCACGGCTCCAAGTTGCACTCTTCACATCCTGCGACCTGGGTGCCCGCGGAGGACACGGCCCTCAGGAGGGGCTGAGGAGCGTGGGACAGAGGGCTGTTTGTTTAATCGTGCAACACATACTATGAGCAGCTACCACACGCTGCTTACTGTGCCCGTCACTGGGGACGCAGAGGTAAATCACAGCTCGCCAAGGCCATCAAGGGCTATAGGTTGCATGTCTGTGGACTCCTCAGACAGTCTAGGCAAGAGCTTGTGAGAGCCTTTAGAAACCTCAGGGATGCTGCACTGCCTTGATGTGCCAGGCCCTCCATCTGTGGCCTCTGCCTTTTATGTTCCTACCCTTCCTCATCCATCATGACTTTAGAAGCTGTGTTATCAAGGTTCCTGAGATGCGCTACAGGTTTTGCCTGACCTGAACTTTGCTACATCTGGAATCATAGAACTTTGTCTGTGTGGAGAGCTAATGGATCCTATTTATCCATTCTTCTGGACACCAATGATTACTTTCTCAATAGAGTCACCACAGCACTTCATGCCTCTCTTAGGACATTTTAGGCCATATTGGATATTGAGTTGAAGTACCTGGTTTGATAGATGATGTCACAGAGACCAGAGCGACTATGCTAGTTGCCTGAAGTCACACAGCAAAGGCCAGAACAAGGGCTTAAACTGGAACTCTTTTGTATTTGCCTGATCTTATTTCTTATATCACAGCCAACCTTTAAAAATTTTGTATATTGATATTAAGAAAGGTTAGTAAACTTTGTCCAGCAGGTTTATGGCTCCAGATTTTAAGATGTAAGCAGATACAATAGACAGATATAGTATCCAAAAGAGGTGAAAATTTAGCTAAACCTTTAAAAATATTAAATATAGAAGAAATATAATCATTTAATTAAGAAAATAAAAATCTGTCAAAGAACTGATATGTATCTTATTTTTTAATTTTTTATTATTGTATTTCTCAATTTCAATGTCTACAAAGGATAGAATAAGAAAAAATGCAGGTGAAAGTATTTTAGCTCTTAGACAATGGATTTTTAAGTGTTTTAGAAGGAAAAGGATTTCTATCAGTGAAAATAGACAATATCCTTGCACTCCCCCCCTCAGACACAGAAATTTTGAAGGAAAGCATGTGATATCTAGAATTATTCAAATATCTACACTAGGGAAGAGAAAGGACTGGATGGTCTTTATATGTTGCAGTGCCTCCCCCGGTGTTTTTTAAGGTCCTAGAGATTGACCCCATGGGCATTCTACCTCTGAGCTTCACTCCCAGAGCATTTTATTTTTTATTTTCCAACATGTTTTTGGCTAAATTGTTGAGGGCCTCTCTAAATTGCTGAGACTAGTCACGAATCTGTGATCCTTCTATGTCAGCCTCCCAAGTCCTGGGAGTGCAGGTGTGTGCCACCACACCTAGCCAGTTGGCCCTTCTTCAATAGTTGGTGCCCAGTTACCCATGCCGGTGGAAGAATGGTAAAATGGTACTGGGTAAAACTCAGAAACTGCTCAAAGCTACTATCATACAACCCTTAATAGGCTCTAAGGCAAAACCTTGACTTTCAGTAGTGGAATAATAGGTAGCTATGTTTTCATGATTGCATTAATTTCCAATTAACCAAAAATTTAGTGGCTTAAAACCACACCAATATATCTCATCTCACAGATGTGGAGGTCAAAGGTGAGATTCAGGATGTCAGCAGAGGCGAGCTCCATCTGCAGGCTCTAGGGGAGGGTTCATTTCCTAGCCTTTCCTGGATAAAAGTGACCTCCTGCATTCCTTGGCTCATGGGCCCTTTTTGGTCCTCAAAGCCAGCAGTGTAGCAGTTTCTAGTCTCCCAGTCTCTCCTCCTCTTCCTCTGCCTCTCCTCTAGTTGTCATACCTCCTTTTACTCTGACACTCCTGCCTGCCATTCATATAAGGCCTGTGATTATATTGGAATCACGTGACTAATCCAATATAATTTCCCCATCTCAAGATCTTTAACTTAGTCACATCTGCACCGTCCCTTTGCCAGGTAAGGTGACATGCTTACAGTGCTGCGACTAGGCAAGAGGTCACGAGGGCATGGGCATCTTTGGGGAGGGCCACTCTCCAGCCTCCCACAGGGCTCCTTCACTGACAGTGGGAGATGACCTCTAGAACACAGGTGCAGGGCTCACCTGTGGCTGATTACATTACTCTTCAGGGCAGTTTAAATAAAAAAAATAATAACATGACAAACTATGTTTTGAATTCATAGCCCTTTGCTGCTTTCAAAATATATTTTGTGCGTGTGTGTGTGGCTGGAGAGTAAACCCAGGGGCATTCCACCTCTGAGCTACATCCTCTGCCTCCTTTAAAAAGAAGAAAAGAGGGCCGGGCGTGGCGGCGCACGCTTGTAATCCCCGCGCTGGGGAGGCGGAGACAGGAGGATCGCGCAGGTTCGAAGCCAGCCGCACGCGCTGGCTTAGGAGACCCTGTTTCCAAACAAAAATGTAAAAATAGGTCTGGGAGTGTAGCCTGGAGGTAGAAGGGCTTCCAGGAACCCCACTACCACCAAAAAAAAAAAAAAAAAAAAAGAGGGTCTGGCAAAGTTGCTGACAGCCTCACCAAGTTGCTGCGGCTGGCTTTGAAACTATGATCCTCCTGTCTCAGCCTCCCAACTACTGGGATTATAGGCATGTGCCACCACGCCCAGCTCAAGATATTTTAAAATATTTTGCTACCTTTCAACTATCCTATGGAGTACACGGCATCACAGTGTCACCTCCACGTGGCAAATGTGGAGGGAGATGCAAGGAAGTCAGTTGTGTAAATTACATAGGTGCCGGGATACCTGGTCCTCTAATGACTCGTCAGCCACTCTTCATGTATTGAAACACTTCCAAAAGATTGCTCGGGATGAAGTCAAAACAGAAAACTCACACCAGGGTGTCTTACCCTAGCTCCCCTGTTACATTTAGGACTCCACCTATTTAGGTTTAAAATGTAAATAAAAAGAAAATCTCTATTGTTATTTCCTTGGACCCTAGGAAGATATAGAAAATTTTTTTTACTTTCTCCAACTATATTGTCCTTTGCCATTAGGCTTCTGACCCAAGTGTGTGTGTGTGTGTGTGTGTGTGTGTGTGTGTGTGTGTGTGTGTGTGGTTTACCCACCCAGCAAGCAAGGGATGCTGTAGCAGCCCACACCAGCCAGGTGTCATCTCAGATCAGTTCCTGCACCATCTGCCTGGTGAGAAGGTCAGATCCCACAGGTCATGTCTGGGTTGTTTTATAAACCAGCTAGAAACTAGGTTTCCCATATCCCTCTCCTCAGGCTTGATTCATTAAAGTCCCTCATAGAACTCAGGGAAACACCTGCTCACATCTACAGGTTTATTATAGAGAATATTACAGAGGATTTGGGTGAACGGCCAGATGGAAGATGCACATGGGGTCAGGCATGGGAGAGGATGTGGTGCTGCTGCACCCTTCTCAGTGCTCTCCTCTCCAGGAACCTCTGTGAGCTCAAGCTGTCTGGAAGTGAGTGCTCTGAACCCTGTTTTCCTGTGGTTTATGGAGGCTTCATTTCATGGGCAGGAATGATTAATCACCAGCCATTGGTGATCCATATATCCTTGCGTCCCTCTCCCCCACCAGGAGGCTGGGAGATGGGGATGAAAATTCTGACCCTCTAATCCTGCCCTGGTCTCTCCAGTGACCAGCCCCATCCTGAAGCCTCTCAGCAAACAAAAGCATAGTTACCATTTTGAGATATCAGAGATTTCAGGAGTTGTAGAACAGGGTCAAATATGTAGTTCACAAATTCAATCCCTGACACTGGAAGTAAGGGGTGTGTGTGTGTGTGTGTGTGTGTGTGTGTGTGTGTGTGCACGTAAATAGAAAAAAAAAAGATATAGCCATCAGCATTATTGCAACTATAATCTAAAGATTGACCATGTAACTCAGAGGAAAGAAGCTTTCTTTTCTTAGGGTTTCGGGTTCAGTCTATGTGAGGCCAGGGATCTCAGGTCTCAGGGCATGGCAGTGAGAAGTAGAGGGAGAGCAGTGGGCTGTGCTCCTCACAACATGGAGGCCTGAAGCAAGCATGGGAACTGGGGAGAATGAACCATTCATACAGAGACCACCTCCTCCGGCAACACCCTGTCGGCCTACTGAGTACCACCCAGGTAAATCCAATGCAATGTATTTACTCACTTCTGGGATTACAACCCTCACGACTCAATTATTTCAACTCTCAGTAAATGAATTCTTTAGGGGCGTTCTAGTATAATAGTAATGAAGTATAATTTGCTTCATGGTTGAACCAAATATCCTTTAAATCAATTTCCAGCCCTGGGATTCTAAGTTTTCTAATTTTGTTATCTTTATGTGTGTGGTATTTTAAGAATGTATGTTAAGGATGTATGATGAAGCTACATAATATTTGGTGTTTAGACAATTATTTTTTTAAAAGTATGCAATTTGTAATACCCTTGAGTACAATTCTTAAATTTATTATACTTTACATTATTCCTTCTCGTCTCATATTTCTTAGTTTGTAAAAGATGAGGAGATGTGGGTGGGCAACATCTTAAAGATTTCTAATAGACTAATAGAAGCAAAGGGTCATTCACTTCCCTATTATGCCGGTCTATACGTGAACTCATCTCAGGATCACTTAGTGACTTGTTATCATACTTATTGTTTGTTGGAAGATAAAATGCAAAAATTACATATAGAAAGTCTTTAAGGGAAAAATGACCTGAGTTTTTGAGAAAATCTATTAAAATATTGTTTGTATGGGTGATTATTATAGAAAAACAAAATTTTACAAAAAATTGTAAATTAAAAAAATTTATTTTTTAAAAACTTTGAAAGGTCACTGCATCTTTGGAGTTGGTCATATTTAAGACTTTTAAATTTTATTTTAGTTTTTATATTTTACCTGATACTTATAAAGTTTATATATTTATGGGCATCAAAGGCTTTTCAAAGATAATAGCAGGCATATTTATTTGAACATTAAAAAATAATGTGCTTTGGATGTCTTTCACTCTGGACACAACCTGCATTTTCCCTGAAATGTGTATTTCTGGCTTTCTTAAATATATCTCTGTGTAAAAAAATGTATGGTGGAAATTTGAAGAAAACGCATGTTTCAAAAAACCTTAGGGCAGTATGATTTCTAATGTCATTTATATATCTTAAATACCATTGTGTTTTCTACTGTGTTTTTATTTATGTTTTCTACTATGCTTGTTTCTACAATCTCTCTATTATAAAACGAAACAGTAAGCAAGTACCTGAGAGCATGTGTATGCTGTTGAACAGAGAGGCTTATTTTGGTGCCACGCCTTTTGTGCATGTATGTGAAGGTATCTTGGGTCTAGCTCTGAGTGAGGCTTGCTTGAGATGGCAATGGGGATAGAAAGAACCCATGCGGACTGGTCGTGGTGGGCCAATGAGAGCAGAGAAGAAAATAAAAGCCACTCAGAGGAACATTTTGGTTTTAAGGGAGGGTCAGTTTTCTTCATCTTTTATTGTTTAGTATATATTTTCCATATAACTTATAGAACATTGCAAACTATTTCTCTTATACAAAGTGGGAAGCATATATAAACCCCAAATCAAAGATGTCTGTAAGCTCCAACTCGAAATACATAAAATTTATAGCTTCTGTACTTTAGAGTTGGAAAAGATAATGAGTACTGAAATAATCACTGATAGCCCATACATAGTAGTAGAAGAACTCGACCTCTTTAGAATGCCAATAATAATTTCCCCTTGTGATTATATTCTTATCTATTTATGTTATGTGAACATATATTTAGCAGGACAATAATGATGTTTAGCAAAGTTATCCTTAAAATATTCAGATTTAAAATGTCATGTATCACTGGGTATGGTGGCGCACGCTTGTAATCCCAGTCATTTGGAGGCTGAGACAGGAGGATCGCGCAAGTTTGAAGCCAGCCTCAGCTACTTAGTGAGGTAGGCTCTCAGCAACGTAGTGAGAACAGGTTTCCAAATAAAATATAAAAATTAGGTCCAGGAGTATAGCCCGGAGATAGAAAACCCCTGGGTTCCATCCCCAGTACCACAGTAAATAAATAAATAAATAAATAAATAAATAAATAAATAAATGTCATGTATCCTTGAAATATTATTGCAGAGACCTAAAAACTACCCCTGTAATGGCATGGTGCTCTGCAATAAGCTATGATCTTAAAACATACAACAGACATCTATTGAGAATTTGTCATATTGTCAGCTACTCTTCCTAATTCTTTGTATTTGCTCTTATTTAATCTTCAGCCCCTTGCCACAGTAGAATTATCTCGCTTTGACTTATGAGGAAACTGAGCTCTGGAGAGATAAAAGTCCCACACCTAGGAGGGAGAAGAGAGCAGGGTTCCATCCTAAACATATCAGCTCCTGAGCTCACACTCTTAGAGCCAAACTGCTATAGGCTCTGTAATAGCAACTTTATTTTTCTCAGATATATACAACTAAATAAAACAAAAAGTTTTTTTTTTTTTTTTGTGTGTGTGTGTGTGTGGCACTGGGGTTCCTGGACCTCCGGGCTATACTCCCAGACATATTTTTACATTTTTATTTGGAAACAGGGTCTCCTAAGCCAGCGCACAGCTGGCTTCAAACCTGCGCCATCCTCCTGTCTCTGCCTCCCAAGAGCGGGGATTACAAGCGTGCGCCACCACGCCCGGCCCAAACAAAAAGTTCTTTAATTTTACTCTTGATAAAACTTGCCTAAGTGTGTTCTGAAACACACATTTAGTGAGAACCAGCTTGCAGAAGTTAGTCCCAGTTGATTGGAAACCGCATGGTGCCTTTGCTATGGGGATTTTTGAAAAAATATATACATATATATTTTATTTTTTTTACAAATTTTTTATTGAACATAAATGGTATACATTTAAACTATACTTGGTGCCCTTTCCCCACGCCCCCATTTTCAGTGAATTCTACAAAACCTTCAGTGAACAACTAATACCAATACTTCATAACTTGTTCCAGGAAATTGAAGGAGATGGAATTCTCCCAAATTCCTTCTATGAGGCCAGTATCACATTAATCCCCAAACCAAATAAAGATACCTCAAGAAAGGAAAACTACAGACCAATATCCTTAATGAACATAGATGCAAAAATTCTAAACAAAATACTAGCAATACGCATTCAAAACTATATCAAGAGAATAATACATCATGACCAAGTCGGTTTCATCCCAGAAAAACAAGGCTGGTTCAACATACGCAAATCAATACATGTTATTCACCACATAAATAGAACCAAGAACAAAAACCACATCGTCATAGCAATAGATGCTGAAAAAGCATTCGATAAAATCCAACACCCACTTATGTTAAAAACACTGCTATGGGGGTTTTTATGGTTTATTTTTTACAGACCCATAGGTCAAGATCAGAACCCCCACCTCCGCTTGTGTTGGTGTGAGTTGCTAGTAACCAGAACATTGGATAGAAAAGCCCTAAACAGTGCTTTATAAGATATTTTGGACAGTCCCATGTGGAAATGTGGCCTTCAAAGAACAGCATCACACCTGATTGAGAGCTGTGATCTTTACAGATGCCCAGCTGGGGTAGGTGATATTTACACATTGAATAATGATAACAGATAGTGGCTTCTTGGTTTGAAAGTTACTTTCTGGAGTGATACGGATCTTTAAGAAATGATGTCTTGAGTTATTTTTAAGTTGTCCTCACCCCCCTTTTTTAAAACCGAAAATGTACTGTCACCTGACTTAATAATTTATTCTTTTCCTCAGCCAGCAAGGAAAAAAAAAGTCATTGTAACTAATCTTTTATTTCTGGTTTTGAGGAACAGCAAAGAGAATGTCAGAATTGTACTAAGCGACTTAACTCTCATACATCAAATATGCATGCCTGTCAGTCTCAGCAGTAATCACGTCACCGCAAATTTATAAACTGGATCAAGCTCCTCTTTTTGTAAGAATCTGTGCAGGATCATTCACTTTCTATGCATATACTCATTTCACTTTGTAGCAGGTAAATAAACAAATTCAGGCAGAAATGCTACACAAAGTGCATTGTAGCTTAAGAATTTGATAATAACTATTTTGCCAAGGGAAATAACTTTCCGTTTTAGTATCAGCTGCATTTTGTGGTGTACTAGTGGCAAGTTTAGTAGATTTAATTTAGTCACTGAAGGCTTACAAAAAACTCCAAGGTTCTAATTATGCTTTGCGTTCACTTTCACGTTTCAGAATCTGAGGCAATAACATCCATTGCCTCGTGGTTTGTGAGACATGCTATGATTCTCTAGAAATCTATGACCAGGTCGTAATGGCAGAATTATCTGTACTGAGAGTGCTATTCTGCTCAGCATTCTTGCAGTTGTCATCTAAAAGACAGACCAAGTAATTCAGAGGAAAGAAGATTTATTTTCTTATGGTTTGGAGTTCAGTCTACTGAGGCCAAGGACCAAGGATCTCAGGGCATGGTAGTAGGAAGCTGAGAGGAGGGGAAGGGAGGGAGAGAGAGAGAAGAGAGAGAGAGAGAGAGAGAGAGAGAGAGAGAGAGAGAGAGAGAGAGAGAGAGAGAGCACATGTGGACTGTTGTGCTCCTCACATCATAGAGGCCAGAGATTGAGCAGGGGGAAGAGGAACCACACCCCAGGGACCCTCACCCTCCAGCCACACCCTCCCAGCCCAGGCCACACCCAGGGAAATCCATTGTAATGGATATATCCACCACTGGGATTACAACCCTCATGACTCTACTATATCAACCCCCAATATTAATAAATGAGCTCTTTAGGGGACATTTTATATCTATTGATAACAACAGTGATCACTATTCATTGCTGTAGTTAAGTAAGTAGAAGACATTTGTTAGCTAATAATTATAGATAAAGAATGGTAGAGTGAATAAGAACAAATCGATTTTAGAGGAGAAAAATTAAGCCGGTCGTGGTGGTGCACACTTGTAATCCCAGCATTCCGGAGGCTGAGACAGGAAGATCACGGTTTGCAAACAGCCTCAGCTACTTAGTGAGGCCCTTTGCAACTCAGTTGAGACCCTGTTTCAAAATAAAGAATAAAAAATAGGGCTAGGGGTGTAGCTCAGAGGTAGAATGCCCCTGGGTTTCATCCCCAGTATGACAAAGAAAGAAAGAAAGAAAGAAAGAAAGAAAGAAAGAAAGAAAGAAAGAAAGAGGGAGAGAAAGAAAGAACCAAACTAAAATTAATATACTCTTAAATTATCCTGCTATAATTTTTACCTAAGTCTAACCTAAACTCTTTTTTAGGAAGCACTCTACATTAGTTTAACTCCATGTTATTGTATAGAGGAACAGTTTAAGCAATTATACAATCATGTTTTTCTTATTCACCTAGACCTTTTGGAACAATGCCTTCTGACAGTTTTCTTTTGTGTGTGTTCTGTTTTTTTAAATAAATTAGAACCCCCTGAGGCTAGGTCTGATGTGTCATGTAAGCTATCCTTTAGATGCTGATATTCTATGAAGGTACAATTTTTTTTTAACAATTTTTTTATTGAACATAAATAGTATACATTTACACTATATTTGGTGCCCTCTCCCCCCCCGCCCCTGTTTTCTCTTCCCCCCTCCCACCAATGGTTGTCCAGTTTAACCATGTCTTATTCATAATTTTACACATATTCAGTTGTAGACCCTCATTAATCAAGATCGGCCTTTCTCCTCTCCTATCTTTCCATTAAAACTTAGGTAGTATTTCCCCTCTAATATCTGGAGTCCCACTGGTATCCTTTGTGTTTTCTAGTTTGGGCATATTAGAGGAAACATGTGTATCTTCTCCTTCTGTGCTTGGCTGATCTCACTTAACATGATGCTCTCCAGGGCTTTCCATCTTCTTGCAAATGATATAATTTTGTTCTTCTTTATGGCTGAATAGAATTCCATTGTGTGTATTTCCCACAGTTTTGCTATCCATTCATCTGTTGATGGAGATCTGGGTTGGTTCCATATTTTGGCTATTACAAATTGTGCTGCTATGAACATAGGTATGCATATGTTGCTGTATTTCTCTGAATTCAACCCCTTTGGAAAGATACCCAGGAGTGGTATAGCTGGATCATATGGTGGATCTATTCCCACCTTTCTTAGGAATCTCCACACAGATCTCCATGAAGGTACAATTTTGCTTTACTGTCCTGGTCCACACTTCACAAAGTGAAATATTTCTATTTGAAAGTAGAAAATGCGGATTTTTTTTTCACTAAAGAAAAATAGTATGTGATCTGGTACATAGTCATTAATCAATATATATTTGTGGACTTACTTACACAATAGCTATACATGTTACTTATTCGGTATAAGTAAAATACATTGGCCTTCAGTAGGCCCAGCCAAGAAACAGATTCTAGAAATACCATTTCAAGTTTGACTTTGTACATCAGGAAACGACAGGGCTCTTTTTTCTTCCTTTTGTCCTCTCTCTTTCTATCTATCTATCTATCTATCTATCTATCTATCTATCTATCTTTCATGGAACTGGGGATTGAACCCAGAGTCATGTTTTCTCTTAGAGGAAGTAGCTCAGAGGTAGAATCCCTGTTTTTATTTTTTTGTTTTGAAACAGAGTCTCACGAGGTTGCTAAGAGTCTTGCTAGGTTGCTAAGTTGTTGAGGCTGATATTGAACCTACATTCCTCCTCTCTTAGCCTCCCAAGTACCAGGACCACCACTCCCGGCAGCAGTTTACTTTCTGCTTGATACACCTGCCAAGTTGAGCCAGCCGCAGAGAGACACCGCACAGAGGCGGATGAAGCAGACTGTCTCGCAGAAAGCACCATGTCCACTGACTGTTGTAGTCTTCACTTGCTGTGACTTGAAAAGAAAAAGGGAAAGATTTGAGGGATCCCCAGACACTGGGCAGAGCAGTGGTGGGAGCTGAGCAGAGGGGACTGGAGCACAGGCAGGATGCTGTGACCCTAAGGCCAGGGAATGGCGAGGGGCTCTGGGAAGGGCTCCTTTCCCTGTGGGAGCCTCAGGCAGTAGGAAAGCAGGTATACCATGTAGGCTTTGAACCTGGAAAGAGCCTCCTTTAAAACCAGACAAACTTGAGAGTAGTCGGAACTCTGGAGAGAAACCAGGGTCTAGTCATCAGAAGAGGGAAACCCTTGAATAGAATCCTGAGATAGAGAGTCCACTAATTATTGATCTTGTGAAGCATCAGAATCTTCTGCCACAGGGCAGAATTAGGGTTTGGAATTGTTCTGTGCTCTTACCTCTGTGAGGATGAGAAGGAATATACAGGCCATGGAGCAGGTTGGGCCTGACACCTGCCACTCTTCCTAGCAGATCCATTAATTTCTGGACCACTATTTCTTTTTTTTAAATTTATTTTTATTGGTTCATTGTAATCATATATCACATTGGAATACAAGACTTGAGAGGATATACAGGCACACATCATCCAATTAGCCCTCATCCAGCCCCCACCCATTCCCTCCCCCTCCCTCGATCCCATGCTTGTTTGGTGATTAACTTTGATACATTTGTTTATGTACCTCCTGTGTTTTAAAGAAGCTCCATCCTCCCCTATTCCATACCCTCTAATTGGTTACCTTAATTGCTTCACTATAGGGCCCTTTCTATAGCTCGACCTCTTCCTGTTGCCCCTTTCTTCCTAGTTATTGCTGATTAGGGGAAGCATCTGGTTTTTATTTTCTGTGATATTTCTCTGTGCATGCCGTGTTGCAAGTACCAATCCCACTCTTGACGGCCCCAGTAGTGGCCTGGCTACCCGGTGGACTGATCCAGACCTCGCTGGCTCAAGCAGCAGCCTTGCCTCATGGGAGGCCCCAATTCTGGTCTCGCTGGCCCCGACACTGGCCTAACCTCTCAGCTGGCTCTGATCCCAGCCTTGGTGGCCCCAGCATCGGCCTAGCCTCAAGGTAGGCTCCGATCCCAGCCTCGGAGACCTCAGTAGCGGCCTTGCCTCATGGCAGGCTCCGATCCCGGCCTTGCTGGCCCCGACACTGGCCTAACCTCTCAGCTGGCTCCGATCCCAGCCTCGGTGGCCCCAGCACCAGCCTAGCCTCACGGCAGGCTCCGATCCCAGCCTCAGAGGCCCCAGCACCAGCCTTGCCTCATGGCAGGCTCTGACCCCGGCCTCACTGGCCCCGGCACCAGCCTAACCCTTCAGCAGGCTCCAATCCCGGCCTTGCTGGCCCCGGCACTGGCCTAACCTCTCATCTGGCTCTGATCCTGGCCTCAGAGGCCCCAACACCGGCCTTGCCTCACAGCAGGCTCCAATGCTGACCACTGGCCCCGGCATCGGCCTAACCCCTTGGCAGGCTCTGATCCCGGCCTCGGAGGCCCCAGTAGCAGCCTTGCCTCATGGCAGGCTCTGATGCTGGCCATTGGCCCCGGCACCGGCCTAACCCCTCGGCAGGCCTGGACCACTATTTCAACACATCTTCACTCAAGAGATAAACGATGTAGCATATGAGGTATTAACTTCACATTTTTTATTTTTTGCTGGCACTGGGGATTGAACCCAGAGGCATTCTACCCCTGAGTTAAACCCCCAGCCCGATTTTATTTCTTATTTGGAAACAGGGTCTCACTAAGTTGCTGAGAGCCTCACTAAGTAGCTGAAGCTGCCTTTGAACCTGTGATCCTCCTGTCTCAGCCTCCCAATTATTGAGATTACAAGTGTGCACCACCTTGCCTGGCTTCCCCACACTTTTATGGTTATTTTGTTATTACTGAGCTGTTGTAGATTTTGCCCATCTAGAGAAGCTGTTTGCATGGTAGCAACGTGCTTGTGTCTACTTGGGTCTTCACAGTAACTCTCTCAGATGCAAAGGATCATTTTAATGTCCGATTTATAGCTAAGAAGAACAGCCTGGAGTGGGATACGCCCTAGTACAAATCACATGCTTAGTCTTAGAGCAGGAATGAAAACCGAGGTTTTCTCATTTAACTTCCTGTGCTGCTTTTTCATATGGTAGGAAACTAATGTTGGTGAAAATAAATGATCATTTGAATAGATTTCAGTTGTTCAAACTACTGCTTTAGATTGACTCACTTTGCTGCCCCTAGAAGCCAGAAAGTTCAGCAAATGTTAAAAAAATGTTCAAGGGAAATTAATTTTAGTCCGCTTTCATATATGTGCCCTAAATAACAGTAACAGCTAAATGATTTATGATATTTTTATGTTATATTGTAATTCATGTAAACCTCATACCAATACACGAGGAACTATAGGCAAGAAACTTTCTCCAAGCCGGGCTTGGTGGCGCACTCCTGTAATCCCAGTCCTTGGGAGGCTGACACAAGAGGATTGTAGGTTCAGAACCATCCTCAATAACCTAAAGAGGCTCGTAGCTTATAGCAACTTAGCAAGACCATGTTTCTAAATAAAAAGAATAAATAAAATAGGGCTGAGGGTATACTTCAGATGTAGAATGACCCTGGATTCAATCCCCAGCAACACAAACAAATCAAAACAAAATACTTATTGAAGCTTACACGGCAAAAAGTGGTAAAGCCAGCATGAAATCCCGGCCTCCTGGCTTCAGAGTCCACGCTTCCGAGCCCCGGTACTGTCATTATTCTGTTGTGACACTAGCTTACGAAGCGGTAGAAATTTCACACATGGCTGCCAGAGAAAACTGTTTTCTTGTTTAAAATAACACAAACTCCCTTCCATCTTCCTTCTTATGTTTAATGATTTTGAACATCTCCCATCCGTTGGCTTCCTCGGAGTCATCTTGGTTCCTATATACTCCACCTGGTGCTTGAAAACTTCCAGCACTTTTGGATTCATCTTAGTCGCTTAAAAAAACAACAACACACAAAACAGTTGGAATATTGCTGATTTCTAAGTGAAGCTGTTAGGTTTATCTTGGTTGTTTCTAGTTTGGGGTTGAGTTTTTAATTAAAACTCAAATTCTAGTCTATGATACTTATGCAATATGGGGTAGAGAAAATAAAACAATATAACATGACATATATAAAAAACAATATATATTCATAAACACACACACAACATACTAATGAACAAAACATGGCAACTTGATGTAATGAGTCCATGACAACAAATGAAAACAAGTAGACAATTAAAATCAGATTAAATGCTTATAAGTATTTTTTTTTTTTGTAATACTAGGGATTGAACTCAGGGGCTTTCTACCTTCAAGCTATAACCCCACCTGTTTTTATTTTTTTGTTTTGAAACAAGGTCTCACTAGGTTGCTAAGTATCACTGGATTGCTGAGGCTGGCCTCAAACCTGTGATCCTCCTGTCTCAGCCTCCCAAGTACTGGGGTTATAGGTATGCACCACCACTCCAGGCAAATGCTTATAATTTAGATGAGGGGGATAGAATGATTTTGAAGATATTAATTCAGATATATACACTTATATAATTCTCATCTTAGGTATTGAGTTGATTTCATCTTCTCATCATGCCAGGGTAATCAGAAAGTGTTTGCCAAAAGGTGAGAGGCAACCAAGCAATAGCCTCTCATTTGGATATATCTGAGACAGGTGCTATTTTAGGCTTCTTGCCATCTACCTTTGGGGCACATTTATTATTTATTTATTGAACAAATAGGTAATACTACTTGTAGAGTTGCCTAAGAGTCCCCATCCCCTCTCCCCAGCTGAGATCTCTACTTGTCCACTCTTTTGAAAGACCGATGCTGCCGGCTCCAAGGGGCTCACCAGTCCACACAGAGAATGTCAGTGCCAACCCTTCCTGTCATCCATGTCATGCCACGTCACCTTGTCTCAACCCCCAGACTCTTCCTCTTTCTTTCTGGAATCCCCCTGTTTGTCTCGTTCATATGTGACCCAGCAAACTCTTTGTGCTTACCCCCTTTCCTAAGCATCCCCCCATCCCACCTCTTGCTTTGAGGACCCACTCTTTGCTGCAGCCAGCCTGCTCTCTGTGCTGCACTGTCAAGTAGAATTTCTCTTCTCACTTCTCCTCCCCACAAGCAACTCTGAGACTTCCCAGTGTCACTTCAAAACTGTCCCGCTGCCTTGTTTTGAGGCCCATAACTCCTCTGAGGTTAAGGCCCTCTGACTCCAACAGCCCAGCACCCACCAACATGCCCGCGATCCCTCTCATCCATCCACGACTGCTGCTCAGCGCCCATTCTGCGTCTTACCCCTCAGACCTTCCGTTGTCAGGGGTGACTGCAGTCCCCATGGGCTCTGGGGCCCTTGGCATCTGTGTCTGCGCTGGCCTTTTCCCCGACATGGCTCCCACTCACTGTGATTACACCCTGGAAGTTTCATCACCAGGAATGGCCACTTCTCCACAATGGCCAGTTGAGGCATCCCAGAGTAATGACCTTTCCTCTTTTCCACGCATTTTGCTCCTTTAGCTACACCCGTTAACGACTGTCCTTTCCCCAGTCACAACCACCAAGCCCTCTAGTTTCCCTATTCTCCATCTTGGTCCCTTCTTATTAATCTTAGATTTCACAGCCATAGGCTCAACTGTTGAGCAGCTGAGACAGGGCACTGGCAAACACATCTAACTAAACAGCATGGAAGAGGGGTGGGGTTGCTCCTCCTAAGAAAATTGGAATATTGTTGCCAAAAGATGAGGGGAAGGAGTGCCATGCAGACCAAGCCAACCAAAGACCACCCCAATTTCTTCTGAAAAACCTTGACAGATTGGGTTTTTAAAGTTGCTTGGCTAATTTTCTATTCATGTTCCACTTAAATGTATATGCCACCTCTTTCCAAAGGAAGCCAGAAATCTTGGCTCAGAGTTCCCTTACACAAAAAACCCTGCTTCTTCACTGTACACACAGGCACTCTGTGTTCTCCAAAACCAAAGTGACTGAGGATATCTTTTCTTAAGGCTGAGAAAACATATGGACGAAAGTATGCTATTTCGCAGAGTCTGTAGCCTCTCGACAAGACATCTGCTGCAACATTTTTTGTTCTTGGATCATAGACTGTTGTTTGCCAATTGTTTTCATAAATATTAATCTTTGAGAACTTGACTGACATACAAGTTGTTCTTTTTGGGGACTGCCTTCCTTTTTTCTATGCACCATCTTTAAATAATTGTGCCACAGTGCAAGGAGAAAGGGGTTTCTTATGAAAAATTCCTATGTTAAAAATGGGAGCTATAGAAGGTCTAAAACTTGGAAACTTTTTTCTTTGCATTTGATTTCTCCTTCCTTTTCTTTAACTTCACTAAATGTATGGCTATTGGAATAATGTTTCTGCATTAATTTTGTAAAGGAGGTATTTTACGTTAGCCCTTAATAGTACCTCAGGCTGAGTGTGGAGATCCACACCTATAATCCCAGGACTTGGGAGGCTGACATAGGAGGGTCACAGATTCAAAGCCAGCATGTGATCAGTTGATGAGACTCTGTTTAAAAATAAAAAGTAAAATAGTACTGATAGTATCAGAGACAGAATGCTCTTAGGTTCAATCACCTGTAACACACACACACATCTACTTAGGAAGACATTTGAGTACAACTTCCCCCAAGAACTTGGTTGATTTAGCTCCAAGGTAGATAACTCTTCCTTCTCAATATGAAGCTATAAACTGAATCATGATTTTGAATAGGACTGTGAATAGCTAAGATGTTCTATCATGGCATTCGATGAATGTTAATTTCTAATCATACATTTGCATGAGAAAATAATTTAAAAATTGGCAATGGAAAATGTAATTAGCACATTGTCCACCAAAGGGTGTTATTTAATGTCTGCTGAAAAAGCTTATCAGACTTCTAGGTTTCTAGTGCACTCTAATGAGCACATATAAAGCATTCTATATGCTACATGCAGTTTTGGGGGGCTCATTTTTATATTGTGTGTGTTGATTCCTGATTTATTTCACTCTGAACTCAAGAGACCAGTAATTCAAAACATTTTAAATGCTTTCAATTATTGCTTATAAATAAAACAATTTTAACCCTAGGAATGACAAATGCTTTACACAGATAATTGATCTTAATGCCTATCATCAGTCATCAGCTCTTGTGAGGCCAGTGAACACCAAGTGGCTAAATTTTTAGGAAGACTGGTCACAAGCCAGAGAACATTTTCTTTCTTAGTAATCTACCTGTTTATAATTTAACCTATTTTTTGTTTGTTTTAAGCACATTATAAGATCTGGAGAGGGAAGCTCTATTCTCTGGTCTTCATAAGAAATTTAGAGCTTCCTTCTCTTTCTTTCTCTTCCCTTCTCCCTCCCTTCCTTCCTCCCTTCCTTTCTTCCTTCCTTCCTTCCTTGAATTCAGATTACTATATTATTTTAAAAAGAGTAAGTTGGAAAATGTAGTAATGCAGTGACTTGTGATGAAATGGTAATTTCTTCAGCTCTGTGTCTGTCAACATTCTTGTAGCTATAATCTAAAAACTGACCACATAATTTAGAGGAAAGAAGATTTATTTTCTAACGGTTCCGGGTTCAGTCCATGTGAAGCCAGGTACTTCGGATCTCAGGGCGTGGCAACAGGAAGAGGAGTAGAGGGCTGTGCTCACATCGCAGAGGCTGGAAGCAAGAGAGTGAGCCAGGAAAAAGGAGCCATGAATGTCTTCTCAAAGGTCACACCCCCAGAGACCCCCTCTTCCAGCCACATCCTCCAGGCCTGCCGGTACCACCCAGGTGAATCCATTTCGATGGACTTATCTACTTCTGGGTTCACAACCCTCATGACTCAATTTTATCAACTCCAAACAATTTATGAGCTCTTCAAGGGGCCGTTCTGTATCTAACCCTAACAAGCTCTATCTAGAGTCATGTAAGAGTTATATTTAGAGCAGAAAAGACTTTTGTGTCTTGTGGTGTGGAGGCAGCATCAGGATCAGGAATTGATCTCCAAGTGAGGTGAAGCACAGTATTCTGTGAGGCCCATCTAGAGCCATTACTCTTTTACGGCTGCCATTTTCTGGAAATTGAGGCTCGCATGTTTGTGTACCATCTTGCGGGTTCTTGCTGGGTACTTCCTTGAACGTGCATACTGAATATTTCTGCAGCGCCTTTACTGTGAGGAGAAAGGGATTATAAAAACTGGGACCTATTCTGCGATTGGGCCCGAAGCTGAAGAGTAGATGAAGGATGCGCTGTAGGAAGGCGGCTGGACCTGCTGAGCCATGGTCAAGGATTTGGCTGCAGGGAGGGGATTATTTGGAGAAAAGTCCACCCTCACTTCTGCGCCTTTAGTCAGGTAACCAACCGTGACTGTACAACATAATGAAATGAAGCCGTCTATATTAATTTGCAAGGATGCCATGCACACTTCCAAAGACTGGGTGGCTTAGACAAGAGAATTTCATTTTCTCAGAATCCTAAAGTCCAAGATAAAGAAGCTGCTGCAGGGTGGGTTCCTTTTGAGGGTCAGGAGTGGAGGATTTGTCCCAGGCCTCTCTCCTCGGCCTGTAGATGGTCAGTGTCTCTTTGTCCTTCCCACTGTCTTCTTTCTGTATCCAAATTTCCTCTCCGTGTAGAAACACCAGTCAAATTGAATTAGGGCCCACCCTAATGACCTCATCTTAACTAAATTGCCTCCTTAAAGATGCTATTTCCAAATATGGTACTGTTCTGAGGTGTTGGGGCATAGGACTTGCCATATGAATTTTGGGTGGACTCAAGTCAGCCCTGACACCAGCTCCATCTTTAACTCACTCATAGGTGTGACGTGTGCAACTGTTTTCTGTGTTTCCTTCCCTTGTGCTTGTTTTGTGGAGGGCAGCCAAACTCTGCAGAACAGATTGCTGGCATCTTCGAGCAGATTTAGGAAGGTATTTCTAAACACTATTATTTAAATCAGTCCAAACCAATAGAACAAACATAAAAAAAAAAGTTTTGTCTCTTCTTGTTTTACATTTTATGTTCAAATAAAAGAACTTATTGGCATAAAATCTCCAATGTTACTGAGAAACACATATATAGATGTAGGATCAAAAAGTTGTCACATAGAACTGATTTGTTCCAAACAAACAAAATTTGAAATTTTGATAGAATCATGTTTGTGATAGTTTTTTTAGCCTTGGATCATCTCTAAAGCGCATAGTCTTTTTTTTTTTTTTTTTTTTTTTTTTTTTTTTTTAGTACTTTTTCACTGTTTCAGCAAGATCATGAAGAGTTGTTAAGTTTCACACGTGATCTTTGGAGTTTCTTGTTTTCTACAAATTAAAGAATTATTCTGAAATATTCCGTCATTATGGACCTCTCATAGCAAATATACACTTAAAAATCCTTTTTTGAAGACTGGGCCTGTAACGCAGTAGTAGACTGCTTGCCGAGCCTGGGTGAAGCCTTGAGTCTAATCCCCAGCACTGAGATTAAGTAAATGAATAAAATAAAAAGTTTTAATTGAAAACTATGCCTTTTGGGGAGGCATTTTCAAGTTTTCATAAGCCACATGTGTACAATTTTGCTCTTTATTTTGGTAAGTGGCCAGTTTTAAAAATACTGGCGCTTATTTCGAGTTACTGCATAAAGTGAATTTTAAACAACACAAACAAGGACAATAATCTTAGTCCACAATACAGTGAAGCCTCAGTAGCATAGTACTTGTGCCCGTATATGAGAGATAACAATGAAATAATAACTTTTCATTATCTTAAGGGAGGCGGTGACTCACATCACAGTATTACTTTCATAAAGACTCTGGCTTATGGAATATTTTTCTGATGTTCTAAAGTAGCATTAGTTTATTTTTTGAGTAATACAGATTTTCTGTTTCTAGTCTATTTTTAGACAGTTTTCTCATGACAATAGAAGGAGAATAAGCAGTATCAGAAAAATAAAACTCTACTCAGAAAGTATTTTTTCTATCCTTGAACAAATGACTCTTCGTAGAGTTAAATTAATATTATTGGTTGGTTGTGTGCGTATAAGGTTCTGAGGGATAGTTTGCACCACTAGGAAACAGGAAAGGGGGGTTTTCTGGCAGCAGTTAGATACACATTTGCATATTTACATAAAGGCAGGACACATCAGCACAGCACATGCTGTAGGAGGAAAGCACAGGTGTCTGAGAAAAAAATACCTCCTGTTAAAACGATGCTGACATAGATTGTTCTGGAAGTGGACGGCCAGTTGAACCTGCAGGAGAATCACCGCTATTGCAGCACTTCTGTAAATGACTCACAGGGCTAAATGGAATGAAAGAAAAAAAAAAAAAAAAAACCAGGATCTTCTTTAAAAACCCAAATTCATTCCTGCCTACTGCTGTATTCCTCTAAATTTAATTTTATTTCAGTTTACAGCACACATCCAGGGCAAATGAATGGTTAGGAATAGGTTTCAGACGCTAATGTGAAAATCTTTTGTCCGGTTTTAATGCTCCCTGCTGTTATTTGGGTACATGTATTGAAATGTCTCCGTGCTTCTAATGTTCTATGTTGCGCGCGTTTGTACCACTGTCTTAGATGCGTCAGTGGGCAGATACGGTGAGCTGCGTTCGGGAAGTCCAGTGAGTATCTGTGGCAATCTCGAAGAACCAGACGTAGAAACGAGAGGGCTTGGTTCTCAGAAATTCATCTTTTAAGCCGGGCGTGGTGGCGCACGCTTGTAATCCCCGCGCTTGGGAGGCGGAGACAGGAGGATCGCGCAGGTTTGAAGCCAGCTGCACTGGCTTAAGAGACCCTGTTTCAAAAAAAAAAAAAAAAAAAAAAAAAATATATATATATATATATATATATATATATATATATATATATATATATATTATATGTCTGGGAGTATAGCCTGGAGGTAGAAGGGCTTCCAGGAATCCCAGTACCACCAAAAATAAAAAATAAAAAATAAAAATAAGAAGAGTCTTTCTACATTCGAACCCATCAACAGAGAAAAAAATCTAGGATTAATGGCAGAGATTACATTCAATGAACAATATCATCAGATTGTTAAATATTGGCAATACAAAGAATGATGTTTCTAAAATACAAATATGGACACAAGAGAATGAATCCAATAATTTCAAGTATTCTGTGGCCTCCGAATCTGTCTTTGAGGATTTCAGATGTACAAAATTCCAGAAAAAAGTGGTAGAGAAGTTAGCTGTTCTGACTCCATATGAATGAGAAAACAAGACTATTATTTCTAGGTTTTTTTTTTTTTTTTGGTGGTACTGGGGTTCCTGGAAGCCCTTCTACCTTCGGGCTACACTCCCCAACCTAATTTTATATTTTTACTTGGAAACAGGGTCTCTTAAGCCAGCGAGGCTGGCTTCGAACCTGCGCGATCCTCCTGTCTCCGCCTTCCAAGCGCGGGGATTACAAGCGTGTGCCACCACACCCAGCTTATTTCTAGGTTTTTGACTACATACGAATACTAAAAATAATCTTAGTCAATCTGACTCTAAACAAATACAATATGGTGTTTAAAGTATATTTGGGGCCGGGGGATGTAGCTCAGTGGTAGATCACTATACTAGCATGCACGACACCATAGGTTCAATATCTAACACCACAAATAAAAACAAAACCAAGAAAGCTTCTGACCATGTAGGAAGTGCTGGTTTGGGACTTCAGAGCTCTTGTTATATGATGTAGTAGCTGTAGGATCATTGGCCCCTTGGTGCTCATCTGTGTCATTAAATTAAAAGCCAAAAGTGAGCCAAGTGGCCTTTTGAGGTCCCTTATAACACACTTCTTTGATTCTCTTAGATTTTTTTTTATTAATATTGCCACTGTGCCTACAAAGCATATACATTCCTTTTATTTTATTTATTTTATTTTATTTTATTTTTGGTGGTACTGGGGTTCCTGGAAGCCCTTCTACCTCCGGGCTACACTCCCACGGGCTACACTCCACTCCCAGACCTATTTTTTATATTTTTATTTGGAAACAGAGTCTCTTAAGCCAGCGTGGCTGGCTCCGAACCAGCACGATCCTCTTGTCTCTGCCTCCCAAGCGCGGGGATTACAAGCGTGCGCCACCACGCCCAGCTCCTTTTATTTTTAGAAACACTGGAAGGTACACATAAACTGCCCCACAAGATTATAATGGAAAAAACATTTGATAGGGTGCCTACTACGCAGCAGAAACTATACTAGCTACCAAAGATATAGTAGTGAAATAAAACAAGATGGAATGAAAGGACAAGATCTGTTCTTGCATGGAGAGTCATTCTAATGGGTGAGAGAACAATAAACAAATAAATGACAAGAAGGGGGGAATGATCTTATGAAAAATATAGTAGCCTATTTGCATCAATCACATGTTCAGAGGAACGGAGAATCACATTAAGGGCATTAGATGTGCTTTGGGTGGATATTTACTCTACTCTGTGAGGTAGATATAATTTTAAACTCCATTTAAAGATGATAAAATTGAAGTATAGAGAGATGACATTGTGTGTCCTAAGTGTCACAGACAGCAGGGGCTGGGGACCCCCTGGTGTTGGCCCCCTGTGCAGTGTGGTGCCCAGGCTCTTTACTCTTTGGTGCTAAGTTTCTGAACTGCATCTCTCAGGGTAATAGCAAGGGCAAGAAGGATAAAGCATGGTGGAGTTTGTGTTTTGTACAGGTGTTAAGAGAATGCCTCTTGGACAGCGTGATATTTGACAGAGACCTGAGAAAGGCTCATAACTCAGAGGCTTCTGCACCAAGCACAGTTCCCGGAGTTGGAAATAGAAAGCAAAGCAGGAGACATGGGTACGGAGAGGGAGGGAACACCCTGTGCGGCGTGCCAGGCTGAGCAGAGAGCATGTGCAAACGACCGGAGTCAGGAGCTCCCGTTCTGTGTTTGAGAAACAGTAAGGAAGCCCGTGGGGTTAGAGGAGAGTTAGCGACAGGTCAAATCAACCGTGAGATCAGAGAGGTGGGCCAGGGCTGGTGCAGGTGGGGCCTTTGCAGGACGTGGAAAGGACTTTGGCGTTTCCTCAGAGATAGACAGGAAGTCATCCAAAGGCTTTGTATCTGATCTCTGATTTACAAGGACCGCTGTGCCTGCCTTAGAGTTCACCAAAGAGTGACAGAAGGTAGAATGTGACGGAGGTGCTTGCAGCAATCTGGATGAGAAATGAAGGTGGCTGGGCCAGGGTGACAGCAGAGGAGGTGAGAAGTCATAGGATTCTTGGAGAGATCGTGAGGTTGGAGTGGAGAGGTTTGGCTGATGGATTGTTCACAAGATACAGGAGAAAGAGGAGTGAAAACTGACCACACATTGTGCCTTGAGTAATGAGAAGAATGGAGGTGCCGCCATTATAAAGGGAAAGATGACCAGAGGACTCATGCACTGCTGTGTCCCAGGGCTCAGCAGAGCAAATAGGATCAGTGCACAACTGCCCTAGTTCAGCACGCAAGTCTACCAGCTTTCTGCAGAGAACACTAGGATAATGCGTTTTAGCCAGGAAACCACATCCCCTCTGCGTGGCATGTTGAGGGTGCAAACGGTAGTGCTACCAAAAGGAAAACTGAATTTAATTTGGAGGAAGATTGAATCTCATGTGTGATGAACCTGAACAGAGGAAATACAAATAACTTAAAACTTTATTCTTGTGTGATGGGTAATTTTGAGCAGGTTTTCTGTGGCCTGCGGAGAAGTGTTATTTCAGTCCAGCACCTGCCTTCGGGTTTTCATGCAGATGGGCATTGTTATAATAAGTGACTGAAGAAGAACACGAAGAGGACATCATAGGAGAGACACTATTTTAGGGTGTAGATGCATTGTTCCTCAGACATTCAAGTGTGTCAGATCTTATATTTAGTTCCATAGCCCCAAACAAAAATGCAACACCCTTTCTGATTCTCTTTCAAACTCCTCATAAGTGTTTGAGCATGGAGAGACCCCTTAAATAACATCTTTCTCCCAGGATTTGGAATGATGGAAGGACAACGAAGTCATTTAGGTTGATGACCAAAAAGTCAACTAGAAACACGACTTTAGATCTGTGGGCATATTTGCTAATATTTTCCCCAACCTAATAGCTACAGTCTCCAAAAAGGGAAATCCTCCTAATGCATGGAAGAGAGAGTGCATAATTCAATCGCCCTGTGGCCAGTGAGAACTGCGGAGAGGCTTTCCTGAGCATCTCACGAAGCAGATGAGGGCTTCCTCTTTTCTAGAAGGTGAGAGTGAATAAATAGACAGAGGTCCAGAGCATCAACGATGGAAGTTGCTCCACTTGGGAGACGTGGGGCAGGGAGAAAGGCACTTACACACTGAAAATCCGTGGGGATTTTGTCTCATTATCTAATAAGTTTTCATCACCTCTGTCTATGCTAAGTTCACTTTCCTGTGACGTATACTGTATTGTGTACTCTTGGTTTTACAGTATAAAAACAATAGGTATTCCCTTGTTTCCTAACAGAAACAAAATTTTTCTCCTCTTATTGGTACATTTTAGTCTCACATGGTAATGTGGTTCATAATGATAGTGGATGGGAACAGCCTTTTGTCTTGGTACCCTCTAATGTGCTGACACTAACCCCTGCATCGCTCTGTTTCATTGATGCTGAATTCTTTCCTTTTGCTGTGAGATTGAGAACCATTAGCCTTAAGTAGGTTTCAGTGAGAATTTTTTTTTTAATTATTTTGCGGGACTGGGGATGAAACCCAGGGGCACTCGACCTCCGAGCTGCACCCCTTGCCCTATTTTTTATTCTTTATTTTGAAACAAGGTCTCACTAAGTTATGGAGGGCCTCACTAAGTAGCTGAGACTGTCTGCGAACCGTGATCTTCTGGTCTAAGCCTCCCAAATGCTGGAATTAAAATCATGTGCCACCATTCTTGGCTCAGTGAGGATTGATTAAAGAAAAACTCTATAAAATTCATATTTGTAACTGATGATCCCAATAAGTTGCCAGCATACATACCTAAAATGATAGGAATTGGATAATTTCTATTCCCTGAAAAGGCCAAGTTCTTTTTTTTTTTTTTTTTCACTATTAGGGATGGAACCCAGGGCATTCTACCCCTGAGCTACACCCCCAGCCCTATTTTTTATTCTTTATTTTGAAACAGGGTCTCACTGAGTTGCAGAGGGCCTCACTAAGTAGCTGAGGCTGTCCTCAAACTGTGATCTTCTCTTCTCAGCCTCCCAAATGCTGGTATTACAAGCGTGGGCCACCACACCCAGCTCCAAATTCTTCTTCTTCTTCTCCTTCTTCTTCTTCTTCTTCTTCTTCTTCTTCTTCTTCTTCTTCTTCTTCTTCTTCTTCTTTTTTTTTTTTTTTTTTTTTTTGCGGGTCTGGGAATGGAACCCAGAGGCATTCGACTTTCGAGCTACACCCCCTGCCCTATTTTTTATTCTTTTATTTTGAAACCGGGTCTCACTGAGTCACAGAGGACCTCACTAAGTAGCTGAGGCTGTGTGAACCGCGATCCTCCGGTCTCAGCCTTCTGAATGTTGGGATTACAAGCGTGCACCATCACTCCCGGCTCCAAGTTTTTAACTTCACCTGAATTATATTCATTGGTGGTGTCATGTTTAATAGAATTTCAGAACTTGATGCTACTTTAAGACTTTGCATTCTCCATCATTAACCATAAACATTTACCAAAGCCTGCTTCTTACAAAGCATAGAACTTAGCTCTGAGGCACCAACAAGTATCAGTTACCTGTCTATAAGACGTTTTTACTCCAGGGTAGAATACATGCCATAGAGTCCTTGCAAAAAGCAAATAACGTAAGTTAAGCCCATACTGTCTTCTAAGTAGCTCACACAGGTTTTAGGGGCAGAAGGTGAAGTCATGAAACAAAGACCAGTTTGGAAAGGCCGCAAGCCATGTCTTAGGGATTACTCATAAAGCTTGAGATAGAAGCAAGTGTCACTGTAACTTTTCAGAAATGGATTATAATCTTAAATGGATTATAATTGTATGTGTCTATCAAAACATTCACAAGGCTGACCTTGTTTTCCACATGAAACATATAACCAGGACAAACACACACCGAGCCGTAGAAAAGGCCATCAAGTCCTTTGATGGACAGGAAGGAATGAACGCACCCAACGGGACTTTAGTTTTGTCTGCAGGAGTTCAGGGTGGGTGGTGGGGCTCTGATCCCATATCTGAGAAGGTAGAGGGCCAAGGAAGGCAATAAACAGAAACCTGGGCCCAGCCTGCTGTGGTAAATTGTGGGTGCACCCCATTGCAGGACCCCATAACATCTGCCCCTGGCCCTCAAGCAGATGCAGTAGCGAGGAGGTGCAGAACCCAGGCAGCTGGTGCAGGCAGAACAGATGTGCAGCCAGAGGCCTGCAGATAGCCTCGTCCCGGATGCCCTATAGGGCTCGAGGGAAGGCTGGCCTGACTGCAGGCCCTAGCTGTCCATGTGGACAGGAGGAGAATCCAGTTTATTTAACTAGTGAAGAAAAGGGGACAAGCATATTCCAGACTGGGTGAGTAGAGCTACCAGGAGGGTGAGTTGGATTGTGGGCATGATTCCACCTGAATCCTGCCGAAGGGACAGGGAATGGTGCTCTGGGTTGGAGGTTGGAGCTGGGTTATTGTGGTCGACAGTGAGATAGTCTAAGTGATAGGAACAAGTAGGCCTGACAGAGCGAGTCCCAGGTTGTAGACGAAATGCCAGGCAAGATCAGGAAGAGTTCATAGTATGGAGTACAAGGGAAGTACTATGCTTCGGATGTGGGTTGTGAATAAATAATCAGGACACTGTTCTTATTTGGAGTAATCCTTTGTATATGGTATAAAGTTTTGGTTCAGTAATACTAGGATATAAATTTGATTATTTTATAGATGGTTTTAAAGTCAAAGTTGGGGAATGGAATTCATCTCGCTATCAGGAATGAACAGTAAGAGGTTAATCCTGCTTTGCTTCTATTGGTGAAATATGCTGTAGGCAGAGTAGTCAACAGCAAAGAATTAGAACTATTCAAGAGACACATTTTAAGATGTATTTCTATGTATTTTTTCATTTTAAAAGGATGAACTTTTTATGTCTGTTACAAATTCCAAAGTATTGAAAGGACGTTTTTACAGAATGAAGGACACGGGGGGTTGGGTTTAGGGAAGCATCAGAAATAGAAAGATCACAAGGACAGGAGAGAATGTACCATTTGCCATTTCATGTCTTCTCTGACCACTCTCTCCTTACTGTAGTGGTATTCATATTTTACACTGAATTATTTTAAATTGTTTTCTCCTGCTTCTTCCCTGAGACAGTAATGTGTAGAGCCTGTAGAGCTGGGCTGCAATGCCACAGTTCATCAGTAGGTGTCACTGTTTCCCAAGTGTTTATTCCATTCATTTTTGCAAATTTGAAGTTTTAAAAGATACAAAATAAATGCTTTTATTTCATCCCTCTTATGTTTTGATTTGCTACTCTATTATTACAAATATTCAAGTCACATAAAATAAAAGCAAGATTTTTCTAAGTCTAGTTACAATAGCATAGTTACAGTTTACTCAAAATTCTGTTCATCAGTATTATTTTATATAATTAGTAACCTGCTTAATTTTAGTTTCTGTAATATTAAGTTATTTAACTTGATAACATTAATACTTGGTAGAGATATAAACATCTTGAAATCAGAAAAAAACCATGGTTTGTATGCTTTTTGTTTTCTTTTTTATTTTTCTTTCCCTTTATGTAACTTTTTTTTTTTTTTTTTTTGGTCATCAGAGGAAGTTCTGTTAAAGAACCCTGGTATAGATTAAATTGATTCCTCTTGCTTTTGAAATATCTGTAGGCATTGCCACATACTTGAACTCAGTCTCTTATGCCTGGGCAGAATTTTTAAAATTATGAAACAAAACTGGATAGAAGTTTATTTGGTATGTATTGTATCATTATCAACTTTATTTTTATTTTTATATTTATTTTTTGTGGTACTGGGGGTGGAACCCAGGGGCTTTTCTACCTCCAGGCTATACTCCCAGTTCCTATTTTATACTTTATTTGGAAACAGGGTCTCACTAAGTTGCCGAGAGCCTCACTAAGTAGCCAAGGCTGGCTTTGAACCTGTGCGATCCTCCTGTCTCAGCCTCGCAAGCGCTGGGATTACAAGCGTGCACCACCTCGCCCGGCTTCGTTATCAACTTTAAAGACATTTCTACATTATGGCATAGCATTAGCAATAAAATGTTGAGAAAGCAAAGGTAAATGTTTAGGAATATATATTTATAAATCTAATAATATTATTTAAGAACTAGATATACTTAATATTTCATAACTGTGCATATTTTGATTGATCTCTGAAAATAAAATGATGAGTACTTGAGGCTCAGAGTTTATAGCACTCCTGGGGCTTGCGTTCAGGAATAGCCAGCTCCACCTGACACTGGGTTATGTCTTAAATATATTATTCCCACACCTTTCCAACTTGAAACTTTATTTGAAATAGCAGGAATAGTATTTTATATCCTCAGTCACTCGAAAAATGGAATATTTGATATTTGCTTTCTCTGTGGCTTGCTTAAAGCCTCAGTGTTATCTGTGTTTTCTATCCTGGTAGAATCTTGTGTGCTGTTTGGCTGGTTTTAATGAACTGTTTCTACCAGTAGGGAAGTGGTCCCTGCTTTATTTGCTGGTATGAAAGTCTCCAAACATGTGACTGTACATGTGAACACTGTGTGCAGATTAGAGCTGCAGGGCATGATTGGAGGAGACGAGGGCTGCCAAGCCACTGAGGCGGCTCTGCCAACAACAGCATGTGATTATGTAACGCCCGCAGTGTCTGGCGCTGTGCTCCACTGGAGACCATCACGTGTTGTGCAATGCTCTGGGCCCTGAAATTCAATTAGGTTGCTTTGAACGATCCGTGAGTCTGCATGAGATAAGCTTTTCCTGCTTTATACTAGAAAGCAAATGGGTTGATTAGCTGTATATAAATTGATAAATTGCCATTGTAATTCCAGCAAGGTTATTTGCATTATGTATACATCATTATGCCACCAAAGGGCAAGATTATGTAACCTGGATAAATAATGCAGGGGTAGGAAACAATGTTTCCTTATGACTAGAGAAAAAAATGTGCTTTTTTTTTTTTTTTTTTTTACCAACGGCGATGTATTAAAAAAAATATTTGTCATTGTTTTAGAGAATCTGCTTAAAAGGCTGCCAGTATTTTTC
Organism: Muscardinus avellanarius; assembly: GCF_963383645.1. NCBI lineage: Eukaryota > Metazoa > Chordata > Mammalia > Rodentia > Gliridae > Muscardinus > Muscardinus avellanarius. The sequence continues at coordinate 90,816,981 of NC_137797.1, forward strand.
CCAATGTCATAATCTATGCATGATAATAAAGAAATTGATAAGTGATAATTTGATGGGGAAAAGGAATATGAGTGGGAAAGAATTTTAAATTGTGAAATCAAATAGCCTTTTAATATTGAGCAGATCTACTTTCATGTAGCTGATCAATTTAAAGAATGGGGAAGCATCCAAAATTAACCCCTGATTGTTTGGCTAAAGCTTCATGCTGCCTTTACTTGAAAGGGAACCCGGGAGGGGGAAGGGAGGTAATATTGGATGTTGAGAAGTTGGGGCTGGGAAACTGAATTATTGTCATCCTAGTGGCTTCAAAGCACCTGGTGTACAACCAAATCAGCGATGCGAGCTTGGTTTGCTCAGACCCTTCTGACCTCATTTTCATACACATAGGATTTAGGTTTTCAACCACAAGCCCGGGTAAGAGGTTGATGTTCACTAGAATTGTTCAGACACTGCATTTAAACCCAAGCCACTGAGGGGTTACGCAGAGGCTCCTGCTTTGCTCTACCAACGAGGATTAGGTGTACAGTTCTTTCACAGTTTTAGGTAAAGTCATCTTACAATGGAGCAAAACCAATGTTGTCACACCTTTTGTTTATATTGCAAAAAAAAAAAAGGTTTTGAATTTTCTCATATTCTTTAAAAACCCTCTTAGGACAATAATTTGCTTAATCTGATTTTAGTGTGTGTGGCTATTTGTGAATGCACTGTTTTCAAACATCTATAAAATCTACGAGTTTCAAAAATTAAAAATGCTTAAAAGTTTTTGAAAAATTGCATCTGTACTGAACACATATAGACTTTTTGTCATTATTTCGTAAACAATACGGTAGAGCTACCGTTAATATTTACATAGTTCTTACATTACATTGGGTATTATAAGTAACCTGGAAATAATTTAAAGTATATGAGAAAATATGTGTAGCTTCTATGCCATTTCATTAAGATACTTGATTATCTGTGGATTTGGGTATCCACAGGGGGCCTGGAACTTGCATTTACCCAGTGACACCTGTGTGTGTGTGTTTGTGTGTGTGTGTGTGTGTGTGTGTGCTCTAAATATATACATATGTATATGTATATACACACATAAATTTATATATGTTACATATGTGTGTGCCTATTTTTTATTACAGTTTTACCAAGAAACAAAAAATGAACTGTTTTTATAGTTTCATATAAATTTTATAGTAGGAAATATACCTTGCTAGAATAGACCTAAAATATTCTGTGGCTAACATAGTAGGAGTATTTTACAATAGTCAAAAAGATACAGTGGAATATATAGTTCAGAAAATGGCATCTGCCCTAAAAGGCTAGCCTCCAGGTCGTAAATTGCTGCTAGCTGGTGTACCTGTGTTAATGAGTGTATTCAGACCGGGCTTAATGAGTTGGTGATGGAAAAATAGCTCATTATCACCAATATACATAACTTGCTTCTGCATAATTACAAAAGAATAAAAAGGAACTAGCTAATCCTGTGCTTACTGTAATTGAGTCTATGTTCTTGTTTGTCTTTTTCTGTCTGCACCTTTAGGAGCTGATGCATGATGCATCACTGTTGGGTCTGGGGCTCCCTGATCATCTTTTCTTCATTCATTCTCCCCCACCTTTTTTGGGATGATCACCTTGTTTTGTACCACAGATATTTGTTGTAAAAGGAAATATTTGAAAAGGAAAAAATAAGTCTGTGAACCTATGTGCTTCATGGCCACATCATCATGGCTGAGGCTTGGGGAAGATTCCAGAGGGGGCTCTGAATGCATAGAATGCATCTGAACAAAACTGGCAGTTAATAACAGGGTCCGTGTGACTTTGCAGAACACGTGCTTTCTAGGAATATACTCTCAGTGGCACAGTTGTCATTGAACCTTTACAAGTGTGTGACTGGCATCTATTAAGGTATTTTATTTAAATTTTAGTACTTGTATTACATAATTAAAAATAATTTTTCATGAATTATACTTAAAAAAAAAGAAACAAAGGGTGTGTGATTTTTCTGGATCCCAAGCATGAGTGAATAAACTTTTCTTTGCTAATGAATTAAATGTGGTCAGTTTTGCATAACCTCTCCCTAAAATGTCTGCAGGTAATAAACTCAGTTAAACCAGCATCGTGCAGGCGGGTGAGGTGGCATTTCTTTTTGAACATTCACACTATAGAAAGGAAGGTACTTCAGGGCAGAGTGTTGGTCTTTGCTGTGCTTTCTTTCATAAGAGTCATATTGCTACATTAACATGATGATGTTCAATCCAAGAAATAATTTCTCCAGGTAGTCCAAAAAGAACATGTCACAGTGCTCAGTAAACTCATTCTTCCTAATTCCTATCTTGCTCTGCTAGAATTTTTCAAAGTTTTTTCCAATTTATGGATTCATATTCTATAGATATCTAATCAATAAAATGTACATAGAGTATTTATTTGAACTACAAAAAACTAAATATTTCCTCGTTCTGCAATCAGGTTTGAATTAGGCAACAGTAAAAAATGTAAGTTGTTTGAACCAAAAATTTAATACAAATAGTTAATAATAACTAGGATTGAAACCATGAAATGCTAAAAAAAAAAAAGTGTACTAAAATGCCACATAGATTGGACTTCAGAAAGCACTGTCAGCCCTAGGGCCTGAACGAAAGGAAGAGGTTGGAATTACCAACTCCTAAAACCTTAGAGGAGCGGCCCCATGTGACCACCCTGCAGACAGCAGAGACCATCGGCGAAAGCCAGAGGCAGGTGTCTCTGAGGGAAAGGTACGTCGTCAGGAGGACTGCGGACTGCCAAAGCTGTAGCTTTGCTCAGGGAGCATCCTTGCCCAGAATAAACTATGGCTGGAAGAGCGCTTACAGAAACAGGTAGCAAAACACAGGGAGTCAACAGGAAGCCCGCAGGAAGCAGACGAGAAGGAGCAAGCCCTTCTGGGCTCAGCCAGCAAAGCAGAAGTGTGATTTGTAGAATTCCAGGCCCAGCAGCACAAGGGGCAGCTTGGAGCTGAGAAGCAATGGTTTCATAGCCAGCATGTTACTTTGAGATTCGTAGGCAAACCATCTCAATTAAAATTTATCTTGAATTTAATTATTAAATAGTATACCTGCACGGGACAAAAATGTAATGAGGCTCGTTTTTCTCTCTTACCTTCTTGCCTACTGGTTTCGCAGGGTTGTATCTTCAGAGTTTCTTTATACGTATGCAAGCAAATACAAATGTCTATCCTTATCTGTGTTATACACTTATCATATGCTATCTTATTTTACTTGCTTTTTTTACTTAGCAATATATTTTCTTGATCATGCCATAACAACCCATAACCTCTTCGTGTTTTCAATCTCATTACCTTCATGACATGCCTACTATGTTTAGAAGTTTTCCATTTTGTATTCACTGGTATTTTCAGAATAAAATTCATTATCTACAAATGCTGATAGTTATCATTTTGTAAATCTCTAAATCACTTCTCTCTGCTAATTGTTTAGGCTTGTATATCCAGTGCATGTAAAATATTAATTGTAATACTGACTATCTCTTGCTCTTTCTGGCCTTATTGATAATATCTGATATTTCCCATTAAGCATAGTACTAGCTTTTGAATAAGATAAATATATTTTCTTCAAAAAGCATCCATTTGGCCGGGCGTGGTGGCGCACACTTGTAATCCCCGCGCTTGGGAGGCGGAGACAGGAGGATCACGCAGGTTCGAAGCCAGCCACGCGCGCTGGCTTAGGAGACCCTGTTTCCAAATAAAAATGTAAAAATAGGTCTGGGAGTTTAGCCCGGAGGTAGAAGGGCTTCTAGGAACCCCAGTACCACACACACACACAAAAAAAAACCCATCCATTTGTTTTTTATATATGTATATGTGTATTATTTTAAGTTAATATATATGTACAAGTATATATAATTTTGTCTGATGGCCTTTCAGCATAAATAGAGCATGGCTTATCTTTTTGTATTTAAGTGTATATAATGTATTTCTTAAACTTCTTTGGTTAATAGTTTTCCTGATGTTTTTAATCTTGAGCCATCTTTGCTTTATTGGAACAAATTCCATTTGGTCTTGGAATTCACTGGCACATATCTACATATGCAATGTGAATGTACACAATATTTATAAAATATTTTAGATAGTTTTGGTTGCTTATCACTATCATATTTTCATATCAGTCTTACTTGCTAGGGGCTTTTCTACCTTCAAGCTATACCCCTAGCCCTATTTTTATACTTTATTTGGAAACAGGGGCTCACTAAGTTGCTGAGAGCCTCACTAAGTAGCTGAGGCTGGCTTCGAACCTGTGCAATCCTCCTGTCTCAGCCTCCCAAGGGCAGGGATTACAAGCGTGTGCCACCACGCCCAGCTTGTTTTTCTTTTTCTGAAACAGTTAAGTGGTATTATAATAATCCCTTCTTTTAGGTATAGAAAAATTCCCTGTGAAACAATCTGGAGTTGAGTTTTTGTTTGCTCTTAACAATTTCTTTTTTTTATGCAAATAGTTTCATTAGATCATCTTTTGTCTCATTTGGATTCAATTTTGGTAAATTATATTTTCCTAGAAAATTATTCATTTTATTCAGGCTTTCAAAAAATTTATATGCAGTAGAAAAATTATGTTGATAATAGGAAGTTGTATGATCATTTAATGTTTTTATTGTTTCTTTGGTTATTTCTCTTCTGCAATTTCTTTCTTTCTTTTTTCTCTGGTACTGGGGATAGAATCCAAGGGCATTTTACCTCTGAGCTACACCCCCAGCCCTCTTTTTTATTCTTTATTTTGAAACAGGGTCTCACTGAGTTGTAAAGGGCCTGTTAAGTAGTAGCTGAGGCTGTCCGCGAACCACGATCCTTCTGTCTCAGTTTTCCACATGCTGAGATTACAAGTGTATGCCACCACACCTGGCTTCACTCATTTTTTTGATTTTTAAATTTTTGTTGCTATGAATTTTTAAGGCTGTGGATTTTTACTCTTAGCGTTTTTTAGGTGAATACCATCTATCTCTCTATATGTGGTATTTCAGTTATTGTTTTTTTCTTGAAATTCTGAAATTTAGTTTGAATTTACTCTACTTTTAAGTAGAGTTTATTTTCCAGATAAAACATCTTTTGTTTTCCAACTTTAAAAACATGTTCCTGAGGGGTTTTTTTTGGTTTGTTATCAGTGTTACACTTCTAAAATCTTATGGTTAGGAAAAAATTCTGTTTCATTGTATCTTTGATTTTAGTCAGCATTTGTGCCACTAATACCAAAATACCTGACAAACTTAGTTTCAGAGGTTTTGGTCCATTGTTAGCTGTGGCAGAAGGGAGGGACACCACCCTCACATCATGGCCCAAAGCAGAGGGAGCAAGGTGAGGGACTAGGGATGTATATGGTCCCCGAGGCCTCGCCCCAGGCACCCTCCTGCAGCCATGCCAACCTTGAACCGGCCTGCCGTGGAGATCATGCTTCCAACCCATGAGCTTTAGAGACATTTTAGACCCAAACCATAGTATCTTTCTGAACTATTCATTCTCTATTTCTTGGATTTAAGCTCCATTTATTTCTCTTTTCAGATCTCCTGTGGGATTTATGGTGGGTCTTCCATTCACTATCTTCTTTATTTTTTCTAGTCTAATTTTTGAAGGGATTTCTTAATATTCGTTTTTACAAAATATCCATTTTCCATGTTTTTATGCAGCCCTCTGATTTCTGAAGTGTCTAGTCTGTTTTTGTTCCTTCCAATTTATTCATTTCTGAAGAAATATTTTTTCACTTTAATCTCTTATATTTTTTAACAATCTTTTCCCGAATTTGTATCTTTCTACTGTGCAGTATCCCTTTATAAAGGTGATATCATAGTCATCTTGAAAGATGAATGGCGAGCCATTTTGGTCTTGATTTTACCTGTGTCACTTGTGCATACCATTGGTGAACAGGCTGTGCCGTGTCCATTGTACCATTGACTTGCCTGCCCTTTTTGACTCTTGTATATATTATTTCTGTTAATATAACTGGAATTTAGAGAATTGAAAGACCAAAACATCTTTCCTTTTCTGCCATCACATACACAGAACACACTCTACAAATGTGACTACCTGCGGGCTTTTGTCACAGCTGTAGATCCCCTTCATCTCTGAATTTGTCTTTCTGACATCTAACATCCATTGTTACCAATATGAAATGTGGCTTTTGTATTTTCTAGTAGGTCGGCTCCTTACCCTCAGGATGTGTATTTTTGCCTTTCTTTTGGTGCCGTGACTTGGCTGGCTTGCCACTCGTAGTGCTTATCTTCACTGTCCTTGCCTTGCCTGCTACCTGATGGCTACTGATAGTGGCATCCTCATGTGACTTTTGTAGCCTGTGAATAATATCTGTATATCCCTTTGGTTGAAAACAGAATTTTCAGAGTATCCTTTTACTTTCCTTGTTGTTTCTGTTGATTTTAATAAGAGAAGTATAATATGAAATTCATTAGCCACACACATGCTGAAAATCAGTATGTGCTTTCAAATAATAGCAACTTGATATTAAAGCTTTGATAGTTTACACACGCATGACGATAAACACTGCAAATTCTGTTCAAACATGGGAGTAAAATAATGCTCAGACTTATTGAAAATGTCTGTAGAAAATGAGACATATTACTTTTCTTTTTCTTACCTTTTATTTCCTAAAATAATAATGATCATAATACTACTACTAATAATGATATTTTGGCATTGAAATTTAGTGCTAATATTTGGATATTCTAAGAAACTTGTTTTCTGTAATGAAGTTTAAATGATGCGAAACTTTTATTTTGTTCCTAAAGCTTCTTATTGTAACTTTCAAGTTCTTTTATCTTGTTTTCTTGCTGTTACTAGAGCAAACTGGTTCAATCTGAGTAAGACCTTGTGGACTGTGTTTCTCATAACATAAGTAAATGTCTTCTTAGTTTTGGTAGTGTAAATATCTTAGTGAGCACTGAGGTAGAAATCACTTTGTGTATTTGCTGAGTTCCCAGAATTTAGGAGAATAATAATTTACCATCTTATTCTTGGGTGATGAGAAATACACAGATTGTGTTCTGTTTGAAGGCTAATTTCTTAATCTGTTGTTAAAAATCCAGGCAGCAGAAGAGAGTTTTATTTTGCCTAGAAAACGAATCATAGTTTTCACGGACACATTAAAATGTGAATCAATGTTAGTTGTTCATTGTCTTATTCCTTTTTTGATATTATTAGTAACCAAATCTACAATGACTTGAATTAAGATTAAAGGCAAAGCTTTGAAATTAGTTTTCTCCTTAAAATTTAGCGCTCAGCAGCAGGCAGAAAATAAATGAAGTGAAATCCGGGCTCCAATAGCATAACTGCACATACAGTAGCAAGTTGCTGAAGCTGACAGTGTTCAGATGATAGCAGCTGCTTATATAAGTCACCCAAGATGGCTTGATGTACTATTATTTCCAGACAGAGTTGGAAGAAACACGAGCCAAGGCAACAGGCAGTCAGACAAAAACATAACAATTTACTTTCCAATAATTATCATCACTTCTAGCCAGGCTGGAACTCAATTGATCCAATATAGAAGAATAACTTTTTGTATGGATTTCTTTGAAGCCCAGAAGTATCATGATGGTAGTAAATAATCTTATAAGTCATCTTCTGGACTTCATTAGAAGAAAGAGCAGTAATCACTTTGTTCTTCAAACCAAATTGATAAAAATTCCAGCCAATCCCATCCACCAATTCATTTACCCTTACTTATTTTCCTCCCGCTTTCTGTTTTCCTCCTTCTCTTTTTAAAAATTGCAGTTACTTGGAAGCTTTTTCCATGATAACCAAGTACAATAAGAACTTAGCATATATATATTTTTTTGTTAGCTGGTAAAATATTAGGAAAGTAAAGATGAAGTCATGCACCTTATTGTACATAAGCATTACTTTATTTTTGGTATGCATACTTAACTCAGGGATTTCTAAGTGCATGCAGAGACTTATTAATAGGTAAGCCACCACTGTAAGTGGGAAATCTATTCGGGGGCTCAAAGACGGGACAAATGAAAATAGACACATGACATTGGTAGAAGTTCAGCAGGAGTTAGCATTTCCGGAGAGCTGATGACATCCATGTGGCCTGAAGTCAGTTGATTTTCTTCTGAGTAGCTTTTATAAGGCAGCATCTATTCAGGAACTACCAGAAGGGAAAGAGGAAATAGGGGTGTGTGTGTGTGTGTGTGTGTGTGTGTGTGTGTGTGTGTGTGTGTGTGTAAAAGAAAGAGACTTGGAGAATTCGGAAAACTTGGACAGAGGAGGTAAGGTACAGATGCTGGAAAGAAGAAAATATTCTAGGGTTGGTGAAATTGTATCCCCACATGGCCTTTTAGGGCAGCTTTATGACGCATGTGTGTATAGGGTCAATCAAAGTTGCTGTGGCTGGAGGTGGGTCTGAACCAAATACCTTAGAAAGAGTCACGGCTGGAGCGGCCAGGGCAAGATCAGTGATGGTCCATTCAAACTGACCCAAACTGACCTGCAAGGTCAAACTAGGTAATGAACCATTTAAATCTAAAACTCTCCAATAAAATAGAAGTTGACTTCCATTGAGTAATGAAAGTTTAAGTTGCAGTGCAAGTGTTCCCAGCAGGGCAGTTTTCCTACCAGCCAGCTTCCCTAGTCATTGGGGCCCTCAGTTTTTTGAATTTGTCTCTGTTTTGTCCTTTGGCACAAGTTACAGCAGAATAAAGAAGACCATACTCCCACACAGGCCAGGGCCATGATGCTTCTAGTTATATAATTGTTTGCTCAGACTCAATCACGTGGCCCCACCTGACAGGGCCAAACACCTGGAAATGTAGTCTGGGTGTGTGTCCAGAATCAAAGGAAGAGGATGTGGTGACGAGCTGGTCAGCCTTCCACACGTGGCCTCTTCTACCACCAAACTAGAGAGGGTCATTTACTCTCATGTTGATAAATAGAGATTGACAGGGCAAGGGTATCTGATGATATCTTTGACAATGGATCTTTATAAAACTTTGTGTTTCCCGGAAGGAAAAACTACACTGATCTTTTTCTCAAAGGCTTAAAATGTTAGAATCATGGCAATATCATAATGAATCTTAATTCTGACTTCAGCAGAGGTTTTTAAAAGGAAGCCCAGAAGATGTAAATGGCTTTCACAACCCGTGCGGTTTGCCAGGCATCCACACGGCACGCTGAGCTTTGGGTAACGGCACAGTGTCTAGAGCTCAAAATCCTCTCTTCCTCTGGCCATTGAGAGGAAAAATAAGAACAAAGGATGTTTCTGACTCAAGATTGAGATGAGACGAAGAGAGGATGAGGCAGAGAGATATTCTGAGGTGGCTCCAGATGACAGAAGCTGCAGGGCACAAGATTTTAGAGCTAAGAATGGCCGGATTATGTGGAAAGGCATTGAAGTGGTTGTGAATGGAGAAACTGATGGAGGCTGATCATGGACGTGGAGGGTGGAGATGGCCCAGGCTTCAAGGCTGGCTGTGTAGCTACAGCAAGCATATGGAAATGTCTCCTCTCGCACCACTGCCCAGGTATTTATGCATTCATCCTACACATGTCCCAAAAATGGTCACACACACACACACACACACACACACACACACACACACACACCTGGACATTGATCCTGCAAATTTGAGAGTGATTATTTTCTATTCTCAGAGGTACAGAAGTAGGATGCAGAATATTTATTTCATGCCGGGCATGGTGGCACACACTTGTAATCCCTGCGCTTGGGAGGCTGAGACAGGAGGATCAAAGCCAGCCTCAGCTACTTAGTGAGGCTCTCAGCAACGTATTGAGACCCTGTTTCCAAATAAAATATAAAATAGGTCTGGGAGTATAGCCTGGAGGTAGAAAGCCTCTGGGTTCCACCCCCAGTACCACCAAAAAAAAAAAAAAAAAAGTATTTATTTCATAGTACAACTTCTTAGGTGACTTTGAAAAACAAGACTCTGAACTCTGAAAAGAAATTATTAGGAAGTCATGAAAATGACTACACAAAGACATTTGGGAGCCAGGTATGGTGGTGCACACGTGAAATCCTAGTACTTGGGAGGCTGAGACAGGAGGATCTTAGGTTTGTGACCAGCCTCAGCTACTTAGTGAGGCCCACCACAACTTAGTGAGGTGTTTCAAAATAAAGAATAGAGTGCCAGGTGTGGTGGCGCACGCTTGTAATCCCTATGCTTGGGAGGCAGAGACAGGAGGATCACACAGGTTCGAGGCCAGCCTTGCTGGCTTAAGAGACCCTGTTTCCAAATAAAATATATATATATATAAAAAATAGGTCTGGGAGTGTAGCCCAGAGGTAGAAGGGTTTCCAGGAACTCCAGTACCACCAAATAATTAATAATAATAATAATAATAATAATAATATAAAAATAAAGAATAAAAAATAGGGCTGGAGGTGGGGCTTGGAGATAGAATGCCCCTGGGTTCAATCCCCAGTACCGCAAAAACAAACAACAACAACAACAACAACAACAACAACAACAAAAAGACATTTCCAAGTAGAAAAATATATAAACATTATTGAATGTTTCCTCTCCCTGGAGGTACAATAATGGACAATTTATTATACCCTCATAGAGTTTAATGAGAACATCAGATACCGACCACAGTAGTTGGGAAAGGAGGCTGTAAGAGTGTGTAACTAGAAGCCGCAAGCTAGGCTTGGAAAGGGGTGGCCAGGAAACAATTCTTTGAGAGAAAATGACATTTAGGCTGACGCCTGAAGAAGGCGGAAGAGTGGGATGGCAACAGAGGAGGGAGGATTGCTACGACCACCGTGCAGGCGATGCTGGCGGAGGACCCTGGGACTGACAGGTGCAAAGAGACTGTGAGAACAGAAAGAATTTGGGGGAAGCAAGATGATAATGGATAGGAAGTAGGAGCACAGGTGAAAAGAGGAGGATAAATGTGGGGGAAGTGGGATGATAATGATCAATAAGTCGGGAGCAGAGGTGGTCATTGTATAGAAAACTTGATTAGTGCAGAGTTCTATTTAATATAATTGTTTATTAAGGTGGAGTTCTTTATGTGATGTATTTCCATCAGCTCCTGTCCAGTTTTTACAAAATGTTGTCTTTATTTTACATTAAACTTAAACAAATGCTCACTTTTCAAAAACTGTTTGGGAAGAGTATAACACAGTTGATTTCTGCAGCTTAGCCAGGTGCTAGCTTGCTGAGAGCCGAGAGATGATATTTGTGAAATTTGTCCTGATGCATAATCCAATCATAGTTTAATTTGATTAAAGCCTACGGATTCGTTTGTCTCGTTATTACGATTTGTGTCTTTTCCCTTACTCATGCTGGTCCTTCTCTAATGCTCGGGTTAATCGGTCCAAAGACTACAGCTGCATTTCTGTGCATGCTGATTATCTCTGGAGCTCTAGGACTTGATTGCCTAACAGTGGGAGTGATTTGGGGACATGGGAAAAGCTGGCGTTACGACTTTCTTATTCGGTCTTCTCTACCCCCATTAAGGGTATTAATAAGCAGGTGTGTAGGCAGGTCTTCTAGGTGAAGTTGTGTGGGAAACATCTCCTTTTCTGATGGAAGTTACACGTGTTCATCTCATGTGTTGATTCTGAAATGTTTGGCAAATAGCACTGTGGCTTTCATGCTACATCTGGAAGATATGTAGTCATATTTCATGGGAAGGAGAAAAAGGCCGGTGGGTGGAGTAGCCTGGTTGTAATTACAGTGTACATTTATTTGGAAAGACCAGCATATTAGTATGCAGTGGCCAGATTAATTAAACTCAGCTGGAATAATTCACTGTAGTTGTTTCCTATAAAAGCTAAATATCTTTAAACTCTTGAGGTTTGCCATAAAGCTTGTGATGAGAGACATATTTTGAACGTCTCTGTGTATATGAATTCTAAAGGAGCTTAGAAATTATCCTTTTTAAAACTTACCACACCTCTTCCCCCATCCCCCAAAAAAATCTTATCAATAAAATAAATGCAGGCATCCTTCTCTGGGAAGATGAAGGGTTTTGTACATTTAAAAAATATTTTATGAAGCATAATTTCCATGAAGTCGCTTATAATTTGGAGTTTCTCCACCTCAAGTTTGTGAGGTATCCATGGAAACTGTCTAGCCCATATTCAGTGCATCGGGCTTTCTTCCCACACAGGTCAAGACACAAACAGTCCCAGATACTAGCTCAATTTATTGTGCCTTAAACATTAGGCAGTTTTAACAAGAAATTGGCTCCTAATTGACACACACAATTTCATATTTAATTAGCAGCTTGAGCCTTGCTACATTTTACTAACAGATGTAACATTCAAAACATGTGCTATTCTAATACATCTGTTGCACAGATGTACTTCAAGGCAGGAACTTTGTGACAAATAGCTGCTCAGCTGCTCAGCAAAAATTTGAACAGAACTGATGTTTTCTTTAAGAGTTGTAGCTTAAAATCATTTAAGGAGTGATTTTCCTTAAAACAGTCTAATAAATTTTTGTCTTATTAATAGACACACATATCATAAAATTCACCCTGCTAAAATGTACAATTCAGTGACGGTTAGTATCTTCCCAGATTTGCAGCCAACACCAATGTCTAAATTTAGAACCATTCTGATCACTCCCAAAAGAAAACCCATGTCCATCAGCAGCCACTCCACATCCCTGCCAGCCCCAGCTCCTGGCATACACTCCTCTACATTCTATCTCTGTAAGTTTTTCTCTTCTGACATTTTACATAGATGAAGCCACACAGTATGAGTCTCTCCTGACATCTTCATTTACTTGGCATAATGTTCAAGGCTCATCCATGGTAGAACATATAGTAATACCTCATATCTCTTTATTGAGAAATAATATTCCATTATATGCTTGTATTTCATTTTTTTAACTTGGGTATTTTGATTGTTCCTGTTTTTTTTTTTTAATCATTATTCCTAATGCTGCTGTGAACATTCTCATACAAGTTTTTATGTGGACGCGTTTTCATTTCTCTTGGGTATATGTTTAGGAGTAGAATTGCTGGGTCATATGGTAACTCTTATTTTTGGGGGGAGGGGTACTGAGGATTGAACCCAGTGGCCCTCTACTTCTGAACCAGCCCTTTTTATTTTTACTTTGAAACAGGATCTAAATTAATACACACTGGCCTTGAATCCATGATCCTCATCACAGGTGTGTGACGCCATGCCTGGCTATCATATGATTCTGTTTAATTTTTCAGAAGTGTCAAACAATTTTCCAAAGGAGCTGCATTATTTTATATTTTGATTAGCAATGCATGAGGGTCCTTATTTCTCCACATCCTCACCAACACGTGTTATTGTTTGTCTTTTTCATTTTGGCTATCCTAGGGGATGTGAAGTGGTATAAAGGGATGCATTTTTTTTAATGAAAGCAATACAGTATTTGGGGGGATTCATAAATAGTTGCACGAATCTCACTTGCTTTTCACACTTGACGTGCCAGATAAACAAATTTCTCATCTCTATAAATACTGTCATTTGTCTTTTTAGTTTTAGTGCAGGTCCAACTCGGGGGATATGGCATCAAAAACTTAAGATCATGGTGAGTTGGGCTCTCACGTAGAAATTCATCATGGATAAAAGAGAGCACCAGAAAGTATTTAGTAAGCCGGGCGTGGTGGCGCACGCTTGTAATCCCAGCCTTTGGGAGGCCGAGACCGGAGGATCGCGGTTCATGGACAGCCTCAGCTACTTAGTGAGGCTCTTTGCAACTCAGTGAGACCCGGTTTCAAAACAAAGAATAAAAAATAGGGCAGGAGGTGTAGCTCGGAGGTTAAATGCCCCTGGGTTCTACCCCCAGACCCGCAAAAAAAAAAAAAAAAGATTTTTAGTACATGATTCATCGTATTTTATCAAATAAAGAGAGAGAGAGAGAGAGAGAGAGAGAGAGAGAGAGAGAGATTGAGAGAGAGAGAGAGAGAGAGAGAGAGAGAGAGAGAGTCCGGTGTGGTGACAGAAGCTTGTAATTCTAGTACCTGGGAGGCTGAGACAGGAGGATCACAGGTTCACATCCAGTTTCTGATACTTAGGCCCTTCACAATTTAGACCCTGTTTCAAAATAAAGGAAAAAAAAAATAGGGCAGGGGATGTAGTTTTGAGGCAAAATGCCCCTGGGTTCAATCCCCAGTATAGAAAGAAAGAAAGAAAGAAGAAAGAAAGGAAGGTAGGTGATGCTGCATACTTGAAGCTTAGTATTAAAATGCTAGATCAAAAGAATTATAGAGCCGGGCGTGGTGGCCCAATCCCAGCATTCAGAAGGCGGAGACCGGAGGATCTTGGTTTGAGGACAGCCTCAGCTACTTAGTGAGGCCCTTCGCAACTCAGTGAGACCTTGTTTCAAACAATAAAAAGACTAAAAAATAGGACTGGGAGTGTAGCTCGGAGGTAAAATGCCCCTGGGTTTCCATCCCTAGTACCGCAAAAAAAAAAAAAAAAAAATTATATTTTATTCAATATGTTTTATCAATTCTAATACCCCTGCAACTATATCACTATTAAAAATAGAAGCTGGCCATGGTGGTGCACACCTGTAATCTCAGTATATAGGAGTCTGAGACAAGTTTGAGGCCAGTCTCAGCTACTTAACAAGGCTCTCAGCAACTTAGTGAGACCCTGTTTCAAATAAAAGATAAAATGAAATAAAATAGGGCTGGGAGTGTAGCTCAGAGGTAGAATGCCCCTGGATTCAAACTCCAGTACCACAAACAAACAAAAAAAGAAAAAGAATGCAAGAAATATTAAAATGTCAAGAAGAGAGTGTGCATTAGGATTAATGAAACATAACAGAAAAGGTGCTTTTCACTTGTTAGTCAAATGCCAATGCCATGGGAGAACACTAATTTTAATACCTTATTCACTTCATAAATATCTATGATAAATATATGCATTAATATCCAAGAGTGTAATCATTTCTATAGCTCTGTATCCCATAACACAGCTCCATAACACACATTAGATAAAGAAAGGGGGAAGGGAGATATTCACTGGCTTCCTCTTTCCCAGGTTTGGAGCATTAAACTGACATTACAACCAGCGGCTCACTGAAATGATTCTCTTTTTGTTCAATTTACTGATTTAAAAGAGCTGGTTTACCTCCAGTCAAATTTATTGAAGATTTTAAATGTTCCCCGCAGCCTGAGCATGTTGTTTTCTTGCTATGTTTAGAAGGTAATTTCAACCGGCGATTCCCAAGCCTGGGTTTTCATCCACCTTGCAGTAGGAACCCGTGTCCTTTGGGGGCTGCAGGGCTCCACTGCAGCGCATGCGCTCTGCCCATGTTCAAAAATAAAGCTGTGAGCCGAGTGTGGTGGTGACGCTTGTCACCCGGTACCTGGGAGGCTGAGACAGGAGAATCTGGCTTCGTGGCCAGCCTCAGCTACTAGTGAGGCCCTCTGCAACTTCGTGAGACCCCGTTTCAAAATAAAGAATAAAATATCGTGCTGGGCATGTAGCTCGGAGGTAAAATCTCCTTAGTGCCCTGGATTCCAGTTCTAGGTATATTAAAGTAGCAAAATATGTGCAAATGCCACAGGGAATCGAATGATTTTCAAAATAGTGTTCAAAAGACTGTAATCAGCCTCATCAAAGACTTTCTGAGAAAGGTCACCTCTCAGGTGACCTTTACCCCTTTACTAAGCTCCTGCGTCTTCACATTTTTTGAACTAAGAACTCATTTTCTTTCAGCAAACATGTTGGTGCTTTGAGCTGTTGGAAATGTAAGAATTCTCTTTTTTTAAAAAATTACTTCTAAATCATTGTCTCAGTTTTTTTTTTCCCCCCATGGAATTCTTTGAAAATCATAGTTTACATATAGAACACAATTAGGTGCTCACAAGAGCATATAATTGCATAGATCAGTGTAGGCAACATATATGGTTTCACTGGCAAATTGTATAAGAGATGATCAAAATTAGATATATGTAATTTGTAGTATAAAAGTAAACACTAAAGAAATGACATTTAAAACCATGAGGTAGTATAAATTATCTTTAATTTTATCTTTCTCATAAGTTATACCACACCCAAAAGATTTCTACACTGAAATAGTCACATGATATTAGGAGCTAGGTTACTGTGTCAGATCTTTCCAGGCTGTTCAGCAAGACAGTTTCTGTGTTTCTCAGTAAGACTTGAAAATCCTGTTTCCATAGATGTACTGTAGCAGGGGAAAAACTTGGACTGGACTAACGTGGAATCCATCTGTGTGTTCTGGCATATCAGGCTACGCCTGCAATCATGAATTACATGTTATCTTCTGGTCTTTCTGACTTTGGAATGGTTCCTCTTCGTTTTATTTTATTTAATTAATTTATTAATTAGTTAATTTATTTTTGTGGTACTGGGGGTCGAATCCAGGGATATTCTACCTCTGAACTATATCTCAAGCTATTTTTAATTTTCATTTTGAAACAGGTCTCACTAAGTAGCTGAGGGCCTTGCTAAGTTGCTGACACTGGCCTCAAACCTGCATCCTCCTGTCTTAGTCTCTCAAGTACAGGGATCACAGGCATGTGCCACTATATCCAGCTTCCTATTTTTAATTGTTCTAATATTTTGCCTGTTAAGATTACAGAACAACTGCCTTTTTTTTCAGTCATAGGACCATGAGAAATGAATTCATATACCAAAAATATTTAATATGCAAGTAACATTGACTATCTCTCAAATAGCTGTTGAAGTTATGAGATAGGATATACAACATATATCAGCCATATTTGAGGAGATGACACTCAGAACCAAATTTTGTTAAGAAATGTAGGGATCTCTCATTCAATATCATTGATTCAAATATTCATTAAAATTCTCAATTTATTTATTTTTTTCATTTATTTTATGGAACTGAGGGTTGAACCCTGGGAGGTTCTACCACTGAGCTATACCCCCCCCAGTCTTTTTATATTTTTTATTTTGAAACAGGGCCTCATTAAGTTGCCGTTTACTGGCCTTGAACCGGTGATCCTCCTGAGTCATCCTTCCAAGTGATGGGATTATAGGCATGTACCACTATGCCTGGCTCAAAAATATTTGCTGAGTGCTTAAGGTGTTGGGGTTGGAGCTAGGTGTTGGGATCAGTAGTCAGTCAAAAGAAAAACAAAGTAAGAGAGGGAGGGATGAAGGGAAAGAGAGAGGGTAAGATAAAAGAAAGCACAATTTCTATCCTCATGGTGCTTATAATTTAATAGAAGGTGATAGAAATCATTGACAATTTGTTATAAAGAAATATGAAACTAAAGTACCTGGTGAATATGTGGGGCTGTGAGAAGATTCCTCGAGGAGTGACTTGGAAGGTGGAGAGGGTGATGGGAGGACAGGGATGAGCTGAGATCTATAGTTGAATAGGAATGATGCTCGCCAGGAGGGCGGGGACTCAAAGGGAGGCTGAAAGAAGGAACCATCACCTGCTAATGTTCTGAAGCAGAAGGAAACATATTAGACACTAAAAAGCTGTGCGACAGGTGGTTGGTTGCCAGGACAATGATGACAGTGGTCCAAGACTGCTAGGTGTTGGACTTTGCATCTCCACTGAGCCAGGCTATGGATTCTAGACAGTATTCAGAGAGGTAGAAAGAAACAGAACATCCTATGTAGAAAGCAGTCATCATGCCAGCCAACATTTCTTGAGTATTTAAAAATTAAGTATGAGCTTATATAAAAGACTATGTACCACATAATTTTTAATTATAATGCAAACCAATATAATGATGACCCATGAATCCTCCAGACAAGTGAAGATGAGAACATTACAATAGCTTGTATCTACCTGTGTGTTTGGCCTTCCCTTCCTGAGGAAACGGATAGTGCACTTTTTTTTTTTTTTTTTTGAGGGGCTGGGGATGAAGCTCAGGGGCATTCGATCTCCAAGATCCATCCCCTGCCCTATATTTTATTCTTTATTTTGAGACAGGATCTCACTAAGTTGCAGAGAGCCTCACTAAGTAGCTGAGGCTGTCTGTGAACCACAGTCCTCTAGTGTTAGCCTCCTGAATGCTGGGATTATAAGTGTGTGCCACCACGCCCAGCTAATAGCTTGTATTTTTTTTTTTTTTTTTTGTGGTACTGGGGTTCCTGGAAGCCCTTCTACCTCCGGGCTACACTCCCAGACCTATTTTGTATTTTTTTTTATTTGAAAATAGGGTTTCTTAGCCAGTGCGGCTGGCTTTGAACCTGCATGATCCTCCTGTCTCCGCCTCCCAAGCACCGGGATTAGAAGCCTGCGCCACCACGCCTGGCTAACTCGCATTTTAAAATACCACAATGCATGTATTCTAGGGCCTCCCCCTCCCCCCAAACATCACGTTGCTACGAGTCATCAAGGTTGAGTGCTGCTGCGAGGCTCTAGTTCATTCGTGTTTATCACTGTAGAATCTTCCACCCAGAGAATACACCATAATTGAGTTCTTCATTTTCGCATCAGTGGTTGTTTGGGTTGGTTCTGTGTGACTCAGCGTGTTGCTTTGCTGGTGTCATGGATGCTAAGGCAAATGTCTATGTTGTGGTACTGCTTGTGTTCGAGAGAACCTGTTCTCCTGGAAGTGCACTCGCTGGCTGAAAGCACGTGTTGATGTGTTTTCCAAAGTGGTTGTACCGCTTTGCATCCCACGTCTCTTTATCCACATGCTCTCCACCAACTCTAACGCTTCTTCATTCATTTTTGCCGATGGACGGGGTGTGAAGGCGGTGCCTGGCCAGCTTACTTTGCGTTTCCCTGATGACTGAATGAAAGCGATCCTTTTCCCCATTTATTGGCTGCGTGTGTTTCTTATGCAAAATGTCAGCTCCAGTCATATTCACTTTTCTGTCAATGTATTCTTTCCTTACTGGTTTGTAAGTCCTTGAATCCACGCATTCTGAATGTTAGTCATGTGTTGTTTTCAGGCCTCCTAGTCCCAAGTGGAGAATGTGGGGGGCGGGCTGCAGGTGGCCCTGGGGGACAATGAGGAAGCGCAGACTTTCCCAAGGAGCCTGGTGAGGAAGCATAGACTTTCTTAATGTGCCTGGTGATAGCTTAATAAGCATATTTAATATGTGACTGCATTTCTTAGGTTAAAAATAAACATTAGGAAGGAAAATAGCTCTTTTCTCACAGAACATAAAATATTGGCTTTTCTTCTAACTACTTTAGGAAGAGCTGATCTAAATTATCTTCAGGAGAATTCTGCTTTGTACACTCACCGGCTTTCGACATGTAGGTGTTGTTTTTTATGAAGCCATAATTGATCAAATTGGCTTCACATAGTCTTCTACAAAGTGAATTCTATTTTTCGTTTGCCTTCTCTTAGAAACGTGGAGAAGGTTGGAAGTGAGTATTCATGCTAGCAGCGAGGGCCTGTGTCTGTGGCACTGAGCATTGGAATATCCTATACGTGTCTGTACTTGTGCAAATCTCCAGGTTGAAGCTTATTTTTCTTTAATCATTAAATAGAATGTTACACTACTTACTCAGCATTTATGGCTAACAACATAATGTGTGATTTCTAATCGCGAAATCACCATGCAATGTGGCTATTATTACCCAGTGATAGGGAAACTGAGTCTCAGGGCAATTAAGTAAAATTCTTGAGATCGCAGAGCCAGGAAGTGGCAGGACTCAGATCTGAGCCACTGACGTTGGCTTCCAAAACATCGTTTCTACCAAAGTACACAGTCCCCCGATGCAGGGAGTTTTCATAAAGCGAACATTTTATATATTAAACTGTGCAGAGATAATATCTTCCTTAATTCTTAAGACCTCCCTCTGAGTAGAACTATGTGGAATTCTTCCTCATTTCACAAATTCCATCAATATTTCTCTCCTATTTGAGGAAACTCTAAATTTATTCTGAGTTTATTAAAATGTGACTTCCTACTTCTTTTGTCAAATATCTGCGTCGGTTGATAAGTAACACAAGTGCTAGTTTTCTCCCTTCCTTTTAAGCATAATCTATTCCTAATATTTTTTGGGGGAAAGGAGGAGATCCTTTCTCTCGTACTCACATACGTGCTGGTCTGCGGTAGGCTGTCCTCTACCACACTGTCTCCGTGACAGCTCCCCTAAGCCACGAGCCATGCACTCTTAGTTATAGACCAGTGGATTGCAGCATGGAGCTTCAGGGCCGCCTGCTGCTGAGGACACAAGAGATTCCATTGGAGCAGGAAGGCACATACAGGGGAGACCAGGGCGGTCTTAACTCCCCCGTGTATTGTTCCTCGCCTGTTGCACCACCTTCTGAGGTTGCACCTGTCCATCCATCTTTACTAAATGATTGTGGAAATATAACAGGTGTCACGCAATGTCTGAGAACAGGACTCAAAACAGTGAGCTAAATATGACTTATCCTATTGTCCAACAGGAACACTACCCTCCCACTGTAGCTCATGATGTTACTCAGATCAGTGTCAGTTCTCTTGTTTCTTCCCATCTCCTTTGCCTTCTTATTTTTTTCTCTTGTGTTCTCTGGGACCTGCTGGACCTGAGTCCAGTATTGAAACCACCATGCCCTCCCTCAGCTACACAGTCTTTGCAGAAGCTTTGAAATCACTCCTTGAAATTCCATTTTTTCACTGAGTGTGGTGGGGCACACATTTTATCCCAGTGTTTGGGAGGCTGAAATAGGAGGATCATAGGTTTGAGTCTGGCCTCAGCAATTTATCAAGGCTCTTGGGTAACTGATTATCAAGACCCCACTTAGCAACAAGAAAGAAAGAAAAAAGAAAGGAAGGAAGGAAGGAAGGGCGTAGTGGCGCATGCTTGTAATCCCCGCGCTTGGGAGGTGAAAACAGGAGGGTCGCGCAGGTTTGAAGCCAGCCGTGCTGGCTTAAGAGACCCTGTTTCTAAATTAAAAAAATATAAAATAGATCTGGGAGTGTAGCCCTAAGGTAGAAGGGCTTCCAGGAACCCCAGTACCACCACCAAAAAAAAAAGGAAGGAAGGAAGGAAGGAAGGAAGGAAATAAAGAAAGGCTGGCCAGGGGTGTATGTAGCTCAGAGGTAGAACGTGCCTGGATTCAATCCCCAGTGGCACACACAAATGACACAAAACATAAAATAAATTCCAGTTTCCTAGCTGTTGATGGGTGTGCACATGTGTGTGCTGGCAACTCTGATTCCATATTTCATAACAGGACTCTAGAATGTCTCTACACTGTGTACCAGGAGGTCATGGGCTTAACTTTAGTGGTTCTGTGCCATTGCTAATTGACTATAGTATTGTGAGATCTGCAACATGCGAGCCTGGGAGTGTTTCTTCAGCAAGGAAATGATATCTAAAGCCTGTCTGCACATCTTATTATATACCCTCCTCTCGAATTTCTACCTCTCCGTCCTGAAGAGCAGATGAATATTGCTTACTCAGAAAACTCAACAGTTACAAGCAGTAAGATCCATTCTTAAGTACTGTTGGTGAGGGGTTGCATAAGTCCTAAGCCTCCAAATTTAAACAGACCCTGTATTTAAAGGGGTTGAGGTGGGAGAGTTCGCCGAGTTTGATGTCATTCAGTGTGCTTCCTAGAACTCAAACACTGAGAGCCTCTTATTATACCCCAAAGAAAACAAATACAGCTCATTATACCCCAAAGAAAATAAATACAGCTCCCTTTATGCCTCACTATTTATGGAACACAGAATCATTCCCTAACAGCGCCTTCTCATCCAGCCCCTTTTTCTTATGACTGGTACATTGATTACCCTCTAGTGATTGCTGAGGTCACTCTTATACCCAGCATCATCGATCAAGTGCTTAAACATCATCACTTTCTGTTTAAACATTCAGATTTCACAAATGGAATCAAATGGTCTGGTGAGAATTATCTATATCGAAAATAATACCATATGTCTCAATTCTACATATTTAAAAATTGTCTTAGCCTGTGCCGTGGAACCTCTTTTTTAGTTCTTGACACATGCTATAAATGTAACAAATGTCTTTATAATTAATAAAAAAGGAAGGAAGGAATCTGGACTGGATTGCATTGCAGCATATGAACGATTTGGTCTAAAATGTTCCGGTCTTTTATCTTGTAGGACTCCATTTACTAGCATTGTGGAGGTATCTGTCTGTTCTTTAGGTTCATAATAATTGTGTCACTGTGCTGAGGAAGAATGTTGCAACTACTATTGAAATTTATGTTTCTTATCTTAAGAGAGTGGGGCAAAAGCAATAGAGAAAGAGATTGTCATTTACTACTCAGACCAAGACCTTCAAACCATTAGAAAGCTAGATGTGAGCCAGGTGTTGTGGTGCACACCTGTAATCCCAGTACTTGGGAGGCTGAGGCAGGAGGAGTGTAGGTTCTAAACAAGTGTCAGCAACTTAGTAAGACTGTTTCCAAAT
Source organism: Muscardinus avellanarius (assembly GCF_963383645.1). Classification (NCBI taxonomy): domain Eukaryota; kingdom Metazoa; phylum Chordata; class Mammalia; order Rodentia; family Gliridae; genus Muscardinus; species Muscardinus avellanarius. The sequence continues at coordinate 90,839,277 of NC_137797.1, forward strand.
TAAAAAGTAAAATAAAAAATTAAAAAATAGGACTGTGGGTATAGGGTATAGCTCCAAAGTGGAATGTTCCTGGATTCTTCAATCCCCAGCAACACACACACACACACACACACACACACACACACACACACACACACGTGGGGGGGATGGGAAACTTTCCTGAGAGGAGTTCCCTTGTGACGTAGTTAATCATGACAGGGCTAATATAATTCCATTAGGATACAGTCGTTATAATAATTTATTTAAAATGAAAAATGTGCCTTTCCCTACCACCCAGGAATTCAAATGTGGAAAATGTTTAATCAGGTGAAATGCCATTAAACCAAAAGTTTATGAAAATACCAATTTTGCTATTACTGAGTTTAAGGTTAACATAAGACAGTGGCAACCAAAGGGACAGTCACCTCCTTGCAGATCTTGTCCAAGGTGATTAAAAAAATAATCAGTCATCTTTAAGAAAAAAAAAATCCCAAGTTAAACACATTTAATCCATCTGTTGTTGCAACTTTTATTATATTTGAGTTCCTAGTTGAGGGTTTACTTTTCTAGGTTGTTAGTTAGGGCGCCATGTTTTGTAATGTCTTGATTCTATTATCCATAATGATTACTTCAGTGTATTTTTCCAAGAAGATGGGAATGGATGTGGATTCAGGTCTTCAAATATTGCCTCCTTAAACTCTTTACTCCTGAGGCTCTTAACCTCTATTAAGGCAAAGTGTTGGGCTTTCTCAAAAGTAAAAGAAAATCTTTAGTCCTTTCTAGGATTCAAAAATTGTTATCCTTTCTTCCCATGAAAGGCAACCATTTCTGAATTGCTTAATTTTGATACATCGGGCTCAGCTTTACAGGGAGTGGCTAGGAAAAAAAAGAAAAAAAAAAAAACCAGTCCTCCTAGATATTCACAAACTGTCAGCATGACTTCTCTGGCCACAAAATCTGTCTTTTTATGGAGATATTTTGTTGTAATTTCAGAAGGTGGTTGCTAGTTATCTTGGCTCTTCTGTGTTTCTCACATCTGGGATGTGTTCACATGAAGACATTGGCTAACAGCAGTGTCTTGTGGCCTGGAACCGACTCTGATACTGAAAAGCCTGTAAAGGACATTCCTTGCTGGGCGGCCTAATGCAAGCAACAAAGACACCTTCTGTGGGCGGCCCTGTCAGGAATTCATTTTAGATCTGAATAACCAGTACAGAAGTGGAACTTCTCAGTTGTGGTAGAATTCTTTTGAAAATGGCTTAATGTTCTTTCAGTTCTTTTCCCCAATGTCTGCCATGGCAATTATAGCCCAGAGACAATGATTTACATCCCCGGCACCAGAATTTCTGACAAGGGTTCTACAATTACTTTATTTGAGTAAAAGTAATTTGGGGGAAGTGACTCATATCCAAGCTACCACCACTGTGACCCATCAGTGATGGTGTAGGCCACCAAGGAGTCCCAAGGACAGCTGTGACACAGGACCCGCCTCTCCTCTGCAGGTCAGAGCCGATAAGTGACGATAAAAGTCAGTTCCACTGTACTGTGATGTAGTACGATGGATGATCTCCATTCTTTTTGTGTTTTTATTTTAGTACTGGAGATTGAACACAGAGGCATTCTACCTCTGAGCTACACTCCCAGTCCTTTTTTTTTTTAACTTTTTACTTTGAAATAGGGTCTCCCTAAAATGTAGAGAGCGTTGCAAAGTTGCCGAGGCTGACCTCGAACCTGTGACCCTCCTATCTCATTATGACCAGCCAAGATCTCCATGTGACCGTTGTTGTAGTTTAGTGAGACGTAATTCTGCTCTGTGATTGGTTTTAAACAGTTATTCTTGTAGCTATATAAAGGGCATTTTAAAACAAAGAGCAAAGAGCAGTCTGCCTTTCTCTTCTCCCTCCCATCTTACTACCTTTCTTCCTTCCCAATACTAGAAGATTGAACCTAGGGTGCTTTACCCCAAACTATATTGCAAGCCCTTTTTGTTTTTTTCTTAACTTTTTGTGGTGCTGGGGGGTCAAACTCAGGGGTATTCTACCTTTAAACTATACCCCATCCCTATTTTATTTCATTTTTTAAAATAAATTTATTTTTTAAACTTTTTTATTGGTGCATTGTGGTCATACATCTTAATAGGGTACAAGATGGTGGAGGCATACATGAACACATCACCCAATTAGCCCTTACACAATTCCCACCCCATTCCCTCCTCCTGCCTCCTTCTCATGTGTGGCCTAGTGATTAACATTGATATGTTTGTTAAAGAACATAATGCACATTAGAGAATTTCCCTCTCCCCCCAACCCCTCAGTTAGGTCGCCTTATTTGCTCATCTATAGTATCTCCTTCTTTGTCTAGACTTCCTCCTATGACCCATTTTCTCCCTAGCTTCTGCATATTAGGGAGAGTATCTGATTTCTTATTTTTTGTGATTGACTAATCTCACTTAGCATAATGTCCTCCAGATCCATCCATTTCCCTGTAAATGACATAATTGTGTTTTTCTTTATGGTTGAGTAAAATTCCATTATGTACATATCCAATAGTTTTGTAAGCCATTCATCTGTTGATGGACATCTTGGCTGGTTCCATAGTTTTGTAATGATTAATTGTGCAGCTGTGAACATAGATATGCATGTATTAGTCTGGTAGTTTGGTTTCCATTCTTTTCGGTAGGTACCCAGACATGGTATTGTTGGATCGTATGGTAAGTTCGTTCTCATTCTTCTGAGGATCCTCCATACAGTTTTCCAAAGTGGTTGCACTAATTTGCAATCCCACCAACAATGAATGTCTTAGAGTTCCCACTTCTCCACATCCTCGCCAGCAGTTGTTGTTGTTTGTGTTTTGAATGATTGCCATTCTAGTTGGAGTTAGGTGAAATCTCAGGGTAGTTTTGATTCGCATCTCTCTGATTGCCAGTGATGTTGAGCATTTTTTTGCATTTATTGGCCATTTGAACTTCTTCTTTCGTGAAGTGTCTATTTAGTTCACTTGCCCATTTTTGGATTGGATGATTTGTTTTCTTAGTGCTGAGTTTCTTGAGTTCTCTGTATATTCTAGATATTATTTCTCTATCAGAAGATTAGTTGCCAAAAATCTTCCATTCTCTTGGCTCTCGATTGAGGTTCTTGATAGTTTCCTTTGCTGTACAGAAGCTCTTCATTTTCATGCAATTCCACGTATTGATTCTCCTTTTAGTTTCTTGTGTCTTTGGGGTCTTGTTGAGAACATTTTTACCTGTGCCTATGTGTTGCAGTGTTGGACCTATGCCCTATTCAAGGAGCTTTAAGATCTCTGGTTTGATTTCCAAGTCTTTGATACATCTTGAATGGACTCTTGTGCAGGTTGAGAAAGTGGGATTAATTTCCATTTTTCTGCATATGGTTAACCAGTTTTGCCAACACTATTTATTGAACAGGCTATCTTTCTTCCAGTGTATGTTTTTGGCCCCTTTGTCAAAAATCAACTGGCTGTAAGTGTACAGATTTGTTTCTGAGTCTTCTATCCTGCTCCATTAGTTTATGTGTCTGATTTTGTGCCAGTACCATGCTGTTTTTATTATTACTATTGCTTTTTAGTATACTTTAAAGTCAGGTATTGTGATTCTTCACGCGTGGTTTTTGTGACTGAGAACTACTTTGGATATTCTGGGTTTTTTGTTGTTCCAAATGAATATAAGGACTGATTTTTATATGTCTATGAGGAATGATCTTGGAAATATAGTGGGTTTTGCATTGAATCTCTAGATCACTTTTGTAAGTATGGCCATTTTGATGATATATGTTCTGCCTACCCATGAACATTAAAGATCTTTCCATCTTCTAAGGTCTTCTTCATTTTTTTCAGTGTTTTATAATTTTCTTTGTAGAGGTCTTTTACCTTTTTGGTTAAGTTTTTCCCATGTATTTAATTTTTTTGTGGGATAACCTTAGTGGAAGTGTTTTCTGGATTTCTTTTTCAGTGGATTTATGGTTGCTATACAGAAAAGCTTCTGATTTTTTAAGACTAATTTTGTATCCAAACACTTTGCTGAATTTGTTGATCAGTTCTATAAGCCTTTGGTTGAATTTGTTGGGTTCTCTAAGTATAGTATCATATAGTCTGCAAATAGTGAAAGTTTGAGTTCTTCTTTTCCTGTTTGTACTCCTCTGATTTCTTTTTCTTGCCTTTTTGCTCTGGTTAGATTCTCATGTACAATATTGAAAAGAAGTGGTAATAATGGACATTCTTGTCTTGTTCCTGTTTTTAAGGGAAATTCTTGAAGTTTTCCCCCCTTTAATATGATGTTGGCTGTGGGCCTATTGTAGATGCCTTTTTTTTTTTTTTTTTTTAGTGGTACTGGGGTTCCTGGAAGCCCTTCTACCTCCAGGCTACACTCCCAGACCTATTTTATATTTTTGAAACAGGGTCTTTTATGCCAGCGCGGCTTCGAACCTGCGCGATCCTCCGGTCTCCGCCTCCCAAGCGCGAGGATTACAAGCGTGCGCCACCACGCCTGGCGTAGATGCCTTTTTGATGTAGAGATATGTTTCTTCTATTCCGATTTTCTTCAGTGCTTTTAGCATAAATGGATGTTGGATTTTGTTGCTTTTTCAGCGTCTATTGAAATGATCATATAATTTTTGTCTTTGGTTCTGTATACTTGATGAATTATGTGGATTGATTTTTGAATGTTGAATCAGCCTTGCATCTCTGGAATGAACCCTACCTGGTCATGGTGTATGATTTTTTTGTATGTGTGTGGGCCTGGGTATGGAACCCAGGAGCATTTGACCTCAGAGCTATACCTCCTACCCTATTTTTTTAATTCTTTATTTTAAAACAGGGTCTCACTAAGTTGCAGAGGGGCTCACCAAGCAGCTGAGGCTGTTTGCAAACCGTGATCCTTCTTTCTCAGCCTCCCAAATGCTGGGATTACAAGTATGTGCCACCACGCCTGGCTGATTTTCTTGATTTTCTTTTTCTTTTTTTTTTTTTTTGGTGGTACTAGGGTTCCTGGAAACCCTTCTACCTCCGGGCTACACACACACACACACACACACACACACACACACACACACACATTTTTTGAAACACGGTCTCTTAAGAGGCCAGAGAGGCTGGCTTCGAACCTGCACGATCCTCCTGTCTCTGCCTCCCAAGTGCGGGTCTTGATGTAGTTTTGAATGTGTGTTCCTAGTATTTTGTTTAGCAGTTTTGCATCCAAGTTCATCAAAGGTATAGGCCTATAATTTTTCTTTCTTGAGCTTTCTTTACTTGGTTTTGATATTAATGTGATGTTGGCTTCATAGAGTGTATTTGGGAGAGTCCTGTTTCACAAAATAGATTGAGGAGTTTGGGAATTAGCTTTTCTATAAAGGTTTTATAAAATTTACTCTATTAAATTTTGAAACAGAGTCTTGCTAAGTTGCTGAAGCTGACCTCAAACCTTTGATCCTCCTGTCTCAGCCTCCCAGGTACTGGGATTACAGACATGTGCCAACTCACCCAGCTCTTCTTTTTTTGAAGAAAAAAAAATGGTGTTTGTTTCTTGGTTGGGTCCTTGAATTAGTAGTCACACGTAAAAGATTCTTACAGAGAGTAAAAGGTGAACTGGTTCACAAGGTTTTAGACTACTCACAAGTTCTCTTCCAGACACTCCCACCGACTTGTGCAATTTCAGGAAAAGAGGCCTGAGTTTTCCCTTTGTCAGCTTTGTTAGAGATGTGCCAGCCTTGCAGGGTGGAGTGAGTGGTCTGTGGAGGTGAAAACCATGACTGGTGCAGCAAACTGAGCTGCCCTTAAGGAAGAAAATCCAGCGCCTTTATTCAGATGAACCCACATTTTACATCTCAGTTCATAACTTCGGCTCCAAAGTTTATGGGCCTGAAAGTTCTTTCATGGCATCTCCTGCCTGCAGTGAGAGGCACAGGTAAAGCCCATTTGATTAGAAAGATTTTTTTTTTTTTTTTTTTGCGGGTCTGGGGATGGAACCCAGGGGCATTTGACCTTCGAGCTACACCCCCTACCCTAGTTTTTATTCTTTATTTTGAAACCGGGTCTCACTGAGTTGCAGAGGGCCTCACTGAGTAGTTGAGGCTGTCCGCGAACCGCGATCCTCCAGGTCTCAGCCTCCCGAATGCTGGGATTACAAGCGTGCGCCACCACGCCCGGCTTAGAAAGATTTTTTAAAAAGAATTTCTTCTTTAACCAGATGAAACCAATTCAACTCAAAGCATCTTCGCTCTTATTTGTTTTTGATGTTTTACTGGTACATTGTAATTATACATCATAGGGAGATTAAACGTGACATGAACACACATGCACAATCACCTGGTGTGTTTCCCTCTGCCCCCCACCCGTACATGTTAGTAAGATTGGTAGTGATACCTTTATACACGGACATGCATCCTTTGAGCTGCTCCCCTCCTCAAGCCTCCTCTTTTACTTTCCGACCTCTCTCCTTCAATCCCCTTCCACTAACTATTCTGCTGGTCTCTCTCTTCATTTGACTGAAGTTGCTTTTCTTTCCTATTTTTTCTCAGGCTTCCGTACAACTCCTGACTTTCTGAGACTGCCGACCTCACTCAGCACAGTGTTCTCTTGCTCCGTCCATTTTCCTACAAATGACATAACTGTTCTCTGTGGCTGAGTAAAATTCCAGTATGTGGACCTACCACATTGGCTTTGCCCATTCGCTCGTTGGCCCACACCTCGGCTGGTCCCATAGTTTAGCCATTGAGGACTGTGCTGCTGTAAACATGGATATGCGTGTATCAGTGTCATGTTCTGACTTTAGTTCTTTGGGAAAGACACTGAGCAGTGGTGTGGCCGGGTCGTATGGCGATTCCATTCCTAGTCTTTTTAGGAGCATCCATACTGATCTCCAGAGTGGTTGTACACATTTATAAACCCACCAACAATGTATAAGAGTGCCTATTTCAGGCCGGGCGTGGTAGCGCATATTTGTAATCCCTGAGCTTGAGAGGCGGAGACAGGAGGATTGCGCAGGTTCGAAGCCAGCCATGCTGGCTTAAGAGACCCTGTTTCCAAATAAAAAAAATATATAAAATAGGTCTGGGAGTGTAGCCCAGAAGTAGAAGGGTTTCCAGGAACCTCAGTACCACCAAAAAAAATTCCCTATATCCTCACCCCTTTATTGTTTGTTTTATCCATGATTGCCAATCTAACTGGAATTAAATGGAAGCTCAGTGTAGTTTTGATCTGTATTTCCCTGATTGCTAATAATGTTGAACATTTTTCATATAGTTTTTGGCCATTCGTATTTGTATTGGGGACGGAACTCAGGGGCATTCTACCTCCAAGCTACACCCCCGGCCCTATTTTTTATTCTTTATTTTGAAACAAGGTCTCATTGAGCTGCAAAGGGCCCCACTAAGTAGTAGCTGAGGCCGTCTGCAAATCGTGATCCTCCTGTCTCAGCCTCCCAAATGCTGGGATTAAAAGTGTGCACCACCACACCTGGCTTGTATTTCCTTTTTTGACTAATGTCTATTCAGTTCATTTGACCATTTTTTCATTGGGTTAAAACCTTCTCTTAATAAAGTGGGGGAGGAATGCCAGGCACGGTGATACATGCTTGTGATCCCAGTTCTTGGGAAGCTGAGTCAGGAAGATTGCAGGTTCAAGACTCAAGCAACAAGTAGTAGGATTATCAGCAACCTAGCAGGATCCTGTTTCAAAATAAAAAAATAAAATAGGGCTGGGGGTGTTGCTCAGAGGCCAAATGCATTTGAGTTCAACCCACAGTACATAAATAAATAAATATTTCTACTGGCCTGTTTATTCTAGGCACCCTACTCAAGTTATATAGAAAATCATAGAGTCATGTTCCTTGGTAGAATAGGCTTTTTTACACCTCACTAGTTTTTGTAAGACTAGTCATCACCTTTACTTACTACATCCCATATTAATATTCCTCAAAGGGAGAAAAAAATGAAATACAAAACAGCGGTGAGTATCTAAATTCTAAAAATTAAAGGATGGCTCATAAATGTGGTCGTAAAGATAAGCAACTGCAGACACTAAGTGTCCATTGAAATTCTTGGTCCTGTAACACTTAGGACATATGTGTTGCTCTGCTCTGATGATCCTGGGTCAGGAATGGGCATTTGCCTTGGAAAACTTCTCAGAGTAGATTGCCAACTCCTACAGGCTTCCATGGGACCCAGCATATGTCTTGTGGTGAACACTTTGAAGGGAAGATTATTTCACTCACGTATGATAAGGCATAAAACAATAGGTATGTAATGGATATTTGTAGAATGAGGAGGAAAGACAGGATCTGTTCATAAGTAATGATGTGAGCAAAGAAAAACTTATAAAACTCTGGTTAAGAAACGAGCACATAGATTTGGGCATGGTGGTGCACGCCTGTAGTCCTGGTACTTGGGAGGCTGAGACAGGCGGATCTCAGGTTTAAGGCCAGCCTCAGCAACTTAGTGAGACTCTGTTTCCAAATTAAAAAATAAAATGGGGCTAGGGAGATAGCTGAGAGATAAAATGCCACTGTTCAATACTCAGCAGCACACACACACGTGTGCACACACGCGCACACACACACACACACACACACAAACACACAGCACATAGCTCAATTTGGTTTAAAATATGATGTCTGAAAACACTGCGGAAAGCTGTGCTTGAAATGGTAGGACTTCACAAGTCAGCATCGAGATAGGGCTGTGATAGTAGGCGATTCCTTAAATTTGAGCCGAAGTGACCAGATCAATTCTAATCTCCTTAAAATAAATTGAAATTGAGAGCAAAATATGTTTGAAAAAGAAGAAATATTCCATTCTGGAGAATTGAATTTGAGGTGCCAAGAGGGCCTCAAGGCAGAGATAAGACCTTCTAAGTGGAAACAGAAGGAGAAGCAGGAGCGTGGGGTCAAGGCTGCAGGGGCACAGCTGGCCATCGGATCTGCAGAAGGATTGCGCAACCAGGATGGATGGAATCACAGACAGAGAGAGGGAGAAGGCGTGATGGGAGCCAAGTGTCTTGAACCTGCAATCCTCCTGTTTCAGCACAAAGGGAGGAGCACAGACAAATGGTCTTCATTTTGTAATCAAGAGCCCAGAGAGGGTCTCGCTGAACCACAGATTAGCTGCCTGATTTGCAGACAATTACATAAGCTCTTAGGCCAGTTTCCTGACCTGCAGGATGAGAGTGACTCCTCAATTATGTTAACTTAATGTTCCTTTAAAGGGCACTTTTAATCATTCCTTTTTATTAAATTAATAGCAATAACAATAAAAGAGATTTGGAGTTACCATCTGTGTTTCTTATATATATATGCAAGAAATTATATTTCAAAATGTGTTATTTTAAAAAGTCCTACAATTAGTTGAAGACTTAGCAGTTTGTGTGTGTGTGTGTGTGTGTGTGTGTGTGTGTGTGTGTGTGAGAGAGAGAGAGAGAGAGAGAGAGAGACAGACAGACAGACAGACAGACAGACAGAGACAGAGACACATGAGACTGGGGATTCAGTTTGAACCCTGGGCCATTCTACCTCTGAGCTATATCACCTTTCCTTTAAAATTTTTTGTTTTGAAACAGGATCTTGCTAAGTTTCTGAGAGTGTTACTAAATTGTTGAGGCTGGCCTCAAACCTGCAAACCTGTTTCAGCCTCCCAAGTACTGGGATTACACATGTAAGATACCATGCCAGGCCAGACTTAGGAATTTTTTAATTTACCTGTTTTATAATGGAATACACTGTCTTTTGCCCACTGTCTTCTGAATTAAGCTTCTTACAGTTTGAGTATAATTCACTCTGTTGTATCACAAGCTTCATTTTTGAGTGCCTACCCTATATCCAGGTCTTTTTCAGTCATTTTACTAAGTTCCACTAAAGTTTTGCTTTTAGTTCTTATGATGTCAATGTTATACTTTTGCTACTGGGAATTTAACCCAGGGGCATTCTACCTCTGTGCTTTAAAGGGGCGCTCCCCATCCCTTTTAAAATATTGACACAAGGCCTCCCTAAGTTGCTGATGCTAGCCTTTTATTCAGCCTCTATTATCATTTTTCTTTAGGCACTGCTGGTATTCTTATCAATACTAGGATTTTTTATAGCATTTGTGATTTTTTAAAATGCATTTCACTGAAAATACTATATTTCTGAGAGAAGTAAACTATTTATTTTATTTATTTTTTGGTGGTACTGGGGTTCCTGGAAGCCCTTCTACCTCTGGGCTACAATCCCAGACCAGTGCAATCCTCCTGTCTCTGCCTCCCAAGTGCAGGGATTACAAGTGTGCATCACCACTCCCGGCTTAGAAGTAAACTATTTTTAAAACAACTTTTTTTTTTCAGGTCTATGGATGGAACCCAGAGGCATTTGACCTCTGAGCTACACCCCCTCCCTGCCCCTTTTTTTTTTTAATTCTTTATTTTGAAACAGGGTCTCACTAAATTGCGGAGGGCTTCACTAAGTAGCTGAGGTTGTCCATGAACCGTGCTTCTCCGGTCTCAGCCCCCTGAATGCTGGGATTATAAGCATGTGCCACCACCGCCGGCTTAAAACAACTTTATTTAGGGATAACAGAAATACAAAAAGCTGTATCTATATGATATATATAACTTGATGAGTTTAGAGATAAGGACATATCCCTGAAACCATCTTCATAAACTATGCTATCAGCCTATTCATCACCTCTGGACTTTTCTTCTCACCTTTTTTTATTATGAGAAATAAAATAATTATCATCTTATTGAGGCACTTTTATAAGTGTTTTGGCTTTGGAATAAATTATTTACTATAAAATTAAAATTTCTGTGTTTCCAAATCATCCATAAAATCCATCTTAAGTAGAATTTTAATTTACTAATATTTTTTACTTTTATTAGAAAAAGAATAACTGATATTTTTCTCTCCTTCTTATTAGGGTAGTACATTAAGAAAAATACTCCTGAATCGATATTTTAAAGGTGATTATGGAGTTGGCATGAATGGACATCTATCGGGAAACTACTCAAAAATTGCCCAAGTGGGAGGTGAGGTTTCTCATGTTTTTTCTGATTTCAGGATTTTTGTGACATATTTTTATGTTGACATTATTCTAGTATTTTACCTAAATGGCACAAATATGAAATATTCATTTAAAAAGTACTATTATAAACCTTTTCGCAGTTTGGTTTTTATAAAATAACAGATCTGAACACTATAATTGATTTTGCCTTCAAAAAACCGGTCAAACTAAGTCATAGTTTCTTAGTATATAAATCAAGGACAAAAACTAATATAATTTTCTTTTTCCCAAATCATTTTCTTAAGAAAAAAATTTTATTTACATATAATTACAGGTGTCAGACATTTAATGACACGTTTCATTTTTGTAAATTTTTTGATAATCTTAACTCAAGCTTCCATTATATTTAACTTTGCAGGAAGAAAAAAAAGCATCAAGGATAAATATTCTTACAGTCTTGGAATTGGAAAACATTATATACCAATAAGGTCTGTAATCAAGGTTTGTTTATTGATTTATTTTTCCTACCCACAGGAAGCTTTTCTGGACAAGATCTGGAGAAGATGAGGATCTCAATGTCTGACATTCAGTGTCTGCTGGATAAAGAGGGCGCGTCGGAACTCGTCATCGACGTCATAGTCAACACTAAAAATGACAGGATTTTTTCGGAAGGCATTTTACTTGGCATCGCCTTGCTTGAAGGAGGAAATACGCAAACACAGGTGCCTGTTTAACAATCATGGGCATGTGCCATTGGTATCTTTTATTTACTTATCATAGACACCAAAGGAAAGTAATGGGTTTCTATTAGCTGCTCATTACTGTGGAAGGAGAAAAAAAGGAAAGGAGAGGAGAACATGTACACATTCTTTTTGTAAATTTACTTGATTTGCTGTAGAAACTACAGGGCTTCACAAATTGCTGTATAGTGCAGAATGTCCTTAGAGGTATCCCTCTGGCATTATACCAGAAATTCCACTACCGTGAATGATATGCTTACCTGCACTTAGGGAATCCAACCACTCTTTCCAGAAGACACACACTTCCCTTTGTAACTCCTGCCAAGTGGCGTCGAGGCTTCTCCACTCCTCAAGGCAAAGCATGCTGCCTAAGCCTGGGAGCCGGGAGGTGTTCCCAGAGAACACACACTGTCCTCTAGGCTTGTGTCTCAGTAACCTGATCTAGATCTGCCTGGGCGAACCATCAAAGCCATATAATAACAGCTCATTTCGAATTCCAAAATTTATTGTCCCTCCTCATAGCAAGCAGACGCCACATCTGATTAAAACTGGGATATTTTGCTGTCATTAGCCACCAAATAATGTTGAACAACGTGAAACTCACTGTTTGACGAGTCCAGTAGCAACAGCTATAGGAACAAAGACCTTCTGGCACGGTGACAGAAACAGAAATGAACAACAAAGCCAACTTCAAATAGTGATACTTCTTGGTTGGAAAAAGGAAAATGTTAAAGATCCCCAGGGTACTAAAGGGATAACACGGATTCCGGAGGGAAGTTAAAGATGGAGAGAAGTTAAAGTCTGAGTGTTCTTGGAAACCGTCCTGTTTCTCCAACCAGATTTTTAGCTTGGACTTTCTGAAGAAACAATTTAGTCTCCTCCATAGGTTTAACTGTAGACTTATTCAGAGGAGAGGAGTAAAGGATTTCCTGACTTCTCTAGAAGCAACCCCTAAGATTACAGTACTTCCTAAGTTCCTGATTCTGGACCACTGAGGGGCACCATAGGGGACCGTTCTTCATGTTCTGTACGTATTTATGATTTCATCCGTCCTCACATGGCTGGAAAACAAGCCAGCTCCAGGCAAAAACCACATGTTCCACCTTTCAGTTCCTAGCAGATTGCTCCCTAGATCTCTTCACAACCCGGATACCTCTTAGTCATATTCACCTGACAGGTCTTTGACATCTGTCACTGGTCACTTTTTATTTTCTTCTTAAAACTTCGTCCTGGATCTTGGGACAGTTCCTTCTCCAGCTTCTCTTCCTACCTTCTACCATTTCTTCTTAGCCTCCTGTGAAATTCCCTCTTCCTCCAATTAACTTTTCATTTTTATTTTTTGATACTGGGGATTGAACCCAGGGAAATTCTTTCTCTGAGCTTTACCACCCCCATTTTCTTTTCTTTTCTTTTCTTTTCTTTTCTTTTCTTTTCTTTTCCTTTCCTTTCCTTTCCTTTCTTTTTTCTTTTCTTTTCTTTTCTTTTTTGTTTTGAAACAGGATCTCGCTAGGCTTCTTAGAGTCTCACTACATTGTGGGGGCTGCCCTCAAACCTGCAATCCTCCAATCTCAGCTTCCCAAGTAAAGGGTTATAAGGGCCATGCCCAGAACTCTAATTGACTCTTTCTTTTTTTTTTTTTTTTTTTTTTTTTTTGGTGGTACTGGAAACCCTTCTCTGGGCTAGACTCCCAGACCTATTTTTTATTTGGAAACAGGGTCCCCTAAGCCAGCAAGGCTGGCTTTGAACCTGCGCGATCCTCCTGTCTCCTCCTCCCAAGCGCAGGGATTACAAGCGTGCGCCACCACGCCCGGCTCTAATTAAGTCTTAAATCCAAAAATCCTTCAAGTTTTCTTGGATTATTCTCTGTTATTTCATTTACTTCCCTAATCTCGTTCCTTTGCACATCTTTAACTCTCACTCTGTGCTGACAATTCTCAACTCACTCACTGAAGTCCTAGATGTTACATCTAGCCGTCTTCCAGAAATCCTTAGTGGATGTCCAACAAGTACCTTAAACTTGGCACATCCCTGACAGAATCCATTTTTTCTCTCCATATACCCCTTCCTCCCTTTGAATGGCAGCTCTCAGTAACTGGCTCTGCGTCCATTCACTTGTCTGACCACACACTGAACGTCAGCCTTGGCCTTAACCTACTCATCTTCTTCCTTGCTCTCTTCCTGGACATTCCATTGATGTAATATCCACCTCTGCAGTTCTGCCCTCTTAACATCTCTCAATTTGTACTCTGTTTTCAATCCCTACTCCTCCATCCCGAATTACAGATCCTTCTGTCTTTTACTGGATTGTGATGAGAAGTCTTCCAAGAGATATTCCGGCTTCCAGTTTTGCCCTTCTCCAAATCATTCTCCCTCTTGCCTCCAAAGAGTTCTTTCTAAAAGCATGTATTTCTCTGCTTCCATTCCAACACTTTTCTCCTAAAGGCAAATTCCACATTATAGTTTGTTATGGTTATATATAGAATGTCCTCTGAAGACCTCATGTGTTAATGTTCAGAGTGAGTATAAATCATGAGGGAGCCAATGGATTTACTGACGGTGACCTAAGCAGAGTGTGGCTGCAGGAGGTGGACCCTGGGGTGAGGCCTTAGGGACTATGCTTGTGTCTTTGAAACCCCTTGCTTTCTCTCTTCCTTCTGGCCTCCATGATGTGAAAGCAGAGGCTTGCTCTCTCCCTCTGTGCTTCCTGCCTCCATCCCCTGAACTTCACAGACCTGTCCTGACATGGAGTGAACCTCTGAAACCTCCAAAACTGTGAGCAAATAGATCCTCCTTCCTCTAAGTTGTGTGCTCAGGTTTATTGGGTCACAGCAGTGAGAACATTGACTGAGACATAGAACATAAGAGTTTTCATGGTTTAATCCCTTCACATTTTTCCTTCTCTCCTCCTTCCTTCCTCCTGTGCACCAACTACACTACACTCTCTAGTTCCCCAGATGCATTGTGTTATTTCTTGTGTTGCCTTCTTCTCTTTGAGAATTCACCCCTATCGACTTCTCACGGAAGCCTTTTCTGGACTCCAGGTCCCACTGGCAGCATTGAACCCTAGTTGCTAAGTGTTCTGCTGTAACCTGTGGGATCTCAGTAGCATTGCTACCACCTTATTGTGCCTCTTCATATATGCTTCAGGCTCTGTCTAGTAAATGAAAATCCTAAAGGTGAAGCCACATGTTCATCCCTCTTTCCAGCACCATGGCTGTCCCTGCCCGGCAGTTCAGTAAATGTTCAGGAGTGACTGTATCGGTGGATGAATGGTCCTAATCAAATCCTGCCTTCTTCACAAAGTCTTTTCTTTCTGGCTGGGACTATTGGTAACTGTTTCCTTATCTGAGTTCCCATAGCACTCTTTTTTAAATATTTACCTGGCACTTGTCTGTGGACCTTTTTTTTGTTCTTATTTGCATTGTATCCTAACTCTCCAATTAAATTTCAAGTTTCTTAGAGAGTCATGTCCTATTCTTTGTATCTATAGCCCTTTATAACTATTCAATGAATATTTGTTGATGAAACCACATCTAATGATATTTGTATATAAATATCTTCCTATAAGATGGGCTGTGATAATCTGACTAATATTTCCATATTCAGATCCTCATTAAGTACTATCTTATCCTTCAATTGCCATCTGTGTGCTTCTGGTCCTAAATGATCTAGTTGATATCAGCTTGAATCCTATTCTTTGCTCTACAGCAGACTAAAATGTCTTCCTTCCAAAGATGACTGACATTCCTCTGAGGGTTTTACATTCTCACTATCTCCTCAGTCACTAGTATTTTGTTTTTTAGTCCAGAAATTGTCTTGATAGTCCTTCTTCTGTAATACTGAGATGTGAATCAGACCCTCTTCCTTAATTTCTATCCTCCTAATTATATGTCAATCTATATACTTAATAGACTTTATTAAATATTAGTTGGTGGGCGAGGATAGAAGAATTTATATTACAGTTTCAAACACTAATAATAACAATGAGAAGAAGAAAACTCACTAAATCCTAGCATTTTTCTTAGTGGTTTTTATACATGGTTAATCCTCAATTAACCTACCAGGTAACATTGATTCTTATGGAAGAAGGAAGAGACATACCCAAGCTCACATAGCTTCTTAGAGTCCATATTATAATCCATGGAGTCTGCAGTTTAATGCCAGACTCTGTAACCTTAGCCTAGGAAACACCTCATTTCTAGAAATAACCTACATCCTTAGCCCGGGGAATTGTTACTGGCTGATCACCATCACCCGCTCTTGTCTCTCTGTCTCTGTTTTACTTCCCTTCTCTGCCCTCCCATTCCCAGTCAGCCTCTTTCCCTTTGAGTCAGATCCTTCCTCTGTCACATAGATGTTTACCTCTGGTTTCTAAAAAGAATCTTAGCATTTCTCCTTACACTTTATAAGGTACTGTCCCATGCAAAAACCACATCTGTAGTAAGAGAAATGTTTATGCTGTCCATTGAGAGCATATAATTACCCATGAGAAACAATTTAATCTCCTTAAGGTCATGTTGTTCAGTAGTGTAGAGTCCTGTTTTTTTTTTTTTGTGGTACTGGGGTTCCTGGAAGCCCGTTTATCTCCGGGCTACACTCCCAGACCTATTTTATTTTTGGAAACAGGGTCTCCTAAGCCAGCGCACGCGGCTGGCTTCGAACCTGCGCGATCCTCCTGTCTCTGCCACCCAAGCGTGGGGATTACAAGCGTGCACCACCACGCCCGACATGAGTCCTGTTTTTTAAAAGGTGTTGTGCACACAAACCATCTATTGTTTTGAGCTTATATTGTTATTTTATAAATTTAATGGCTTAGAATTAAACATCTAGATTTAAATCCTCGCCCTGCCACATACTAGGCAAGTACTATTGGTTAAGTCACTTCCCTTCATTAAGCATCATCTTATGAATCTATAAAATGGCAATGAGAATGTTCTATTCATCACACTGGAAGACAAAAAAATACCCATGACATGATGTGTGTGAAAGAACTCTGTAAATTGTAAAACTTTGTTTCAGCAGATCCACAACATTTCCATAACTCCCACTCTAATATCCTGGAACCTCCTTCCGCCTGCTAACAGCATCATCTTAAAAATATGAAGACTTAAGCCTCAGCTTAATTTGTGGGACTGTAGAGATCCGTGAATACTGCCTTTGTCCTTTGACCTAATGGAACCAGATGACTGATTTGCTGTAGTTGCTATGGTTACCATGAGTTTTGGGGCCTGTTTCCTTGCGGGGTTGCTGGCCCTCCACTCAGGAGCTTCCCCCTTGTAAGCATGAGGCTGACATCTCAGGCTTCATAAACACACTGTGTGCGTGCATTATCCACATGGGAAAGTGTAGGGTGGGCACCATTTCAAGACTTGATGGCAAGTCCTAACACCTGTAGATCTTGGTCCCAGACATTCCTTTAGGAAAGATATGTGTAAGATCTAAATTCCTCCCAAATTTCCTGTTTAGATTTTCTTATTTTGGAATAAGGTCACTTCTACTTGATCTAGAAATCATTTTTTAATGTTTCCTTCACACTGTGTCTCATTAAGTTCATATAAATATCTTTTTATTGCTATAGTTATAGGATTATCATCATTGTTATTTTTAACATATTTATCGTGTTTGTGTTGTGTCTGTCTCAAGTCTTATTATTGATAGATTATGATTTCCCAACCCCCTTTAAGTTCTGTCTTCTCTGGAGTGTCACCTCTCCTGTCTTTGACCTCTTCTTTGATCCTTTCATTAAGCACTGAGAAGACAATGATTAAGTGTTTTCAAGGTTCAGTGTTTCCACATCTTACTAAGATACGTTTTATCAAACTTTTGATGTTGAATCCTCTCCACATGATTATTCAGTCTAAAGCAGAATTTATTTCGGGCTGGATTTGTGCTAGACCCCATGTGAAGCAATGTAGCTAATGAAGCACCAAAACAAGGTCTACCTATGTATCAGTGGTACCCAGGAGTGAAGTTGTCATGGCAACACATTCTAAATTAAATGTGCCACAGTTTAGATACAGAAAAATAACTTTTTGTATCTTAACACAAGCTCATATTTATACAGGATAATCATTGAATTAGTGGGCTTTTCTTCATCTTAGATTATAAATCCATCAGGGCAGAGACTGTGGCTACGTCCCCTTTTTGTTCTATCTCTAGCTCTAGCCTCAGACCTGGCCCATAATAAGCATTCAGTTAACTACATGTTGGAGCAATGCATGACTTTAGAATAATATAAAATGGAATAATGCTCTCTATACAACATTTTATAGTGCTCTTATCTTTTTTTTAAAAAAAACATATAATCATTAAGAATAAATGAGAGCCGGGCTTGGTGGTATACCAATCCCAGTACTTGGGAGGCTGAGACAGGAGGATCGTAGGTTCATAGCCAGCCTCAGCAACTTAGTGAGACCCTGTTTCAAAATAAAGAATAAAAAATAAGACTGGGGGTATAGCTCAGAGGTAGAATGTCCCCTGGGTTCAATCCCCGGTACAGCAAAAATAAAAAAGAATAAATAAAATAGTAGGTAATGTATGGATTTTAGTGGAAAGTACTAAGTAAATACTAGTTATTATTAGCACACATTAAATAGTACAATGAAAGGCTGCACGTTAAATGTGTGCTTTGATCTACAGTGTTCATGTTTTTATTTCAAGCATAAAAATACTACTTTCCTCCCCTTTGGTGTTGATATTTCCAAATATGTTTTCTTGCAGTATTCTTTCTACCAGCAGTTGCACGAACAGAAAAAGTCAGAAAAATTCTTCAAAGTTCTCTATGATCGAATGAAAGCTGCACAGAAAGAGATAAGATCAACTGTGACTGTGAACACCATAGACTTGGGGAGCAAGAAAAGGGAGGATGATAGCGAGTTGATGGTATCTAGTCCACGAGTGAGAGGTAAGAAAGTATCAGGGTATTTGGGAGAATAAAGGGAGAGAAAAGAAAACACAGTATTTATTTTTATTTTATCTTATTTTGTGCATGGTGGTGGGGGTGCTGGGGATTGAATTCAGGATGTTTTGCCTCTGAGCTATACCCCCAGCACTTTTTTTTTTTTTTCAAAACAGGGTTTCACTAGGTTGCTGAGAGTCTCACTATATTGCTGAGGCAGGTCTTGAACCTGTGATCCTCCTTGTCTCAGCCTCCCAAGTACTAGGATTACAAGTGTGTGCTATTATGCCTACCTGTACCATAGCATTTAAATTTCCCTTTGCCATCTCACTTATCTGGGCTTTGTTATAGCTCTGAGTGTGGACATCCATCCATAAAGAATTTTGGTCTTGAGCATGACCTGCAACAGCCCTGCAGGCCCAAATGTAAATGGATGAAGTGATCAGCGAAATTAAAATCATTGATGTTACCGTGCCGTCCATGGCAAAGAACAGCCGCCTGGAACCCTTTGCCTGACCATGGAAATTTAAGTTTCAAACAGAATTGTTAGCATTAACCTCTAACAAAATATTCGTGGCATCCAAAATGACAAAATTATCACAATATGAAATACAAATCATAAAGATATTAACATTTCGATGTTTGACGTGCTTTCCCATACTCTTGTTCCTGTAAACTCATAGGTGTATGCATGCCCAAATGTGTCTTTCTGATACAGGTATCAGAAAATTCTAAAATTGGCTTAGCACTGAGATCTCTTCTTATTGGCTTAGCACTGAGATCTCTTCTTAGGCCCTACTGTAAATGTTAACCTTTTCGCCTTAAATCCCCTTTGGGGAAATAGTTTCACCTTTTGTCAGATGGTTTTTTAATTTAGTTGTTAGTGAAGTTCCAGCCTCTTTTTTATTTTATTTTGAAACAGCCTTGCTAGGTTACCGAGAGTCTCACTACCCACTGAGGCTGTCCTCAAACATGTGATCCCCCTGTCTCAGCTCCCAAGTACTGAGATTAGAGGCCTGCACCACCATGCCCAGCTTGCCTTTTACTTTTTTTAATTAGAAAGAAAATTAGTTCAGAAATACGAGCCCTGCTTTATTTTCAGTAAGAGATTCGTCGCTACATTTGAAGGAGGGAATGAAGGGGCAACTGACAGAAGCGTCCTCCGCAACATCCAAAGCCTATTGCGTGTACAGAAGAGAGATGGATCCCGAAACAGACATCATGTGCACAGGGCCAGAGGCAGGGAGTGCCGAGGACAAGTCTGCGGAGGAAGTATCCATGAGTGCCACGATCGTCATCATGCAGCCCATCCTGAGGTTCCTCCAGTTACTGTGTGAGAACCACAACCGAGAGCTGCAGGTATTTGCGCGGGTTTTGTTGTTTTGTGAAAGCTGAGAACACAGCCCATCATCGTTATAGGTAATTAAATTCACATAAAACCAAGAAGTTGTTTTGGAGAGAGGTTCAGAGAGATCATCAATAAAAGCGGCAAGGCTTTTCTAAAAGGGGAGGAAACTCTTGTCTCAAGTGAAGAGAAATGGGAGGAAAATTTCTTTGTGCATGAAAAAAACCACTCACAGTATCTTTCTACGTATCCGTAACGCATATCGTTTTAGTTTCAAAGGGCAGCGTCTATTCCAAGTGTTGTGGTATTCTTGGAGGAAGGTCGAACTTGTTTCATTTAAGCCTTTCCTGGTTTTAGAGAGTTCAGGAGCTTTCATAGTTTCATACCCAACTCATATTTCTTGAGTGAGGATACTGAGTATATGGCATGTTTTCATCAGAAACAAAGTTAATAAGATAGACAAGGAAGTGTGTGTGTGTGTGTGTGTGTGTGTGTGTGTGTGTGTGTATGTGTGTTGCTTAGGATTGAACACTCTCTGTCCTATTTATTATTATTATTATTATTATTATTATTATTATTATTTTATTCTGAAACAGAGTTTCACTATGTTGCTGAAGACTTTTCTGAGTTGCTGAGGCTGCTGACCTCAAACTTGTCTCAGCCTCCCAAGTCCTGGGATTACAGGTGTGCACCAGGAGGCCTGGCTCAGAAAAGGATTTTTTTCTTTTTTTCCTTTTATTCTTTTCTTATATATTTTTAATTTTTTTATTGGTGCATTGTAGTCATACATCTTAATGTGATAAAAGAGTTGTGTAGACATACATGCACACTCACCCAATTAGTCCTTACCCAATCCCCACCCCATTTCCTCCCCATCCCTCCCTCCCATGCTTGGCTTAGTCAACAGTGAACGTTGATCCCTTTGCCAACGAAGACAGTCCATGCCTTAATACCTTCTTCACTGCATTTCCGTTTGTCAGACAGATGAGCTTAGGGAAAGCCAATTTCACCATTTTCTTTCATACCTTGTACACATCGCTCGCATCACCGTGGCAAAGCCACATAGAAGGTGAAACTTGGCCTGAAAGGTGAGCTTGCTTACCTGAGGAGGTTCCAATGGGCACACCATCTTCAGACAGGACATACGGTCCATAGTACCAAGTCAGCCCTACTAGTAAGAGGCATAGTTGGAAAAAGACTTCACAATGAATTCTAGTGAAACGGCTGGAGTTTGGGCAGTGAATCCTGGGATCGCCTGGTACAGCCTCCTGCCCTGCATCCTCAGTGCAGGTGTGTCCACCGGTGCTCATCAGAGCACAGCAGGATGGGAAGTTGAGTTTGCGATCTCTGCTGAGTCCCCACAGTTGAGTCCTCTGAGTTGGTAGGAGTTGGGGGGTTCTTACACACTGTACTAACTGCCTCCAAGGGGACAAGAAGCTTATGAATGGTGATGCTGGAATCCAGGACTCGAGGGTACACCCCTCACAGCTTTCAGAGCACTTCTGCAACATTGCTGGCTGGCAAAGCTGGGCAGCATGCCTTCCAGAGGATACTGGATGGGTACTTACGTGCTAGTCTCAACCCATCTCGCTCGCCAATATAGGAAAAGATGCATAGAATGTATAATAGCATTTGATCAAACATTTTCTGATAGAAGTATGGGAAAATAATATGGAAAGAATTGCATTTTGCATTTAAAATTTTAATGTACATTCATAAACATATCAAAGTCAATCACTAAGACAAAAAATGAGAAGGAGGGAGGGAGGAAGGAGTGGGGAAGGGCTAAATGAGTGATGTGTGCATGTATGCCTTTACCAACTTGTACCCCATTAAGATGGAAGACTAAAATGCACCAATAAAGAAGTAAAAGGGGAAAATTAAATTGTTTTAAGAAGGATAAATGGAGCTGGGCGTGGTGGCACACGCTTTTAATCCCAGCATTCGGGAGGCTGAGACTGGAGGATCACAGTTTGCGGACAGCCTTAGCTACTTAGTGAGGCTCTCCCTAACTTAGTGAGACCCTGTTTCAAAATAAAGAATAAAAAGTAGGGCAGGGGGTATAGCTCGGAGGTAGAATGTCCCTGGGTTTCATCCCCAGAACCACACACAAAGAAAGAAGAATAAATGGTAAAAAAAAAAAATTAAATGAATAAATTAATAAATATAAGTCATACATTAAAATAAGAAATAAAACTTTCTTTCCTTGCTCACCATAAGCTTATTTACTAAAGGAAATTACTGTTAGCAGGTCATGTTTCCTTCTAGAAAACATTTTTTTTTCAAGCTGAGGATTGAACCCAGAAACATTCTATCTCTGAGCTACACTCCCAGCCCTTTTTGTTTTACTTTATTTATTTATTTATTTATTTATTTATTTAGGTGGTACTGGGGGTGGAACCCAGGGGGGTTTCTACCTCCGGGCTATACTCCCAAACCTAGTTTATATTTTATTTGGAAACAGGGTCTCACTAAGTTGCTGAGAGCCTCACGAGCCTTTGCAATCCTCCTGTCTCAGCCTCCCAAGCACTGGGATTACAAGCAAGCATGTGAGTGCCGAACACAACAACAAATGAGGTGGGATTTTTTGGTTTTTGTTTAACCTCTCTGCTGTGTTTTCTTTTGCCCTCAGAACTTCTTGAGAAATCAAAACAACAAAACAAATTACAACCTTGTCTGTGAGACCCTTCAGTTTCTGGACTGCATTTGTGGGAGTACCACGGGTGGCCTGGGCCTGCTAGGTCTCTACATCAATGAGAAGAATGTAGCACTGGTCAATCAGACCCTGGAGAGCTTGACCGAATATTGCCAGGGCCCGTGCCATGAAAACCAGGTAACCATGAAAGCCTTTCTCCATGCACAACTCAATCAGGACGTACGCGCAAAGGGGAGGGGGGGAGAGAGGGGGGACAGCCTGCCTTGTGAACGTCTAAAATATCTTTCTTCTTGCTTTGCCAGATGTTTTTACTTTCCTAACAAAACATACAAAGACTGAATTATAGACTGGCAAATGCTGTGCCATATTTTTAATGTAATTTCACCATAAAAGTAAATTCCTATGAAAATGTTCAGGATAAAAATCAGAATTAGCCGGGCGTGGTGGCACACACTTATAATCCCCGCGCTTGGGAGGCGGAGACAGGAGGATCGCGCTGGTTCGGAGCCAGCCTCGCTGGCTTAAGAGACCCTATTTCTAAATAAAAAGTATAAAATAGGTCTGGGAGTGTAGCCCGGAGATAGAAGGGCTTCCAGGAACCCCAGTACCGCAAGGAAAAAAAAAAATCAGAATTACTGGAAAGAGGGTAAAATGTATTTCTTCACCAGTGCTCACTTTGCATCTACATCGAATCTTCCTAGGATTTGAGGAATAAACTTCTTTTAGCTCCACTGCAGTGATGATGTATATTATCCTCTTTATGCTCACAGTAAACTTATGAAGTAGGTGCGATTGCTCCTATTTCGCTGATGAATTGCTTCTGACTCGGAGATTAAGTGACTTCCCAGTGTCTCAGAGTACCAGAATCAGTAAGCTGTACAGCCATTCTTACAACTCAGGACTTTTGATTCTGAGTCTAGAGTGCCCCCCTCTTTGTGGTGCTGGGGATTGAACCCAGGGGTATTCTACCCCCAAGCTACACCCCCAGCACCTTTTATTTTATTTTTTTGTTTTGAAACAGGGTCTGTTAGGTTGCTGAGCGTCTTGCTAAGTGGCCAAGGCTGGCCTGGAACCTGGAATCCTCCTGTCTCAGCCTCCCAAGTGCTGGGTTTACAGGTGTGCACCACCACACCCGGTTTAGAGTGCTCTTGTGACTATTGATTTTGGAGTGAGACACAAAGTCCAATTCTGTTTTCCAGAATGCTTGTTTTTGATACCGTTTTTTTTTTAATATCAAGAACACATCGGGGGAGAATATAAAACTCTTAGGTCAGTAAAGGTCTTGAAGAGGAGCCAGCCTGACTTTCTTGTACCCATATCACAGACATCATAGACCTACCATCACAAGCGTGATTCCATCCTGCGAGAGTTTTCAAGTCACAGATATTTCTGGATAAAATTTTATTATTATTATTATTGTTGTTATTATTATTATTATTGTTATTATTATTTGGTGGTACTGGGCTTCCTGGAAGCCCTTCTACCTCAGGTTACACTCCCAGACCTATTTTATACTTTTTTTTTTTATGTGGAAACAGGGTCTCTTAAGCCAGAGGGGCTGGCTCCGAACCAGCGCGATCCTCCTGTCTCCGCCTCCCAAGCGCAGGGTTTACAAGCTCGCGCCACCGTGCCTGGCTGGATATAAATTTTAAAGAAGCCTTTGAGACCAAACATCAATGACTGACATAGAGAGAAAATGAGAAAAAGTTTGCTTTTCTACTACAAATAAGTATATAGACGCATATGGTGCCCACATGTACATAAATATGTGTATGAACATAAACACACATATACATAAAATATAGGCACATAAAATAAAAATATGACAATTACTGACATAAACAGTTTTTTTAGGGAGATATTTTTAAGAATTTTTGGATTTTGTGCTGTATTTTCCTGGATTATATTTCAGTTCCCTAGGGCAATGATAAGAGAAAACCTAACCATTGGTTTAATGTTAAGGAAAAAAATATACAAGTTCAGAGATTTGATTTTGTTGTTGATAAAACCATGACTATCTATAATAGAAAATATGCTTATCATGTATTTCTTTTACCATTTCATGGAAAGCTTGGGAGAATGTTTTCTACCTTTTGGTCTGCTAAGAGAATGAAATTGAGTTTTGAAAGTAATTTGCCAAAGTCAACTAAGTTCTCAAAGTAAAAAAACTAATAATAAAATAACCTGAGCCCCCACATGTAATTTCCCATGCTCCAAAAATATATGGAAAGAGAGAAGGTTGCTAGCAAATTCGAGAAATGGTCTGAAAACACTTTTTTCTTTTTGAAAATTTAAAGAAGTTTATTAGAAAGATAGAAATACAGAAAATAGAAATACAGCCCCATGCCAAAATGGCATGGGGGGGTGACCCGAAAACAGACTTCTTTTAAGTTTGTGAACATTTCATGAGCAGAAAAGCCTTAGAAAAAAAGTGGAAGATGGATGAAAACACCATTTCTCTGTGTCAGAGGAACAGAAATTTTCTTGTGTTAGGCCCATGCTAAGTAAGCAGTCATTTCAGAGTTGTCTTGATATTACCCTTTCTCATTTAACTCACTGGGGTTTCACTGTTTCAATATCTTTAGCAAGGTGTTATACTGTAACACAGTCTCACAAATCTAACTCTCAAGCTCCAGGGATGTGGAGTGGAGAGTATCTAGGGATTGAGCCTAGGGGCATTCTACCTCTGAGTTACTCCCCAGCTCTATTTCATTTTTTTATTTTGAAACAAGATTTTACTAGGTTGCTAAGAGTCTCGCTAAATTTCTGAGGCTGTCCTCAAACCTGCAATCTTCCTGTCTCAGCCTCCCAAGTACTGGGATTACAGATGTGTACTATCACACCTGGCTCCCTTGATTTTTTTTTTTTTTTTTTTTTTGGTGGTACTGGAGATTGAACCCAGAGGCATTCTGTCTCTGAGCTAAACACCCAGCCTGCTTTATTTAAAATTTCTTATTTGGAAACAGGGTTTCACTAAGTTCGGGGTAGGGGGGGGCTCGATAAGTTATTGGGGCTGGCTTTGAACCTGTGATCCTCCTGTCCCAGCCTCCCAAGTACTAGGATTACAAGTATGCGCCACCATGCCCAACTTCCCCTGATTTTTTTTTGTTTTGTTTTTGTTTTTGTTTTTGTGGGTCTGGGGATGGAATCCAGGGGCATTTGACCTCTGAGCCATACCCCCTGCCCTATTTTTATTCTTATTTTGAAACAGGGTCTCACTAAGTTGCAGAGGGCCTCACTAAGTAGCTGAGGCTGTCCGTGAACCTGAATCCTCTGGTCTCAGCCTCCCGAATGCTGGGATTACAAGCGTGCGCCACCACGCCCGGCTTCCCC
Source organism: Muscardinus avellanarius (assembly GCF_963383645.1). NCBI lineage: Eukaryota > Metazoa > Chordata > Mammalia > Rodentia > Gliridae > Muscardinus > Muscardinus avellanarius. Next base: position 90,865,207 of record NC_137797.1, read on the forward strand.
TGATTTTTAAGTTCTGCAAAATTAAGTAGATCTTTACCTTAAACATATGCTTTTTTGTGTGTGTGTGTGTGGTACTGGGGTTCCTGGAAGCCCTTCTACCTCCGGGCTACGCTCCCAGACCTATTTTATACTTTTTATTTGGAAACAGGGTCTCTTAGACCAGCGCAGATGACTTTGCTGCACGATCCTCCTGTTTTCGCCTCCCAAGTGCGGGGATTACAAGCGTGCGCCACCGCCTGGCACACATATGCATATTTATCCCCCAGAATGTTTAATACACTTTCCCCAGTCAGAATTCCTTTATCAATCACCCAAGTTTAAGACATCTGCTGAAGTTTTCCTTCAACCACCGTAACTGACAGTGTCTTTTCCCCAAGCATCACCTGTCTGTGCTGCCACCCAGCACCTGCAGCAGCAGCTCTTGTCACCAATTTAGCATTCAGTAGCAATTAAAGTGCTACATCACTTCTATGAGATTTACTTGCAGATCTCCCTTTCCATCTTCTCTTAGGTCAGATCTTAAAATTGTAAGTTTAAGTAGCTCCTCTACTAAGGAGTATTTAACTTAAGCAGTGGTCTTTGATATTCTGTAAAAATAGTTTGGTTTTATTTTATTTATTTATTTTTTTTTGGTGGTGGTACTGGGGTTCCTGGAAGCCCTTCTACCTCAGGCTACACTCCAAGACCTATTTTTTTAATATATTTTTATTTGGAAACAGGGTCTCTTAAGCCAGCATGGCTGGCTTCAAACCTGCACGATCCTCCTGTCTCCGCTTCCCAAGCGCGGGGATTACAAGTGTGCGCCACCACGCCGGACGCTTAAAACAGTTAGTTTTAAAAATATGCTTCACACGTTGTTTCTCTTAGTGTTATGCATTCAACGCCATTTTAAAAATACCAATAAATTAGCCGGGCGTGGTGGCGCACGCTTGTAATCCCCGCGCTTGGGAGGCTGAGACAGGAGGATCGCGCAGGTTCGAAGCCAGCCGCGCGCGCTGGTTTAGGAGACCCTGTTTCCAAAAAATTAAAATGTAAAAATAGGTCTGGGAGTGTAGCCCGGAGGTAGAAGGGCTTCCAGGAACCCCAGTACCACCAAAAAAAAAAAAAATACCAATAAATTAATATTAAGACTCTATACAAAAGAATACATCAAATGCTCAAAGTTAAATTTTATTTTATTTTATTTTTAATGCAAAGTTAAATTTTAATGAGTGTGTGTGTGTGTGTGTGTGTGTGTGTGTGTGTGTGTTTCTGGGGATTGAATCCAGAGGTATTCAACCCAAGCTATACCCCCAACCATTTTTTAATGTTTGAAACAGGATCTCACTAGGTTGCTGAGGCTATCCTCGAACCTATGATCCTCCTCCCTCAGCCCCCTAAGTACTGGGATTACAGGTGTACACCACCATATCTGGCTACATTTTAATTATATTTTAAAGTCCAAAATCTAAGGTGAGTCTGTTATTTTATGTCCTAATATTTCTAGGGCTATTATATTTAAATAGGATGTTATTTTACAAAATTTTGTTTTCTAGACCTGTATTGCCACTCATGAGTCCAATGGAATCGATATCATCATCGCTTTGATTCTAAATGACATAAACCCTCTTGGTAAATACCGAATGGACCTGGTACTCCAGCTGAAGGTAAAGTCGGTCACGTTCTCTGTAGAAAGCTCCCTTTCAGAGTTGATTCTAAGTCTTCAATAAACCGATAGCTCGTACCAGAATTTCAACCAGTGAATTCACAGAAAGGGATAATAAAGCCAAACGGCTCACAAAGTTCCTGATAAAATGTAACTGCATTCTGAGGGATTGTTCCGCTGCAAGACCCTGTCTCGGCTGTCCTGCAAGCAGCCCCCGTGTTGTACTACTTCTCTTCTGTTTTTCGTCTCTAGTTTTCATCACACGGAGAAGCAAAAGGTGCTGAACACTCACCTTCCCTTGTACAAAAAGAATTCCACCTTGGGCAAAACATTCCATCGAGCAGCTCACAATTAGTTAGATAATGCCAGTGGATTTTAGTTTTCTGTCTCTTCTTTCTAAATTTTTTTTATTAGAATCTTATCCCCCCGATATGTTGCCCTATTCACACTCCCTTTAAGAGGGTGCCTCAATTTAAGCCTTGTGCCCACTTTCAGGAGTTCCAGTTATCAGAGGCCAGGAGCATAGTGCTATTTTAAAACAATTTTATCCTTGAACTTTTGGTTCACATGAAAATAGACAAATGAACGCACACAAGAAACCACAGAAATCCCAAATGTTAAGGCATGATAATCAATGGAGATATAATATTAAAGACTGCGTGATTGTGTTTGTTGTTAGGCAAGGTTAAAAGCAATCGTGGTTAAATATAATTTCTCCATAAAGTCAGGTCTATCCAATATCATAGAAAATGTGTAATTAAGTTGAACTTTGCACGGGCAAAATTATGGTTCAGGAAGAATATAAGTGATGTTTTTATGATTCTGGGGTGGGATTTTTTTGTCCTTTTTTTGTGGTACTGGGGCTTGAACTCAGGAACATCCTACCTCCAAGCTACAACCCTAGCCCCCTTTTTTATTTTTTTTTGAAGCAAGTCCTCACTACGTTGCTAAGGCTGTCCTGGATCCTGCCACCCTCCTATCCTAGCCTCCCAAGTGGGATTCCAGGCCCAAGCCACCATGCTCAGCTATGGTTCTGTTTCTAAATGTAGAATTAGGTATTTGATGGAATATACATATGACCTACTCATGAGAAGTATGTGCTGAAGGCTCCTGGGAGTCAAGTGCTTTTTGTAGAAGAGATGAGTCTGTATTTCTTCCCTCTACTCATCGTGACGCATGTAAGCCTTAGCCTTCCCATTCGTGATGAGGATGAAGGAAGTGTGACTCCTCTAGTGAGCGCCCTTTGCTCCAGCAGCACCATCATTTTCATTACTAGAAACACTTTCTGCTACTTTATCTTAAATCTGTCTTTCACCGTAATCCTTAAAGCAACAAAATACAAAGGCCCTTGTCTTTGACTTTGGAAATTCTTTATTAGTTTAAAGACTTCTAAATCTCATTTTTAATTAATATGACTTAGAAAATACTGAGTGACTCACCAATTGAAAATAAAGTGTGGGTGCTTGGAAGGATGAGACAGGAGGATCACAGGTTCAAGGCCAGCCTCGGCAACCTAGTGAGACGCTCAGCAATCTAGCAAGGCCTTGTTTCAAAATAAAAAATAAAAAGGTCTAGGGTATAGCCAAAAGGTTGAATGCCCATGGGTTCAGTCCCCAGTACAAGGAAGGAAAGAGAGAAAAAAAAAGAGAGAAAGAAGGAAGGAAGGAAGGAGCAAGAGAGGGTAATCAAATTATTTTCAAATCTAAACCTATGTAAAGAGAAATAAGCCGGACGTGGTGGCGCATGCTTGTAATCCCAGCATTTGGGAGGCTGAGACCTAAGATCGTGGTTTGCAGACAGCCTCAGCTACTTAGTGAGGCCCTCTGAAACTCTGTGAGACCCTGTTTCAAAATAAAGAATAAAAAATCGGACAGGGAGTTTAGCTTGGAGGTCAAATACCTCTGGGTTCCATCCCTAGACCCACAAAAAAAAAAAAAAAAAGAAAGAAAAGAAAAAGAAAAAAATGAGGTATGGTTTAACAGTTCAAAGATATTAGCTATTCAAATAAAATGCTTTTTTAAAAGATCATTTAATTTTTTATTTATTTTAGCGCACACTGTTTATATGTTTCTAAGATATACCTGTATAGATTAAGGTATATCTAAAATACCAAATGTACATATTTGAATTGACATATTTTAAGTATAGTTGTTTACTTAAGGAATGAGGTGTTTCTGAAAAATTCCCGAAGTTTTGTACACATTGGCTAATATGAGAACAATGTAAGACTCCAGGAGAATGATCCACACTGGCAAATTGGAGGTGCTTTCATGGGTAGGGCACTTTAAATAATACACTCTTCATAACATTAGAGAGATGCTGTGTTAAAAACATGAAGGTTTTTATTTTATATCATTCACTCCAGAACTTGATTGCTTAATTATCCATAATTTCAAGTAGACTTTATCTGCTCATTTAGCATAATTATTTATGAATGTTTCATATGCATGTCTTGTCCTTTACATTTTACTTTCATTTTTTGTAACTGGTCTGTAAATATGAAATGCTGATCTTGTAAATAGGTAGAATTTTATGTTTTGTTTTTAGAGAATATGACTTCTACTAGAAGAAAATCTTCTATTAATACCGACACTTCATTTGATTTTTAGTATGTATTTAAATGCTCTTGTATTTTCAAATTGATTCAGATTTCAGTAGGTCATTTACAAAATTTCTTTCAATTCTTCCGACATCGTATGAAAAGAAAATTGGTTAAAAAAATACCATATTGCCAGTAGCATTCTGAAATTGACTGCATTTTTAAGCTATTACGTATTGGGCCTGTTGAGTGCGGTTCATTAGAGAACACGGGCAGCGTTGCCAGGGAGTTAGCTCTGAATTCTGTGGAGGTCTCTTCAGATCGCTCTAAGGATTTAAGCTCTCCGGTAATCCTGAAATCATATTTTTAGGTATGTTGTTTGTGTAGGAGCTTTGATTATAAAAGTAGTTTAGGGTTGGTGCAAATCTACAAAAAATAAAAGGGGCATAGAAAAAGGGCCCAATATACATACACCCATTTCCCCTCTGAGAGTACTGAAATGTCTGCCCGGTGGCCAGTGGGACTGCTCTGTCATCGCTGCTACTAATATTAATCACCTCACTGTTCTGCAGCCCGCACTTCTGAAACAGCACCTAAAATTTAGCACTAAAACTAAACAATAGAGTTAATTTGCATAATCTTATCAAAATTAGTGTGGCCGTTGTCTACCTAGACTGAATATTGACTCAAATTAATTTTTTATTCTATAATGATGCTAACTTTGACTCACTGAGAAGTGCCTTAAAATATTTGATTCTACTCTTGTACTCTTATCAAATATCGTACATGGAGATTAAGATTCTTATCCCAATGAATAAAACAAAGCACTGTAGAAATATTTCCAGGATATTTTTTTACCCATCTTGTAATTTACCAGAATTCAGTGTCAGTGCTATTGGAAATAAAGTGCACTGAAACATCTTCCAAAATGTTTGGGATAAGCCGGGCATGGTGGCACACGCTTGTAATCCCAGTACTTCGGGCTGAGATAGGAGGATCACACAGGTTCGAAGCCAGCCTCAGCTACTTGGTGAGGCTCTCAGCAACTTGGTGAGACCCTGTTTCCAAATCAAATAGAAAATAGGTCTGGGAATGTAGCCTGAAGGTAGAAAGCCTCTGGGTTTCATCCCCAGCACCACAAAAAAAAAAAAAAAAAAAAAAAAAAAGGCTGGGGGATGTAGCTTGGAGTTAGAATGCGCCTGGGTTTCATCCCCAGTACTGAAAAAAAAAAAAAGTTCCAGATATTTCAAAATGTGTAGCATATTGTGATTTCTCTGATAAGATTTTGTGGAACCCACTTTGGACTATAAATTGTTTCAGAAACGTTTTCTATATCTCTAAGTAAAACTGTTTGAGATAATATATTTATAAACAAAATAAAACCACATCAACTAATATAAGCTATTTTCATCCTTTATTACATGTTAATAGAATCTATTATTCTTGGACTGGGTAGGTAGCTCAGTTGTAGCGTGCTTGACTAGTATGTGCAAAGCATTGAGTTTAATCCCCAGTACTGCAAAGCATAAAAAAACAATAAAAGTAGAAAATATTACTTTTCTACAACCTAGATGTTAAATATGTTTCTTATATATTGCCATACAGTCAGACTCTTGAAAGCTGTTATCAATAACTTTATTTTCTGATAATAGGGATTGAACCTAGGACTTCACATATACTAGGTAAAAGCTATACCGCTGAACTACATTTCCCAGCCATTTTTACTTTCTGTTTTGGAATAGGGTCTCTGTCTTATTAAGTTGTCCAGGCTGGCCTTGAACTTGAAAATCCTCCTGCTTCAGCCTCCGAGTAGGTAGAATTACAGGTGTATGTCATCAGACCCAGCTGGTCACCAATAAATTTATGTTTTTACCTCATAAATTGAGAATTTTATGTATTCTCATTCATTATTGATCGAATATACTTAAAATTTCACTTGCTATTAAAATTTTTTCATTTCAAAAACAGCTACTGCTTTAAATTATATGCCATTTCTATTAAATATGTTATTGATTCCTGTTCACTTACTATCTTATTAAATTGTCATGATAGGAATACCTCTTTAGGGAATAAGAAATGAAAATGTGCTTATATTTGTATGCAGTATAAGTAAGTCAATTTGTACTTAAAAACATCTTTTGGCCAATATTTAAAATATTCTCTGTAACATCTCTCATGATTCATTAGTTTTATTCTGTATGGACAGTAAAGCAAGGCACTGTATTTTAAAATGTTATAATGCAAAAGACATAGCAGTCTTCAATTTCATTTGCTTTTTTTAAAAAATGGCCTTAGTCTTCTCATTGAAAGCAAATGCAAGATGTTGTGAAGCTGAGAAAAGGACTTTGCGGGTTCATGAGCTCTGTCTGTGTTTCTAGAACAACGCCTCCAAGCTTTTGCTGGCCATTATGGAAAGCAGACACGACAGCGAGAACGCAGAGAGAATCCTTTTCAACATGAGACCCAGGGAACTGGTAAGGGAGTTTTCGAAAGCTGTGTTCCTAATGTGCAGCCTGAATGGGAGAAGTTTACAGCACACATGTCAGAAAAGGGGAAAAGGGACCAGCAACTTCCACTGCTCTGCTGAGGCCTACAGAAGGTCCTATGATGGCAAAGGCCTGCAGGAATGGGGTCCTGTGACTTCATCATTTGGTCCACTCTGAGTTCTTCCCTTAACCAAATTGTTACCCTCTACTAAACGCCATGAAAATCTTTTTTCCCCCCCAGAAAAAAAGAAAAATTTGGCTTTAGTTTAACAGTGTCTAGAGTACAGTTGACCCTCTGTATCCATGGGTTTCACATCTGTGGGTTTAGCTACTTGTGGATCAAAAAATTTTTTAAAGTTATACTTTTACTGAACATGGACAGATGTTTTCTTATCATTATTCCCTAAACAATTTAATATACCAACTCTTTTCATAGCATCTACATTTTATTAAATATTATAAGCAATTTAGAGATGATTTAAAGTGTATGAGCGGATGCATATCGATCATATGCAAACACTGTACCATTTTATGTGAACAACTCAAGCATCCACAGATTCGGGTACCCTCAGGGGTACTGGAACCAATCCCCCATCAATAACTAGGAATGACTGTATAGAGTGAAGGTATGTAAAAAAATTTGTAAACCACCTTCCAGTTTTTATTTGCACCTTTTTGAAAAATATAGTGAATTAATATGTAGTCTATAGGGTTGTTCTCACAAGTGAAATGTTGCAAATGCTTGGTCTAGAGGGAGTTGTGCAGAGACTAGATGGTGATTCTGCAGATCGTTGAATGTAACTTTCTACTGTGAAAGTGGTATTTTCCTTCACAATGGCATGTAGATTATGAAGCGCTATAGACATGTTGTAAAAGGACTGGGTTTCAGAGGTGTTAGAACATACTCAAACCAGATGGCTCACTGTCCCAGTGACTAAGTCCCATTCACAGCAGCACTGTGGTTTAGTACCATGGAAAAATCCTATGGATGACTGGAACCATATTCTTTTGCTTTATGAATAAAGAACAGAGTCAAGGAAGAAAGATGAGAGGGATACGACACAGTGTGATTTAACACATTTAATGAGAGTCTCGGATCTGCGAGCAGTAGGTTGAGAGGTGTGGCACATGCCTTATTCTGTGGTTAAGTGGGAAATTAAAGTATGCATTAATTCAACAGCAGCACTATCTAGTCACTTTCTGAAATACAGCTCCGCTGTCAACAACAGCTTTGTCTCACCGTCCTGGCAGCTCTCCCTCAATCGTTGCTGAGTTAGATGCCCTCACACAGCCCTGCTGTGGGACAGACATGCTAAAGTGCTTGCCTCTTGCTTACCCTCCCACTGGAACTGGTTCCTTAGGGGTAGGTGCTATGTTGTTGACTGTAGGAGCCTCCGTGCCCAGGACCATGTCGAATACCACATCTGCCTGTTATCTCGTGGAAGCTCATTAAATAGCAGGTGCTTATCAGAACTCCAGATTTTCTTAAATCAAAGAACTTCAATTGACATTCAAAAACCGAAGCAAAATTTCCCAAGGAAAACAGGAATTGTAGAAACATACTTACATGCTCGTGTAAATATCGTTTCCTGAGATATTTTCATTTCAAGTCTTTCATACCTTTGAGCCTCATGAAGCTTCCCAGTTTTAAACAGAGTTCACAATCAATCTAAAATGTATGTTGTGGCATTTCAAATCTTGCCGTGCCTTTATTTTGTTGTTTTCTTGACAGGTGGATGTGATGAAGAATGCCTATAACCAAGGACTGGAATGTGATCACGGGGAGGAGGAGGGCGGAGATGATGGTGTTTCTCCAAAGGATGTCGGACACAACATCTACATTCTGGCCCATCAGGTGGGACATTTTATATCTTCATATTATTGTGCTTGTTCTGTCAATAGTGTTTTATGTCAGTGGCATATGATTATATTTTCAAGTTCGGATTTCTTCATTGACTCGGCACTTGCCTTCCCGGGTTTGAGTTAAAGAGAGGAACAATCCCTTGTAATTTCTTGATTATGCCCTGTAGGATATGCTAGGGGACATTCCATAAGAAAATAATACTTGGCACCAAAAACTGCTGGGCCATCAGAGGAGAGGGGAGACTCATGTCAAAGCCTGAGAAATATGCAAAATGTGGCAACATATAGGAGTCCCAGCCTAGCATGGTGGCCCATGCCTATAATCCCAGTACTTGGGAAGCTGAGGCAGGAGAATTGCAGGTTCAAGGCCAGCCTCAGCAACTTAGTGCGATCCTGTTTCAAAATAAAAAATAAATAAACACTAGGGCTGGGGGTATAGCTCAGAGGTAGAATTCCCTGGGTTCAGTCCTTAGTGCCAAAACAAACAAACAAACAAAAAACGAAGAAACAACAACAACCAAAAAATAAATAAAAAAGCAGAAGTCCCAAAGAGAGAAAAAGACAGGCTACTAAGAGGACTTCAAATGGGAATGAAGGGGTACGTTCAGATCTAATCAGGACAAAACCTGGCAGGTAACTTCTGGACTCTGAATTATAGAGTGGCTAGCAGCCTCTATTTGGTTTCTATTGAACTTCTAACAAATATAAGACTGCATTTTACATTTGTTTGTAGAAAATATTCCCACTTCATGATTTGTAAAATTCAATACTTGGTAAATACTATTTGATAAATTTAATTCCATTGACATAAAGCCCAAATATAACTTTGCATCTTCTAATGCAGATTTGCTCAGAAGTTAAAAACTTAAAATGTACACGTGGAAAGTTGATTTTGTTGATAATAGCCCCCTCTTCCTACAGGATAAAGTTCAGACTCTGTAGACGTCACAATCTCTTTTTCTACCCATTGTCGTCCATTGACAGTCTCTCCCTTTTCCTGCTTCTCTGTCCATTTTTACGGTTGATAAATAAGCAATATAGATATAAGGTCAGAATATGAGTGGATTTATTTTTAAAGGTTGCTCTTTAGACATTTCTCTGCCCTTCTGTACCCTTTGTATAACTGTCTAATAGATGTAAACTTGAGTGTAATTTTTATAAAAGTTTCATGGAGTCAGTTCTTAAAGCTACCAGGTAGAGCAGTTGCTGGTGTTTTATGATATAGCTGGCACATGGAAGAGATTTGAAGGTCTCATAGTGTATCAGGACCTAAATATATACCAGAATCAGGTAAAAACAGGTGAGTTGTCCCTTCAAAGACAGAGACCCCCATAAGTATTGAGAAACCGAAAGATGGCGTAGGACACATTGAAGGAAGTCGACAGTGGAGATTTAGGATGTGGAAAAGGCATCATTTTAGAGAGAAAGAAAAATCAGGTGACAGACATCGAATCAGGGTAGGAAAAATAAAATGAATATGAGTAGAAAGAGACAAATCCCAGACTGAGAATTAAAATACCGTTGGGCACTAAAGTGAGCACAGATGCGTGTGGACATAGTGTCAGTGTCGAGGAGTTACTCTAGGACCCGTAGCATTATCAAAGGAAGAAAGATTAGGACAGAGAGCGCAGCAGTGTTTTGGAGGGAACGAAGTAGAGTGGCATGTGTGTTCTGGCCTGAACTTGAACCTTGCTCCGTACGGGAGGCTGGCCTCTGCACGAGTGAGCGGCTTCACGCACGACACCTCACTGTGTAGCTAGTGCGTGGGAAATGAGCCTCCAGACCACCACGTCCACCTTAAAGCCAGTGGCGTGACAGGAATGTGTGTCAGATGGTTACATACCCTGGAAGAAGCTTAAAACAGGAATCTCAGCTTAGGTAGGGGCAACAATGAAAATGTCAAGTCAAGAAAAGACTTATGGCCGGGTGTGGTGGCGCACACTTGTAATCCTCGTGCTTGAGAGGCGGAGACAGGGGGATCAGGCAGGTTTGAAGCCAACCCCTGCTTCCAAATAAAAATATAAAAAATAGGTTTGGGAGTGTAGCCCAGAGGTAGAAGGGCTTCTAGGAACCCCACCCACTACCACACAAAAAAAGACTTATGTTAGTTTAACGTATTAGATATAAGAGAAAAGAATACAATTTTTAAAAAAAAAAAAGCTAAGCCGGACATGGTGACACACTCTTTTAATCTCAGTACTTGGGAGGCTGAGAGAGGAGGATCACGGGTCTGAAGCCAGCCTCAGCAGCTTAGCAAGGCCCTCCACAGCTTAGTGAGACCCTGTCTCCAAAACCTGATTGGGGATATAACTTGGAGGTAGAATGCCTCTGGGTTCAATCCCCAGTACAATAAATAAATAAATAAATAATAAATAAATAAATAAATAAATGCTGCTGTGTGGAGAATGGAGGAAGAAGATAAAGGATTCAAGCGCTGGTCATTGATTTAAAGACGATATGAAAAAAGTAGCCTATGAGTGAATGAAGTGAAAACTAAAGATGGCAGAAAGGTCAGCAGTTTTGATGGATTTGAGTGTAGGAAAGTGCTCGAAGAGGAAAGCAGACATACTCAAAGATGATGGTGGAATTGCCCAAGGAGCAGAAATTCAATAGCAGTCAGGGGTTAAGTGACTTATGGAAAGAAGCTGGGCCTGGTAATCCCAGGACTTGGAAGGCTGAGATGGGAGGGTCACAGGTTTGAGGACAGCCTCAGCAACTTAGCAAAGAGACCCTGTTTTAAAATAAATATAGCAAATAAATGAATAAGGGCTAGGAATGTAGCTAGAGGTAGAATGCTCCTAAATTTGATCCTCAGTACCAAAACAAACAACAGGCTTACTGAAAACAGTGGGTATGTAGAGAGGTGTTTGTTTTTCATTTTCCCCAAACAAAATGTTGGAAAAGCAGTGGTTTGCAGAACAATGAAGAGGCAACACAATGGTAAATAAAGGATGTCAGGCTTCAGGAAGAGAGTGAGCACCAGGCTGAATAGAGAAGACAAGTAGAGTCTGAATTGCTGAAGACTTTAAGCCATATGCTGTTATTGTAGTTTACTATTACATTTGAGTCCATTTGGGTAGAAGAAGAATATATGGACCAGTTGTATATAACTGTCACTGTATGTTAAGCAACTGTCTGCTTATTTTATGATAACCACACAAGGAATTGTTACCTTGCCACGCTTTAGATATATTCTCTATGGGGGTGACTCCTCCTAGTACCATTTTTTTTTTTCCTGGTACCATTTTTAAAAAAAATTTTTTATGGCACTGGGGATTGAACCCAAGGGCATTTTACCTCTGAGTCACACCCCCAGTCCTTTTTACTTTTTTGGTTTTGAAACAGGGTCTCAGTAGGTCACTAAGAGTCTCACTACATTGGCCATTTTGACACAATTATTTTTGAAATATATGAATAATCAGAGCTTTCTCAAATCTTCCTAGGCCATTCCCAATACTGGTACACTGGGGATTGAACCCAGGGGCATCCTACCTCTAAGCTACACCCCCAGACATTTTTGTTATTTTGAAATAAGGTCTCACTAAGTTGCTGAGGCTGGACTCAAACCTGCAAATCCTCATGTTTCAGTCCTCCAACTATTGGAATTACAGGTGTGAGCCACCACACCCAGCTTTGCATTATATCTTAATGATAGTTTTCTTCTGCCACCTTAAACAATCACCTAGATTTTCTTCTCATGTATAATGAATTAAGATTTGTCTGTAACCATATACTTCTTCAGTGTCATAATTCAGGAGTAAGAGGGTAGATTCTGACGCTCACTCATCTCTAAGGGAATATGCCAAGATTTCACGTAATAGCAATCCCCACACAAAGGCAGGATTTGAGGGAAATACGTGAGTTGAGTGTGTGCAGGGGTCACAGTGGAAGCTCTGGGAGCCCCTCCCCAGGGCAGGAAGGGCTTCCGAGAGTGAGTGACCCGGGCAGGCGGCTGGGTGGTCTGCTGACCTTCTTCCATCAGTACTCCCATCCTGCTGGCTTGCCAGTGGAAATTGCTGGCCCTGGATTTCTACTTCTTCCAGTATTTCAAAAGAAGGCTGAATTTTGAAAAAATTTTTAAATTGTGAGTTCCCTTAACCCTTAAAAATTAGCAATCTTTTAAGATTCTTAAGAACACTAAGCAGCCCAAACAAAACTCAGCAGCGTGCTGAATGTGACCTGGGAGTCATGGTTTACCACTTGTGGGGGAAGGATGCCCATTCCTTACCCGTGCTTCCCCTCAGTGGCATCAGTGTGTTGAGTGTTGCGGGATGCTGGGCACCGTGCTGGATCTGGGGCTGCAGCAGTGACTCAGCTCTTAGGGAACTCACGTGCTGGCAGGGAAGCAAGGAAAAGGAGACAACTGCAGAAACTGCAGTGAGTGAGAACAGGGTGTGGTGGAGACAGGAGCAGGGGTTGCTGGGAAGGCTGAATCTGGGGGATTGTTTTGAGTAGCTGAAACTGAAGCGAGATCTAAAGGAAACACCAAAAACCAGAGCCGGGCGTGGTGGCACATGCCTGTAATCCCAGTATTTGAGAGTCTGAGACAGGAAGATCTGGGTTCGAGGACAACCTCAGCAACATAGTAAGGCTCTCAGCAACTCTGTTTCAAAACAAAATATAAAATCAGGCTGGGGTGTACCTCAGAGGTAGAATGCCCCTTGGTTCAATTCTCAGTGCCACCAAAAAAAAAAAAAAAAAAAAAAAAAAAAAAAACCAGCCTGTGAATGGGAGGACGTTGGTGGTGCAGGGGCCAAATCAGTGGCTTAAGCGCGCCAAAGGGCTTGGCATCTTGCAGGAGCAGAGAGGAGCCGGGCAGCTGGACCACCACCACTATTAGTGCTGGACCTAGGCTAGTCACATCCAGTTCACCTCAGGTTCCTTAGTACAAGATAGTCATTCAAGATCACGTATTGAGCGCCTCTAATGCCAAGCATTGCACTAGATGCTAAGATGGAAAGATAAACATGGTGCACCAAGAAGCTCACAACGGAGTGCAGTGGGTGGAAACAGAGAAGTCACAGGAACTTCATGTGCGGTGTTAAAATGGAGTGTGTGCAAGGTGCTTTTCCCCTAGGAGTCAGAGGGCTTCTGGAATAGGTCCTGGATCTTAAACTGAACCCTGAAGGACAGAGAGACGGGGAGGACATTCCAAGCAGAGGAGACAGCGTCTGCAAACATACGCCATTGATATTTTAGAGAGAGCGACTTCCTTGGGGAATATTCTTTTATGTTACCTGCATATGTCTTTATATGAGATGAACTACAGTAATTTGAATTGAGCAAATATCTTTGATAACTTATTGACTGATATACAGATACTTAGCAAATATTGCATAAAGGAGTGAGTGAATGAAAAATGGATGCATGATTAAGATATAATATACTCTAAAGTTCTGTGTGTGTGTGTGTGTGTGTGTGTGTGTGTGTGCACGCATACATGCACGTGTGTGCGCATGTGTGGGTATGCATGTGCATGTTATAGGGAATTGAACCCAGGGGCATTCTGCCTCTGAGCTACACCTTTAATTTTTACTTATTTACTTATTTATTTTTCATTTTTTTAAATGGGGTCTCACTAAGTTGCTGAGGCTGGCCTTCAACCTGCAATCCTCCTGTCTTAATCTCTCAAGTACTGGGATTACAGGTATGTGCTACCATAACTGCTTAGCTTTGGCATTTTATGGATTTTAAGGATTATAGCAAAAAAAAAACTGAATAAAAATATTTTTATTATTATCATGACCATAATCAAAATTAATGATAATTTCTGCATTGGAGTATAAATTCCCTCTGAATCTTTTTTTCTGCTTCCATGCTAAGTACAGTGACTGGCATATAGTACACACTCAAGAAGAGATTGGGGGAATAACTAATAGCAAAAACACATTCCTACTGATAATACTTTTATGTAACCCAGGCGTAGGTAAGACTCCTATCATTTTGAAGACCTGACACTCACATTCTGGCAGTCAAGAATCTCATTCAAGTGTTACTAACTTTCTTTGAGATTTTATAGATCACCCTTTGCTAATCTTTTCAGGAAACTCTACATAGATAGGGCTCTGTATTATCTTTATCTCTTGTTAGGTATTTTCCTTATTTTTGTGTATTTTATTCACTTATTTTGTGGTACTGAAGATTGAACACAGGGACACTCTACTTCTTAGCTTCATCTCCACCCCGTTTTATTTATTTATTTTTGTTTTGAAGCAGGGTCTCACTAGGTTTCTGAGAGTCTCACTACATTGCTGATGCTGTAGTCAAACCTGTGATCCTCCAGTCTCAGCCTCCTAAGTACCGGATTCCAGGCATGCACCACCATGCCAAGTTTATTTTTGTTTTTGCTGCTGTCTTCTCCTGAGCTAATAGAAGATCCCCTTATTTTGTTTGCTTTAGTATTAATATAGTTCCTTTAAGGTCCCAAGTGAGGCCTACTTAGATACCTTTCTCAGACCCCTTTCTTAGATACCTTTCAGCAGACAGTGGTGGGTTTTTGTTTTGTTTTGAATTCCTACATTTGTTATGCTCACCCCAAATCACATGTATACTTTCATGCTAGTTTATGCTATATACTCTCCTAGAATTGTTCTTTAATTCATTTATGCATATAGATCTTGGATACTTTCAGACACAGATGAAATAGCATTTTTTAAAGAAAATTTATACATAGAAAAATAGAATGGGAACAATGTCAAGGCACAATAGAGTTAAATACTTGTATAAGCACCCAAATATCTTCCACCAAGCATCTAAGAATATTTAGGTTTTTACCATTTAAATGGACTCTCGAATTCATGGTTAATGAGAGCAATAAAAAACAAAACCCAAGAAACGGTTTGAAATTGGACCTTCTGAGTGTTAGTTTGATGTAAAGATCATAAACCTGGGTTCAGTAGAAATAGTCTTTCTTGGTTGTTATTTAACATTCCATGTTGTTAGTTATATACTCCTTTCTGAATGACATAATTATTAGAATATCAGTCTGAATTGTAGCCACTTTACAAAAGGCTGTCGCTGTGTCGCTGACTGCTCCCTGTGTCTGCTGTGATTTCAACTATGCCCATGGAATCCAGTCTATTAGGAGAGCTAGAGATGTCCGGCGGGCTCTAAGTTGGTACTTACTCCCTCACCCCCCGAAAAAGCAAGAAAGGATAAAAATGCACAGCATTCCCTAGTATATTCCAGATCCCTGGATTATTATCCTGATCGTAATCAAAGCCACTATCTTTATCTCTTAGGAGAGAAAGAACTGATGGCAGGAATGACCATGGAGATGTAAGCACTAGGACTAGGCTTCTTTTTTATTTTTTATTTTTATTTTTATTTTTTGCTGCTGAATAAATTTTCTAAATATTCTGATAGTCCTCATTAATCCACCTTTTTTCCCTTAAAAATTCTCCTCCATAGCTGCAATTGCTGGAGCTATATTCATTTCAATGGATGTGCATATAAATTACTCTAAATAGCTAAATTTTAATTTATACCGAAATCATATGAAATGTATATCACTCAGACTACTTCACATGTTTCCCTTAGAGATTTATGCTGCTCACCTCTTTGCAGCTTCTATTTTCTTATGCTAATATGTAGTAATCAGCATTGCTTCATTTACTTTATTTGCAGAAGCAGAAGGATGGGCTTGTAATTGGATACATAACTTCCATCTCTAATATCTTTGAAGGGTTTAACTAAGTTACAATTACTTCATCTTTATTATTGCTTGTGGTGCACAAAGTAGAAAACACAGCTGGGGTTTTCAGCTCGCAGAGGCAACTTGTAGCTCTGTCGTGTGGTTGTGTGGTGGCTGGAATATTGTACCAAGAATAGTGTGCAAACAGCTGAGCCATTATGCACTGCACCATGCATTTTCTCTGCTTATATCACTCAACTTCTCTGACATTGGCTTTTTCATCCATAAAAATATGATGTGTCTCCATGGGCTGCATTTGTACAGTAAATTTTCAGGATCCTTTATGAAGATTAGAGAGTAGTTAGACCACGATGGCCGTTTTACTGGATTAGATTATGTTTTAAATAATGTAGCAGAATAACTAACCAGCTACTAGATATTTATGTCATCTACTTATAAAAGGAATTTGAAGTTGAATGAAAAGTGCCTGTGTAAAATTATATTGTGTTAGAAGATGAGGTTTAATGCCTTAAGAAGGGAAGGCTTAAGTATTCAGAGGGTCTTGAACTGAGCTCAGTGTGGTGGGAAACACCTGTAATTCCAGTACTTGGGAGACTGACACAGAATTGCCGGCTCAAAGCTAGTCTCAGCCACTTAGCAAGTCTCTCAGCAACTTAGTGAGACCATGATTCCAAATAAAAAATAAAAAAGGGTTGGGTATATAGCTAGGAGGTAGAATGCCTTTGGGTTCAGTCTGTGCACTGCAAAAAAAAATAGACTACTTAAAGCCATACTATTAATTAATAACCAACTTTTCATTGATATCTAATTCTAAGAAGAATTTATATAAGGGTTTATTTATTTATTTATTTATTTATTGGTGGTACTTGGAATGGAACCCAGGGGCCTTCTTTCTCTGGGCTATAATCCCAGACCTATTTTATATTTTATTTGGAGACAGGGTCTCTTAAACCAGCTGAGGCTGGCTTCGAACCTGCACGATCCTCCTGTCTCAGCCTCCCAAGCGCGGGGATTACAAGCGTGCGCCACCATCCCCGGCAAGGGTTTGTTTGTTTGTTTGTTTGTTTGTTTTTGGTGGTACTGGGGTTCCTGGAAACCCTTCTACCTCCCCCAGACCTATGTTATATATTTTTTTATATATTTAAAAAAATTAAATTTGGAAACAGGGTCTCTTAAGCCAGCAAGGCTGGCTTCGAACCATCATGATCCTCCTGTCTCTGCCTCCCAAGTGTGGGGTTTACAAGCGTGCGCCACCACGCCCAGCTATATAAGGGTTTAATACAACAGTTTGGACAGGTTGTTTTGTTTTGTTTTGTTTTGTTTTGTTGGTGGTACTGGGGATTTAACTCTGGGGTATTCTACCTCTGACTACATACCCAATCCTTTTTATTTTTTATTTTGAAACAGGATTTCACTAAGTTACTGAGAATCTTGCTAAGTTGCTGAAGCTGGTCTAGAACCTGGGATCCTCCTGCCTCAGCTTTCTGAGTACTGGAATTACAGGTATGTGCCACCATGCCTGATGGACAATGTTTCCTGAAAAACAGCTCTGCAGGACACATCAGGGGAAATAATATACTTGTCTGTTTTTCCATCTTCAGGAATAATGATCAACACTTCTAAGTTATAATCAAGAGTGAACATGATTAATTTTGAAGTGCATTAAATACAGCAATGATTGCAAAAATAGATATGTACTATCACTTCGTAAATAGACTTGGAAAACCTAATAAATTTTCAATATGTAAACTTAATTGAAAAAACCTTTAAAAAATCACAAGATTATCATTTCAACTTAAGTTGAAAAAAATAGATCTTTCCTAATTGCCTACAAATACAATAAACCTGCCTTTCTCAGTGGTCAGGATAAAGTAGCAGACAGACCCAAACCCTCCCCTCCATGGTCTTGCATCCTGGTGGGGGCGTCTCCCTCCTTGGGGCCACAGACACCAACTGTATGGCTGGCCCAGAGTGGTGTGTGGAGTATGGAATGAGACATAGTCTCTACTCTCATGACGTTTATCTTTTATTACAGGAGGGAGACACAGAAGTAATCACAATGCGTCAGGTCCTATGAAAGATGTATATCTGGGGGCTCTGGGATTCCAGGGTGGGAGTTTGCTTGGAAAAGTGGGTGGGAAGAGCCAGGGTAAGTGAGGGAGAGAGCTCAATGGAGCCAGAGGAGCAGGGACATTGATTTCACTCTGTATTCAATGCTCAGCCCTTAAGCATGTGGACCTGCTTCTCTGACAAACCTCTAACCCACTGGCTGGTGATCCTGCTTCATGTTAGAGCAAAACTGCTCAAAAGTTACCTACAATTCCTCTCTCAAGTGCTCCCCTCTCCCTCCTCCTCCCCCTCTCCTCTTCTCTGGTACTAGGGATGAACTCAGGGACATTCAGCTTCTGAGCTACACCCCCGCCGTCCTTTTTATTCTTATTTTAGTTTTGAGCACTCATGTATTTATTCACACATCTATTCATTTCAAGGTGGTTTCTTTTTTAGAAAAATATACGGGTATTAGTACATTGTAGTTCCACGGCATAATATAGTTCAGAGTGGTAGCTTCGAATTTTAAAACAGCATCTCACTGTTGCTTCTAACCTGCCATCCTTCCCTCTCAGCCTCCCAGGTCCTGCGATTGCAGGCGTGCGCCACCCCTCCCACTCTCTTCTCTCCCAAACCCATTTCTGCAGGCTTTTATCCTCATCCTGCCACAGGTGCAGCTCCAGGTGAGGACTGCAGTGATGCCACCTTGCTACAAAATGGTTTGTCCTCATCCTCCGCTCATTTGGCCTGTCACTGCCATTTGGCTTCCTTCTGGAAGTTCTTTCTGACTTTTCACACAGACCGCCTCTCATCTCTCTGTCTCCTTCTTGGCCCTTCTCATCAGCTTCCTTGATGCTTCCTATTCCTCTCTCCTCCTCCCATCGGAGGCGTTCTGGCCACAGTGTTGGAGGACCCATTCCTCGCTTCTCATCTTTTTCATTTTTCTTGGTGCATTATAATTAGACACCATAGTGAGATTCAAAGTGATACCTTCATGCATGCATACATCACGTGGTTTCATCTTCCGAATCGCTGCCCAGTCCTGGGGCAATGTCATTCAGTCACGTGACTTTAAATACCAGTTGCACCATGAAAGTCCATCATTTCTGTTTTCAGCCTGGGCTTCTCTTTGGAACATCAGTCTGGCACCTCCAACTGCGTGCTCAAGCTCTGCAAGAGTCTGTTTTGGGCTTCTTTTTTTCGTGGTACTGGGGTTCCTGGAAGCCCTTCTACCTCCAGGCTACACTCCCAGACCTATTTTTTTATTTGGAAACAGGGTCTCCTAAGCCAGCAGGGCTGGCTCCGAACCAGCATGATCCTCCTGTCTCTGCGTCCCAAGTGCGGGGATTACAAGTGTGCGTCACCACGCCCAGCATTGTTTTAGGCTTCTAACACTACCACATCCCTAGTGGAACTCGTATGGTTTTTTATAACCTAGGTCTAAACTCAGACACCCCGACTCCAGAGCCAGAGCTTCGGCTCATCACTCTCACCCAGGGCTGGGCTGCTGCCCGTCCTGAGTTTCCATCACACACTGACTTGCTGTGATCACAGAACATACATCACTGGACTACTGTGGCTCCTTTCCACTAGACCCCAAACTCTATAAAAGCAGAATTCAGGTTTTACTCATGTATGTCTTCCAGTGCTTAGTATGCGATGGAGATGATGAAGACTTCGGGTTGATTGAGTAACTCAGTGGTTGATAGTTGTAGTCAAGAAGAGCTGTGGAGGGCTGGAAAGTAATTAGGATGCAGTTGGCTAGAGTTACTGCATAAGGCTTCATGGAGGGGTTTGCATTTTAGATGATTTTGGAGAATTGATGAGATTTAGATAAGAAAGAAAAAGAAAACATTTTCATCATCAGGAAAGCATATGTAGAGGATGCAGAAGTGGAGGCAATACCCCACAGGCTGCGTTAGGTAGGCTCTCTGGGACCTTGTGTCAGGGACAGAGAAGGCAGGGTGGCGCGACTGTGGAGGGAGCAATGGGATAGAGGACTTTAGCTGCCAGAAACAGCTCCAGGGAAGTATTCATTGATTTGTTGAAAATCCAGACATAGTGGTGAATGCCAGCGCTTGAGAAGCTGAGAAAGGAGGATTGTAGGTTTGAGGTCTCAGGAACTTAGCAAGACTCTTTCAAAATAAAATAAAATATGAGGCTAGGGGTATAGCTTGGAGATAGAATTCTTCTGGGTTCAATCTGTAAGATAGAAAAAAATGAGGAGAAATGTGAGGTAGAGGTAGTGTGCATTTTAGGCAAACTCTTTCTCAAAGTACTTTGTTCTTCTGATGTTTCCATAAAATTGATGAGACATTAATGATTTTGTAAAATACTAAACACAATTAATGATGAAAAATGATATACATGTTTGCCTTAGAAAATATCTACCAACTTGAAGGCCTTATTACAAGCCTAGAAGTGAACTTTTAATGGTTATACTTTTATTCATGTACTAAATTATGCCCTGACATTATTAAGTAAGCATTTAAAGGTAAATCAACCATAAATGAACCCAAGAGAAAATTATAATTAGTAAACACATAAGCCGACACAAAACGCTTATGTCAAAGCATAAAGTAATATTCTGGATATATGTGTCTTTGAGTTCACTGGCACGTATCTGCCTATAATGTTTATGGCTTAACTTGTTTTTTCCAACTCAAACATAAACTGTAAGAAGTTTAACCATATAAATGATATTTTATCCTGAAAACACATTGTAGAAGTATGAGATGGGATGGGATGGCAGGGAGATCCAACTAACACTTTCATCAAGTTCTAGAATAGTAAGGTGTTGTTTGGGAATAGTTTTTCCTGATAATAGCCAAGAGGTCATACAAATATATAAGTATATGTGTGTGTGTGTGTGTGTGTGTGTATGTGTGTGTATGTGTGTGTGTATGTGTGTGTATGTGTGTGTGTTTGTGTGTATGTGTGTGTATATTACTAATTATACAATGCGCTTGCTTAGCCTTTGTCTTTTGTGGTCCTTGACCAATTTTGAGTTTCCGAATTACTTACAGAGACGCAGAAAAGTAGAAGACCATTGTGGCAAAATAATGCTGGGAGTTAAAACTGTGAATCTAAAAATAGTTAAACCTCAGAAAGGGAAATAGTTATCCTTAGCCAGACCAAAATTTAAAATTTAAAAAAAGCCCCTCTTTCACGTCAGAACCAAGTGATTATCTAAAACTATACAGTAGGGGAAAATTCTGGAAAGTCCCTTGTTGAGATTCATGTTATCAATGAAAGATCACTTTTAGGGATATAAAATTGGTTCTTTGAAGTGATAGCTTCTGGAAATGTACTTATCTTACTTTATATATGTAACTTTATGTATACAGCAGGCAAAATATGTATGTATAAGGTCTGAAGATATTTACTAGTTGATATAACTTTATCAGGGTTTACAAAGTACTACACGATAAGCATTTTGGCTTTTCAAGCCCCACTGTCTCTGTTGTACAGATTCAACTTTATCAGCCTAAAGCAAGACAGCCACAAACAATATGCTAACGGATGTGTCTGTCTGTGTTTACCAAATAAAACTTCATTTTACAAAATGGGTGGCAGGACAGATTTGACCCAGGAGCCAAACTCTGCAACAGGGGATTTTCATGATCTCAGAAAGTTTCCTGTGTCCCGCATTTGAGATATCCTTGTGAATAAAAACTGGTGGCCCATTTATTTTCAAGTATTTTTATCTTTATAATGTTTCATTCATTTTATATACGAATGTAACAAATACATACACATGTGCACACAAAAACACATGCACATAGAGCTTCTGAGTGCATAAGAAAGGACATGCCGGAAGATGTTTCTTCTGTTTCCATGGTTGTGTGATTTCATTCTTCTCTGGACAGTGGAAGTCTGATCATAAATGAGAATTCATCAACAAATTGCAGGGCTGGTGTGTGTTCATTCACTAGACGGAAAAAATGAATGAATCCAGAATGGGTCCAAAATGTGAATGAATCAAGCAGAAAGACTCAGATGTGAAGAGGGAAACGCAGAGTGATTTCAGTGAGCCAGATGCCAGGGTCCAGGCCACAGCACCAGCTGGGGCAAAGGTAGCTCTCCACTTACATCTGACATGCAACTTGGGAGTCCCTGTTTGTTCTGCTGAGGTCTAAAGCAGAGGTTCTCAAATGCAGTTCAGATTCCCAAACCCGTCTGTAGACTCTGATTGAACAGATCCGAGGTAGGCTTGTAATCACTTTTTATCATACATCTGGGGTATTCAAGTGCCTGCAGACCATAGTATCAAAAAAAAAAAAAAAAAAAGCAACTCCAGACTTGGCCCTTCTCAGCTTCCTTCCCTACTTGCTCACAGGCTACTCACCTGACCCAGACACCCCCTCCTCCTCTCATTTCCTTCCCTTCCTCCTGGGTCTTGTGCCTCCCTGCTTCCTGGGATCAACCTAGCCTGACTGTTACTTCTTTATTTTATTTTTGCTGGCCCCCCTCTGCTTCTCAGAAATTAAGGAAATTGAACTTCGTTTATCAACAAGAAAATAGGTGCTAAAAATAGCCTTGGAGTAATATTATAGTAGTAAAATAAGTGAATAAGTAGTAATAATAAATAATATAGATAGTAATAATAAATAATATAGTACTATATTATATTATAGTACTGGAATAAGTGAATAAAAACCATGCCTCTCTCCTTCCTAGTTTTGTGCATCTTACCCCATAAAGAAGCTTGGAGTGTAATGGAGAAGGTAGCTTAGTTCGAGACCTTAGGTATTTAAGGAACTAATGGGACATTGGGTTGGAGGGAACAATAAGCCATTGACTGTTTGTGCCTCCTTCTTAGGAAGGAGAGCTGGGCGTGGAAAATAGATGTGCAGGGACATTTGTGGATAGGTGCTATTTGGAATCGTGGATGGAGATGAGATTTCCCAACAGCAATTGGAATGAGAAGAGTAAATGACCAAGAATGCCATCCAGAGTGACATCAAGTATTAAAGGAAAGCAGAGCAGGGGGCAGAGAAACCACAGAAAAGGGCAGGTCTGAAGGAATGGGATGGAAAAGCCAGGAGGAGGAGGACTCGCAAAGGAAGGTGAGACCAAGGGCCCTAAGGAACTCAGTCCAGCCCAGCCCTGGCTGTCAGTCCTGCCAAGAGCAGCCGCGTTGAATGATGGGACCCACAGGGGACAGCAGCGAACAGAGGGACCCTGGGATTGCGACTTAAAAAGTGGGTGCTCTCCAAAAGGCACGAGAGTCAGAGGAGCCTTGATCCAGCCCGGCTCAGCCCGTGTGTTCTCTTCTGATCCTACTTTAAGCAGAGTGAAAGTGAACTATGGGACCTCGAGCCCGGGGTGTAGATGCATTACAGCTGGAGTGGTTGCTGTCACCAGGAGCAGCTTCATTCATACCCTGACTCTGCTGCCGTTGCGCTTCAGAAGTGTGGCACGTGGGCACGTGTGTTGTCACGAATGTTTGCCCTCCAAGATTTCCTGAGGCCCCTCATATTTATGTTTGCTTCCCCTTAGCACAGCGGCCTCTCGTAAACGCAGAACCAGTAAAGGGCTAATTGGAAATACTCGCGGGGTCTAGTTTGCACAAGCGGATCCTTATCTGCCAGACTAGGGATCTGTTTCCATGTGTGCCCACTCTGCATGGTGCTTCATGTTCTCATGTGGTACGGCACTCCTTGGGATCTCAGCGACAGTGCTAATTAAATGTCAGTAGGCTGGGAGCTGCAGCGGGGCCTTCACGCTCAGATTGCTGAGACGCAAGTGGGAAGGAGAGGCGCATCAGGCTTCTGAAGCTCGTTAGGGTGGGGAAGGGCTCAACTGCAGACAGTGCCAGGTTCAGATCCTAAGTGCATGCTGCGAGAGGGCCCGCAGTTGAGCTCCAAAAGGAATAAACAAACACATGTCCATACAGTCCTAACAGACAATTTCTTTGGGCAAGTTTTCCTGAAAATTGTTCTTCTCCATGACCCTCTGTTTTTATCAACTATTTTGCTCTTTCTAGAAGTGCTTCATATTTAACTTGTTTTTGTAGTTTTTGCATTTTTAGTAGCTTTTTTTGTAGTTTTTTGCCCCTGCATGTTTACCATTGACACACAGACTAAGGGAGAAGCCTTCCAAAGGCACAATTTAAACACACATATCAAGAAAATATCCACACTTTGGGCATAGTTGGTGATAGGCAGCCAGGCCCTTCCTGGCTTCTCTGGAGGGCCCTGACTTTCTCCATTTCTGTTGGCTGTAATCTGAGTGTACCGGGGACAGGAGAACTCAGTCTTGAAACCATCCTCTTCTTCTCCCCAGAGTTACTCTGAGCCCCTTCCTCGGGAAGCAGCGCATGCTCTGAGCAGTTATGGAGCTAGACCGGCAGCCCCCCCCCCCCCGAGCCAGCCCCTTCCTCCACCCTTGACAGTTTCCTCCCAGGGCCACCACCAGTTCTTGTCTGGACAACCGCAGCAGACTCCTGTCCCCAGTTAAGTTCCTTGTCAATACACTTTCTGCAAAGAAATCAAAGTAATTGTGGCAAACCACCAGTCAATGGCCCTCGTCCCCTCTCTCGTCTCCATGGCTTCTGGTAAATCTGAGTTGTGCTAGCCTGGCTTAGGAGACCTGCTATGATCATGCTCCTGATTGCTCTTACTTTATTATTATTATTATTATTATTATTATTATTATTATTTTGCTTCATATTTATTTATTTATTTTGGTGGTACTGGGATTCTTGGAAGCCCTTCTACCTCCGGGATACACTCCCAGACCTATTTTTTATATTTTTATTTGGAAATAGGGTCTCTTAAGCCAGCACGGCTGGCTTTGAACCTGCGCCATCCTCCTGTCTCCGCCTCCCAAGCGTGGGTATTACAAGCGTGTGCCACCACGCCCGGCGGCTTCATATTTATTAAATACCTTCTTTGTATCAGTAAATACTTCTTTGTATCTCATCTGACATCACAGTAAATCTGTGAGGTAACTATTAATAAAGTGCCCCTAGTAGCTGGGTCTAGTGTTGCGCACCTGTAATCCCAGTATCTGGGAGGCTAAGGAAGGAGGGTTGCAGATTCTCAACAATTTAGCAAGACCCTCAGCAACTCATCAAGACCCTATTTCCTATTTTATTAAAATGGGGCTGGGAGTTTAGGTTGGAGGCAGAATACTCCTGGGTTCAATCCCCAGTACTGCAAAATAAAAGATATTTAAAAAATAAAACATTCTTAGTAACATCACTTGCAAAAGAAGAAAGTGAAGATTAGAGAAGCTTAACAATGCACCCATGTTGCTTGGTTAACAAATAGAATAGAAGGGATTTCAACACAGTCCTTTCAGAGCCTGTGATGCTCTGGAAAAACCCGACTCCTTAGCCAGCTCCACCATCGCCCTCTTCTTGAACCAGGTGTCCCAGAATCTTCTCACATCCTTCACCCACCACCTGGTCCAGCTCATCATCCTCTCCCATCTGGGTTGTTGCCATAGGCTGCTCAGTGATCTCTGCGTCTATTCCTTAGTGCCCTCTCTAACACACCAGCCACAGCAAGCCTTAAAAATCTAGTGCAGATACGGCACCTCTCGGTTTGGCACTTTCTAATCCTTCCAGTTTCTCAGCAAAAATGTAAAAATCTTGCACAGGCTTCAAAAGCCTCCCAGAATGACTCCCTCCACCCACTTCTCCGGTACCAACCTCCTTACTGTCTGTGTTCAGACCACACTGGCTTCATGGCAGTGCTTTGAAGCCAAGAGCCATACTTCTGTCCTGTGTCTTTGAACTTGCTGCTTCTCCTGCCTTTTAAGTGTCTGCTAAAATGGTCTCTAACCTTTTTATTTAAAATGGCATTTCCCTCCCCCCCCATCCTCTGCTTTAATCTCTTCTTAGAAATTTCACATTTTGACAAATTGTACGTTTGCTTGTGAGAGTCTCCAACACCAACAGAAACTCAGTTCCTTGAGGGCAGGAGCTTTGGTCCATTTTGTCTACTTTTATAACCCAGTTTCTGAAGCATCACTAAAAATAAGCACACAAGACGTATTATTTATTAATCATTGTATGTAGCTCATGGTGGCTTAAGTTATAAGAAGTGTGTGTGTGTGTGTGTGTGTGTGTGTGTGTGTGTCGTTTCAAGAGAAGAGGTTCTTTATGTTAAGATCACATATAAAGTACTTTATGGACCTGATGAGAGTAATAATATTGTTTTATTTATGGATAATTTATGACCTCATTATATAATACTGAAGAAATTTAAAATGCAGACAATATATCTTTCCACAGTTAATCTGTGTCCTTAAATGTCTTCTTTACCAGTTAGTGATATGTGTATGTAAACACACACACATGTGCACACACATCTATGTATACATATACTTTCTAAAGAAAGCTGAATCCATTTTTCTTAATCAGTTTCTCTAAATATTCTCTTGCCTCTTTTATTTTACAGCCTCCACACTCCTGGTCTTTTCATTTGCCACCTCGGTCATTTAGCTTCTGAATGATTAAATAACATTTAAAGGGGCGTTGGATGTCACCCCAGTGAACATGTAACATAATGCAGCTGTTCAAACCTCCTTGTTTCCTTTAGTTGGATTCAGCGGATCGGAATCCTTACTTGGAGCCCAGCCTCACCTTGCCACCTCATTTCCTCCTTTATTAGGGTTACCTTTGAAATTCGGAAGTTCATTTGGGCAGCAATTCTCTTCCTTTAAAAACCACCATATAAAACAAAAGCTGACCTTTTTTTGAGCAGCTGTTAGACAGAGAAAGCAATGGCATGATATTTCTCAGTCTGGTGTCATGCAGGAACAGAAAGCCAAAGAAACCTACCATGGGAATGCTTCCAAGCCATTGAGATGAAAGCCCCTGGAAATTATCTCCCAGCCCTTCCTCCAAGCTTCTCGCGTTCCACCCCCGATCTGATTTACATCTGGCTAATCTCTGCGCCTCACATTGGATTCCGGAGCACACTGGATGTGGGAGAACTGTTGTGGAACTCATCATTATCATTTTAAGCCTTTAATTAGCTCATGTTAAAGTGGCTTTGTCAAGACTGAGCATCTGAGAAGCAATAGACTCACTTAGAAGATAGGCGTATCTGAGAGGAGAGTGGATTAGTAACACGTGCTCCTCCCTGAGCCTGGCTGGTCCAGGAGCTACAAGAGTATTGGAGTCATCCATCCTCCAGTGACTCTCTTTGATATGTCATTGTACGTATCATTCCTATTCCACAGCTAGGCAGATTAAACATAAAAGGTCAAAAGACCTGAACGTGTTGCCACAAAAGGTCAATGGTAAAACCAGAAATAGTTCCTCGGCAGAAAGAAGCCCACTCACTCCAGCAATTACTCTAAGAGCATCAGCTCTCTGAGTTTTCCCATTCGACCACAGAAAGTATTTTCATAGGTAAAAGGCCCCTACTAAGATGGCTTTTGTCATCTCTTGATGCTTGCCTTGCAGAAAACACAGAAATCACTAGAAACAATGAAAGAATCAGATAAACAAAGCCATCCCTCCTGTCTTCTTTACTAGTGTGAGTAAATGACTAGTTTATTCCAGAAATAGAAATTAAAATGTTTTTCATGTTCACACAGAATGTGGCAATTCATCATTTTTTTAAACATCAGTCTCTTTCAGAAATCTAAACACATGTACCGCTAAAAATTGAACTAACAAATAAACACAAAATGCTGTATACCATGCATCCAATAAGTATGAATCAGTTCTTCTGGGCTGAGCATAGTTCTAGATACACTGGGAACAAGAGTGAAGCAAGTACGGAATCCGTGTCTTTCTGGGACTTTGGATTTGGCAAGGGAGACACCCAACATCAAAGGAAGAATATTCTGTATTTGTGTGTGACTATCTGAATTATTACGGCAAAAGATCCTGGTGCTCTGTTAGTATTTCTCAGACCACATTAAAAAAAGAATTATAAGGGGGCACGTTGATGAAAAATATATAGCAAGCTTATTTGGGGATGCTTAAAGAAGTAGCTCAGGTAATATAATTCTCTCATCTCTGGATCTAAAGAAAATACATTACTTTCTGTATGGGAAGAGCAAGACCCAGGAATTTCAAAGATTTGTCTTTAGTTACGTCAAATAGAAATAAGGTCAAAGAAATGTGTCTCTTTCATCAGTTCTATGGGATGAAAGCAGAACCCCAAGTGGATCTCATTCGGGGCTTCCCAGAGATCTCTGTTTAGTCCTTATTACTGTTCCTCTGTGTTTTGGATAACCTTCCATAACATGTAAAATTAGTTTCTGTTCTTGCTTTCTTACTCCGAAATATTTTAAGTGTTTTGAATAGGATACTGCAACAATGACAAATTTGGAATATTTTTATGAAATACTGATTTCAGATAAAATGACCTATATCAGTACTATTTATTTTTATATAGTTTCAGTCACTCAGAAAGTATTTCTCTCTATTCTTACAATACTATCAGAAGCAATTAAACAATATACCTCACTAAATGTTGTAGGAAAAATAAAACTTTTGAATAAGTAGCTTCTGAAGTCTTGAAGTCAAAAGAGATATCACCTGTTATTTTTTTTTTAATGAAACTGAAGAATAGATTTTTTTAAAGTACTTGTAGGGGGAAGCTTGATTTAGAAGACAATGTTGCTTCTGGGTATGGTGGCACATGCTTGTAATCCCAGTACTTGGGAGGTTGAGACAGGAGGAACACAGGTTTGTGGCCAGCCTCAGCAACTTTGTGAGGCCCTCCACAACTTAGTGGGACCCTGTTTCAAAATAAAAAAAAATAAAATAGGGTTGGGGGTCTGTCTCACAGGTAGAAAGCCTTTGTTCAATCCCTTACCCCACATAAATAATAATAATTATGATGATGATGATGTTACCTAGATTTTTCATGAAAAATGTATAAACCAATTTTATAAACTAATATATTTGTTTAATTATATAAACCTCTCTATTAACTAATTTTTTTACTTTAATGGTATTAAAGTAATTGCTACCATTTTAATACAGTGATTGTACAAAAGAATAGAGCTTAGAAATCAGAAGCTAAAAAATGATTAATAACTAGTTTGTAAAAGTTAAGTGGAATACATTTTATATGTCTGATCACAATTCCAATTTTGTTTTTAAGCATGTGCTCCTACTTTCTATTAGTAGGATTTCTCAATGTTTAAATTTTCTCACTTTTTTTTGTGTGTGTGTGGTACTGGGGTTCCTGGAAGCCCTTCTACCTCTGGGCTACACTCCCAGACCTATTTTATACTTTTTATTTGGAAACAGGGTCTCTTAAGCCAGCAAGGCTGGCTTCGAACCTGCGGGATCCTCCTGTCTCCGCCTCCCAAGCACAGGGATTACAAGTGTGCGCCACCACGGTCCGGCTAAATTTTCTCACATTTTAAAAGGAAAAAGCTACTTTAAAAACTCTTATTCTGAGCTGGGCGTGGTGGTGTACACTTGTAATCCCAGTCTGTGGGAGGCTGAGACAGAAGGATCACAGGTTCAGGGCCAGCTTCAGCTACTTAGTGAGGCCCTCCACAACTTAGTGAAGCCTTGTTTCAAAAAATAAAGAATAAGCCGGGCGTGGTGGCGCACGCTTGTAATCCCCACGCTTGGGAGGCTGAGACAGGAGGATCGCACGGGTTCGAAGCCAGCCTCAGCTACTTAGTGAGGTTCTCAGCAACTTAGTGAGACCCTGTTTCCAAATAAAATATTAAAAGGTCTGGGAGTATAGCCCAGAGGTAGAAAGCCTCTGGATTCCACCCCCAGTACCACCAAAAATAATAATAATAAAAAATAAAAAAATAAAGAATAAAAAACAGGGCTGGGTATGTAATTTGGAGGTAGAATGTCCCTGGATTCCATCCCCAGTATGGCAATAAATAAATAAATAAATAAATAAACTAACTTTGATTCTCTTACGTTACATTTTAGTTAGTTAATCTGTTTGGTTTAGGTGGCCTTTTAGTAAAAAATTCAAAATTGTTTCTGGCGATAGCATCTTCTACTGTTAGGACACTGGTTGGCAAATGCTAGCTGAACTGAAGTCACTTAGGGGGCTTCATAAAGCAGGTCCCTCCCCCGGAGTTTCTGGTTGGCAGGCCGAGATGGCTGTGAATCTGCATTTCCAGCAGCTTCCACGTGATGCAGATGTAGCGGCTTGGGGACCACATTCATTAGGGATGGGTGTTAGTCAGGAAGAAAGCTACGTGCTCCATCACAAGGCAGCGCACTTCCTAAAAACTACTTAAGTCATTTAAAAATGCATTGTCTTCTGGGGTATTGTTTTTCATTCATTCTCTCTCTGTCTCTGTCTCTCTCTCTTTCTCAGAGTCTCTCTCAGAATCAATCTCTCTCTCCTCTCTCCTCTCTCTCTTTCTCTTGCTTTGTTCTACTTCATAAACCCTTTATTTAATATAATCACCAAAGATCTTTTATTTATTTTTGCTGCCCTTTAACACTGACCCTAATGAGTAGGTATCTAGATAATCTGAAAATTGAAATTCAGTCCTTTTAAAAAAATTTTTTTAATTGTGTTGAATTTCTTATTTTGCACAAATCTTAGTCTTAGTTTGGCCACAGCTGTAATGGAAATAAATAACCAGTCCCTTAAAAACATAATGGGTTTATTTAGATATTAGATACATAAAACTCTTTGAGCTGGGTTTAGTGATGCATGCCTGTAATCCTAAGTGCTCAGGAGACGGAGTCAGGAGAATCACAGATTTGAGGCCAGCTTCAACAACTTGGCATGACCCTCATCAACTTACAGTGAGACCCTATTTTGAAATAAAAATAAAAAAGGACTGGGTCTGAGCTTGGAAATAGAATGCCCCTGGATTCAATCCCCAGTACCAAACAAAACAGACTTTCTTAGGTAAAGTAGTGCTGGCATCCAGGGTCCCCCTTCCAGTCCTGCTTGGTAGAGGGATGGAACCAGTTCCTGTACTTACTTTTTCTATAGGTGTGTGTGTGTGTGTGTGTGTGTGTGTGTGTGTGTGTGTGAGAGAGAGAGAGAGAGAGAGAGAGAGAGAGAGAGAGAGAGAGAGAGAGAGAGAGATTGATTTCCTTTGGGCCTGTGGTCTTATGGCCTGGTGGTCCATGAATCCTCCACAGGTGTATACAAGGAACTCAGGAGTGGTCCTGTCTCTTCCCCAAGTGTGTCAAGCCCTCCTTTTCAGAGTGATCAGCCCTCTTTTCTTTCCTATGCATTGCCACTCTTTCCCCCTGGCCGTTTTTTTCTTTTCTTTCATTCTTTCTCTTTGGATTCTCAAGAGCCTAGTTTAGAAGCCCAGAATAATGTTGTTTCTGTTTGTAATCTGGTAAATCCCAAATCTGTTCAAGATGATGTGGATCAATGTTTTTGACAAGGGAATAAGGATGTCCGGAAAAGGAAAAAGGTATAACGTGATAGGAACGTGCATGCACACAATTTATGGAGGAATCAACCTTTTTGGAAGATTGAGATTACTTTTTCCAACTAGCCCTTTCTGTTGTACTGTTTGGTGAGTAATCAGGGCCTTTGTCTACTTCCCACAGCCCGTCTTTAATATTCCTCCCCATTTTCTCTCCCTGCTTTTCTCCTTCCTTCTCAGCTCTCTGATGTTCTTACCCCTCTCCTTTGGGAAACTACCATTTCGCCGCTGAGAAAAAGAGTCCTTGCAGCTTGTTTAAGCTCAGGCTCATGCTGGATGCCAGTGGGGCTTCCCTGCTGCCTGGGCCCTGCCTGCAAGAGAAGAGGACATGTTCCTCTCTACCAGGCACCCCTGAAACTCTCTTACTTTTAAAGTGTCGAAGGGCAAACTCCTTCTTCCATGTGAATATTTTTTTGCTGAGATCACACAGTGTAGTCTCATGTGAAAAAGCCCTTTTCTTCTTCTTAATGTGACTTTGACCCCACTTCTCACAGAATGGTAATTCCAGCATTAATATTCTGGAAGAAAAGTCATTTCTTTGGGCTGTGTTCTTTATAAGGACCTCATGGTAGTGAGAGTAGTTCTGGACAGATGGCACATTCCCAAATGGATCCTCTTTAATCCACAATTTCCTTTTTAATAGAAGGGGAGAGGATGGCTAAGAGAATCTCATTTTATCTTTTCACAGTTAAGAAAAAAAATTCTTTTATGGTTTGTATTTGTACTGGAATTAGAACCAATTTGGTAGCTCAAATGAGAAAAACTTGGTAGCTCAAAACAGCAGATGCTTATTAGTCTTATGGTTGTGGAACTTGAAAGTCCTAAATCAAGGTTTCAGCAGGATCTTGCTCCCTGTGAAAGCTCAAGGGGAAAATCCTTCCATTGTGATTGTGATTTAGAATGTTCACCTAGACCTCATGGAAACAAAGTTGCCATGTTGGAGGCAGGGGTTGGTTTGCTGAGCAGGGGTCTCTGGGAGTCTCCTTGGGGATTATTTATGGTTCTTCTTCCCCTTGTGTGTGCATGCTCATTCACCCTCCCTTCCTTCTTCCCTCCCCTCTTTCTCTTCCTACTTCCAGGATGTGAGAGGAAAGCACTTGTTCTCTCCCTCTTTCTGCCTACAGCCACCATGCCCTGACCTCCACAGATATAACCCAGCCTGACATGGACTGAACCCCTGAAATCTCTAGGACTGTGAGCAAATAAACCTCCCTTCCTCTGCATTGCAGCGAACAGTTGTTTTGTATCACAGCAGTGAGCATGCTGACTAAAATACCTTCCTTTTGTCTTTCCAGATTCTGAATTGGCCTATAGTCCTTGGAAGCCCTTTACTTACATCACTCCAGGCTTCTCTGTCATTACATAGCATCATCCTTATGTGCCTGTCTGAGCCCATATTTTCCTATTCTTTAAGGACATTAGATATTGGGTGAGAGGCCACCCTAATCTAGTACGACCTCATCTTTAATTGATCACATCTGCAGAAACCCTATTTTCAAATAAGGTGAAACTCATAGGTACCAGGGGTTAGAATTTGCATGTATCTATTTTATTGGTTTGGATATAATTTGACTCACAGCAGTAATCTTGATTTAAACTCCTCCAAGAAGCATTAGTATGGCTCCAAATTCCCTTTCTGATTCTATCTTTGACTACCGTTCTCTGTGTCTTGGTTCCTGTGGATCCCTCTCTCTGTGCAGGATGACCTCCTCATACCATCCTCTCCTTTCTACTGTGGACACTATATCTATTATTTAAAACTTTTATCAAATGTATTTCTTACACATTCCTCTTCCTAATGGCACCAAATCAAATGCGATTCCTTAGCCGCATGTGGTGGCGCACCCTTGTAATCCTAGCATTTGGGAGGCTGAGACAGGAGGATCATGGTTTGTGGACAGCCTCAGCTGTGTAGTGAGGCCCTTGGTAACTCAGTGAGACCCTGTTTCTAAATAAAGAATACAAACGATGGCTGGGGCTGGAGCTTAGAGGTAGAATGCCCCCGGGTTCCATCCCCAGTACTGAAAAAATTAAAAATAAAAAGTGGTTCCTTGCTATTCTGCCCTTATTTTTACCTCAGATTAATTGCATGGCTATTAATTGTTTTAATTTCTTCAATTCCCAGAAAGTAGGCTGCTTAAAAGAATAAAATGCATCTTGCTTATCTCTGTAATCCCACAGTAGTTTATACCTGAGCTTTGCACATAGGAGGATCACAAATTCAGAGAAAAAAATGAGGTGTTTTGAAAACAGAGGGCTCTATATTTTCTATATTTGAGAGTAGGTAAAACCTTAGTTATAAACTCTTCTGCCAATTTATTTTTGCTTCAGACAGGGATGGTATTTGGTATGAAATTATTAACCTAAACACAAGGCAATTATTCTGGTTTAGGCTCCGGCTCACTTTGTGATCTTCCGATAGCCAATTGCCTTGTCACAGTTTTAGCAATTAATAAAGTAGAATGCATGTGAAAAAAATCCACCGGAGAGAGATACTGAGGAATCATTACCTGTACACTGTCATTTAGCATAGTGCCTTGATATTTGTTCTTATTCCATCCTTTCTTAGGCCTAAATTGAAATGAACATTAAAATCCTGATAAGATAAATATGAAATGTTTTAATAAGGGATGTCAGTAAAAATGATGTTCTTCAAAGACTCTGTTTCAGGTATATGTGCTTATGTACTTATATGCATGTGTATTTTATGAAGTATATATGTATATGTGATTTTATTCCTATTTACTGTTCCACTTTTATTTAACTAAATGACAAATGTGTTGTGATTGATAATGAGGTGCATGATTTTCCTTTTTCCCCCCAACAAATAATGAAGGAATCCCTATGTCTTCTTAATAGTGTTTCTCTGTGAGAGATATTTCTTTCATAAGGCTAATTATCCACCGGTATGATTGATCTCTTTCATACATCTGTGTGTATGTGTATGTGCATGCGTGTGTGTGTGTGTGCATGCATGCATACACATGCACACCACTTTTGATATTGCATTTTGTTGCAAAACTTTGATGTGATTGTATTAGTTAGCTTCCCATTGCTGTATAAAATGCCCGAGATAATCATCATAAAAATAAAGTTTACTTGGGCTCACAGTTTGGGAGGTTTGGGTCCATGACTGACTGGCCCCATCTCTCTGGGCCTGTGAAGAGGCATTTCATAATGGTGGGAATCACATACAGAGCAAATCCTGTGCACTTCATGGCTAGGGCATGAAAGGAAGGAAGAGGAAGGCACTGGAGGCCCAATATCTTCTTCAAGGGCTTACATCCCAATGATTGGAAGACCTCCAGTAGGCTCCACTTCTTAAAGATTCTACTACCTTGCTGGGCACGGTGGCACATGCCTGTGATACCAGCAACTTAGGAGGCTGATACAGGAGGATCTCAAGTTTAAGGCCATCCTGGGAAATTTAGCAGGACCCTGTCTCAATATAAAAATAGCTGTAGGAGTATCTCTTTCCTTGGGTCCAATTGCCATTACCCAATTCTACTGCCCCCCCAAAAGAGTCTACCACCTCCCAATAGCATGATGGCCTGGGGAACAATCCTTTAGCACATGGGACTTTAGGGGGATACTTAACAAAACCATGGCAACTATGAGAGTTGGTAAGTAATCTCATACCTGTTTTCTTATTTGTAATCTCAACCTCGTAAGTGTTCTTTTTGAAAAAATTCTTTTGGCACCACATCCTAAGTAGGAGTGACAATTACAGGCATCTTCTCCATCCCATATATGAAACAGAAGCTACCATTTTGGCTGGTAAAGATTGCTGTGGCTTACACGCAGTTCTAGGAGCCAGAGGTTTCCCACCTATGACATCACTCCTTTTAACATTCAAGGCAGTTGTGCAGGTTCAGACTCTCATTATTACTAATATCGATTGTTGGTAGGTTTTCTGGACCATGCTCTATAGTGACATAAGCTAATTTCAAGTACTGTTGTGAGATTCTCTGTCAGTAGTGAAGTTGGATACCATAAGATGCTATCCTTGAATATCTTTACTCGCTGTTTTTCAGTTTCTAATTAGGGTTTAAATTAGATTTCTCACTGTGGCAACTTTCCACAGATGTGCCAAACCTGTCCAGAAACTTTTCAAGTGTCTTTGAATTTGTTTTCAAAAGCACTACTTTCCAAAGAACTACTACTAGTTCTTTGGATGCTGGGTATTGTTGTTGTTGTTTTAATGTCCCTTTTATGTTTAAAAATATTTTAAAAGCATCTTCAGAATGGCAGAAGGGAAGAGGAGAAGGGAATATTTTACTGTGCATAAACTTAAAAACACCTAATTCATAATTTTAAATCCCTATTTAAATACTTCAAATACATTTTAAAGCTCAATAGATTTTTGTTGAA
Source organism: Muscardinus avellanarius (assembly GCF_963383645.1). Classification (NCBI taxonomy): domain Eukaryota; kingdom Metazoa; phylum Chordata; class Mammalia; order Rodentia; family Gliridae; genus Muscardinus; species Muscardinus avellanarius. Next base: position 90,901,176 of record NC_137797.1, read on the forward strand.
CTGAGTTGTAGATTTCTGAACTCTCTTTGAAAATATCAGAGAAAAATACCATTCCAAATGAAAATGATAGTGCTTTGCAGGGGGTAAAAATGGGGTAGAGAATTAAGTAACTGTTAACAAAGGCTTCTTTCCCAATGCAGTTTGTTAAGAGTTATGAAATGTACTAATTCTTAAGTAAATTAAGTTCATGATATTACTAAAAATTTTTAAATAGTGCAATGACTTGTTAAGTTATAGTAGCTGCATTATAAAGAAATGTGTGAAATGCCTGAAAAAACACAAAATGCAATAAAATATATGTGGAAAGCTGAGCACTGCATATCATAATAGTTAAATGCCTTTCATTATGCATACTTTAAAAACATAAGATTAAGAAAAGTAAAATTTTTAACATTAATACATGTACCACATTTGCAAAGATACCTGAGAATTTACTTTAAATATCCTTAATAATAGTTTGCAAGAAATTTAAAAACCAGCAAACAGTGCATCTTTTAAAAAGGTCAAAATGGCATCTCTGTATTGCAACAATTTAAAAAGTATAGCATCATTGTTCTTTTAAAACATCTCTATAGACCATCTTTAACAAAGAGCTGGGATGCTTTAGATTCATTCAATAAGATGTGATTTCAGGAAAATGAATTGTGACCATCTGCTAAAGATACTGCCATTCTGGATAAATTAATGTTTTAATAAAAGGTTACATGGTGTTGTCTATCATGTGTGTGTGTGTGTGGATATTAGTGATTGAACCTAGGGCTGCTCTACAACTGAATATACTCCCAGTTCTTTTTATTTTTAAATAGGGTCTCACTAAGTTGCTGAGACTGGCCTCTAACAAGAGAATCAGAGGTTTGAGGCCTGCATGTAGTGTATAGCTCAGAGGTAGACTGCACTTGGGTTTAATCCCCAGAAAGCACACACACACACACACACACACACACACGCACACACACACCAAAAAAGGGGTACACGGCATCATGGCAGGGTGTAACAAACAATATGTGACCAAAGTAAGGAGCCCATCACTAAGAAAACTGAATTGCTTTTCTGGACAGTGTTATTATTCTCCATAATACTTTAAGCAGGGTTGTATATAGAGGAAAGTAAATCTTTTCAACATCGTTGAGTGTAGTTAATTGGCCTCTAAGAAGTTGTACTTTAGTCAATTGTAAATTTGGACTAAAAGAATTCTATATCGATGCCAGTCATTGTCATGCATTTCACACTCACCGAGCTATTTCCCAATCCTCCCGCATTTGTTTGTACAGCTGGGATACCACCCTTGCTTTCTCATACAGCCCTTCCTCTGATTAGCTTATAATCTCTCAGAAGGCACATAAGCACATAATAACTATGAAACAGGAAAACACCACAGTATATTTTAGTTCCAGGAATTATCATCTGATTTCTAATTGGATTTTTTGCACTTCCTCTTACCTAGGGGAGGAAATGGAGAGAGGAATCATTGAGGAAATGGGGACAGGAATCGTTGAGACATTGCCTGCTTTAACACATGAATATATATGATTAATTATCCCATTTCTTCAAAGATTTAGCAAATGTTTATTGAGTCTGTTTTATTAACCAAGTTTGTTTCTGGCTCAAAGAAGAGAGAGATGAATAATACCAGGCTCTTTTCCTTAAGGATGGCACAGTGCACTGGAGAGAAATAATAGTGATTAAGACAAAATATGAGACATTTTTTACTCAGGCATGTGCAGGGCACCGTGTCAGTGCAGAATAGAAGAGCAAGCTGCAGGCTGCTCAGCCAGGAAGGCTCTCGGCAGCCAAGAATGCAAAAGATGCCCAGGCAGGGAAATTGATGCAACTATTTTACCTTGTTTTCATTGGTTATTTAATTATATACTTCAAAGCTTCCAAGGTATGCATAGATCACTTATATAATCATGAATGGAAATGTCTTAACACTTTGAACATGTACAGGGAGGTCTAGGAGTCTGGGTTTTTAGTTTGTTTGTTTGTTTGTTTTTTTGCGGTTCCTGGAAATCCTTCTACTTCCAGGCTACACTCCCAGACCTATTTTATACTTTTTATTTGGAAACAGGGTCTCTTACACCAGCACGGTTGGCTTTGAACCTGCGCAATCCTCCTGTCTCTGCCTCCCGAGCGCAGGGATTACAAGCTGTGCCACCATGCCCGGCTTATTTTATTTTTAAGATGCTATTAAGAGCGCTTTCTACTTGCAGTGAGATAAAACCAATGTAGAATTATATCATTAAAATTTGAGGGAGGAGACGGGCATGGTGGCTCATGCTTGTAATCCCAGCATTTGGGAGGCTGAGACAGGAGGATCCTGTTTCACAGCCAGTGTCAGCTACTTAGTGAGGCCCTTTGCGACTTAGTGAGACCCCGTTTCAAAATAAAGAATTAAAAAATAGGGCTAGGGGTATAGCTCAGAGGTAGAATGCTGGGTTCCATCCCCGGTACCGCAAAGAAAAAAAAATGTGTGTGTGTGTGTGTGTGTGTGTGTGTGTGTGTGTGTGTGTGTGTATAGCATTATTGCTAGACTGGAGGGGTATAGCTAGAGGAGGTGGGTCCCTGAGGGTGTAGACTTAGGGATCGTGCTTGTATCTTGGAATCCTCTTGCTTACTTCCAGCCTCTATGATGTGAGGAGGGAAGCCTGGTGTCCTCCCTCTCTCCACTTTCTGCCACCATGCCCAGAAATCCGTGGTCCCCAACATCACATGGGCTGAACCATGAGCAAATTAGTCTTCTTTCTTCTAAGTTGTATGCTCAGGTCTTTGGATGGTAGCTGTGAGAATGCTCATGAAGATACAGGTCAATTACAAAATACATTCTATCAGATCATAATATGTGCTGTGGGGAAAACTAAAGTAAGAAGTGGGAAGAAAAGTGTAGGGGAGTTGTAACATTGAAATTGAGTCGGGGGTCACAAAGGAGCCAAAAACCAGCCAAGTTTTTTTTTGAGACCAAGCCTCTTTAATTGGCACCTTTGAGTAAAGTCTGCTAACCGTGGGGAAGGGATTGTGGGGAAGGGACCGATGGTCAGCAGAATCATGCCGCAGAGAGGAAGTGAGGGTCTTTATGTAGCCAGGGTCTTGGGGGTGGGGCTAGCAGTGTTGGAATGCTGGTCCTTTTGAGATATCTAGAGTCTTGCAACCTCTGGAGTCTTGAGACATCTCTGCTTCTGGGGTTCCGCTCCTGTTCCCGCTGCAGGGTCCTGTGGGGGAAGAGACTGAGAAGAAGTGGATGGAGGGGGAAGGGACCCGACCAATCAGGGAGGGAGCGGAATGATCTTTGAAAGCCTGGTTTCTGATAAGATAATATTGTTTGTTTGTTTGTTTGTTTGTTTGTTTGTTTTGGTGGTGGTGGTGCTAGGGGTTGAACCCAGGAGCTCCCTCATGCTAGGCAAATGCTCCATCTCTGAGCTACATCCACAGTCCTGTAAGACAGTACTGGCAAGGAGACCTGAAATTGGTGGGGGAGAAAGCCTTGCCGGTATCTAAAGGAATAAAATCCAGGCAGAAAGGGAAGCAGCTGCACAAATCCCAAGATGGAGCGTGCCTCTCAGGTTGAAGGACAGCCGGGAGAGCGGTATGGCTGGGGCTGAGTCTTCAGGAAGGCTGGCAGGAGGGCAGTGCAGGAAGGGAGAAGGCCCCCGGGGAAACGAGGCTCTGGCCAGGAGCCGGCTCTGAGCAGGCAAAAGGCATGATCTGACCAGAAGGACCCGTGGTGAGGCTGGGCTTGAGGACAAGGGGGAGCAGGGAGAGCAGGGGAACAGCTCTTGCAGGGTTCCAGCAGAGAGAAGACAAGGCTGAGACCAGGGCGGTGGAGGAGGTGTGAGCCCCAGTCAGATGACAGCAGCGTGGCCACCTACAACCTCGTCACTGCCTGCACCGGCAGGAAGTCCCCCGCCAGTATCCCACTCTGACTAGTCCTTCCTAACTAGGACTTCCTTCTAGCTCCTCAGTTATTGCCCTTAAAAAACGAAAACAAACAAAATGTCTTTGCACTTTCCTTAGCTGTTTTATGTCTTTTCTCCATTAAATATCCAGCACCTCCTCCTTCACCCTCATTGTTAGCTTCCGACCTCACTGCGAAAACAAAAGTAACCAGAAAACAACTTCTCCCCATCACAACCACCCACCCTGAGTCTGTAGCCCTGGCTCTGCTGTCAGTAAGGTGCATTTGTCTCTAAGGGCTCTACCCTCCCACTCGCGCTAGACCCTTCCTCTCACCTAGCTCAGATGCTCTAGCAGTCATTCCCTTTCTCACAAAATCAAACAAACCTGATGCTACATTCCACATATTAAAAAAAACCTTCCTTTCCCGTTGGTCCTTGGCTAGCTAGCTGCCCTTCTCCTGGGCTCCCTCTGACAGCAGTGGTCCTCAAGAGTTGCTTGTAGCCAGGCATGGTGGCGCACGCTTGTAATCCCCGCGCTTGGGAGGCTGAGACAGGAGGATTGCTCAGGTTCAAAGCCAGCTTCACTGGCATGAGACCCTGTTTCCAAATAAAAATATAAAAGTAGGTCTGGGAGTGTCGCCCGGAGATAGAAGGGTTTCCAAGAACCCCAATACCACCAAAAAAAAAAAAAAAAAAGAGTTGCCTGTAACCAGGTGTGAGGGTGGACACCTGGAATCCCAGTACTTGTGAGGCTGAGACAGGAGGATCACAGGATGGATATAGGAGGCTCTCATCAATCCAGAGTCACCCTGTTTCAAAACAAAACAAAACAGATTTCAAAAGGGCTGTGGGTGTATCTTGGAGGTAGAATGCCCCAGAATTCAATCCTTAGTAACAGAAAAAAAATATTGCACATACATATACTAACTGTCCACACCTGCTCTCCTTCCTGGCTGGTGAAGCTATAGTGGTCACTACTGTCTGGAACTGTGGTACCTTCAGGTAGCCAGACACTTCCAGTCTTCCCCTGCTCTGCCTGTCCACAAATGCTAGCTCTCTCTGCTTGACCTGGTTCCTTCTCTAGGCTTCCAGGATGCTCGGGCTCACTGGTTCTGTTTCCACCTTGCTGACTGTGTTTTCTCAGTCTTCTTTGCTGATGGTTGTCAGCTTCCTAAGCTCTTTGGAGTCCCGTGGGAATCTTTTCTTGGCGCTTGCCCACTTTCAGGTGAATGGGTTAAGGTTCATGAGTTTAAATGTCAGCCATACCACAATATCAAAAAACAGAATTATAAGGAATTTAGTTTAAAGATCTTCCTTGGCTTCATTTGTGATTCCAGACTCAGAGAACCCTTATTCTAAACATGGGGGACATTTATTCATTCTCCATAAAATAGAATGAGTTGAGCAGAGAGGTTGGTTTTATGGTTCCCTTTTTCCTTCCAGCAGAAACAGAACAAAAAGTAGATTGGTCATTTAAAGTTATTTTCCCTGTGAAGCAGGAGCAGGGAAGTGGACAACAGAAAAATAACCGATGGTTTGACACAAGCCTCTTCAAATGATTTATTCATAAGATTTAAAGCATCGAGAACTTTAGTATCCTGCAGACCGAGGCTAACTTGCTTGGGAATTTGGCTATTATCTCTCTCCTGATTGCTTGGACATCCAGACAACAGCTTAGTTTCAGTTAGGAGCCATGGAACTTTAATATGAGTAAATCCACGTGGAGTTTCAGGCTGGTCTCTTGGTACCTAGCACAGAAGCTTAGTCCAAAACAATGGCCTCCCATCATATTTAGTAAACGTAGATGAACCCTGAATATATAACTCCAGCCTTAATCTCTGCCCAGAACTTTTAATAAACCTATCCAACAGCATATTTCTTGCCTACTATATTTTTATGCTACTGTGGTTTGATTTCAGGGGCATTCTACCTCTGAGCTATACCTTAGCCCTTATTTATTTATTCATTTATTTATTTGTGGTACTAAGGATTGAATCCAGGGGCATTCTACCTCCAAGATATACTCAGCTCTATTTTATCTTTATTTTGGAACAGAGTCTCGCTAGATGGATGACAGAGTCTCACTACTGGCTGAGGCTGTTCTTGAACCTGTGATCCTCTTGTCTCAGCCTCCCAAGTACTGGGGTTATAGACATGTACTGCCATACCCAGCTAGCCCTTATTTATTTTATTTATTTATTTATTTATTTATTTATTTCAAAATAGGATCTCACTAAGTTGTTGAGTGTCTTGATAAGTTCTGAGGATAGCCTTGAATTTTTTTTTTTTTTTTTGGTGGTACTGGGGTTCCTGGAAGCCCTTCTACCTTTGGGCTACACTCCCAGACCTATTTTTATATTTTTATTTAGAAACAGGGTCTCCTAAGCCAGTGCGCGCGGCTGGCTTCGAACCTGCGCGATCCTCCTGTCTCTGCCTCCCAAGCGCGGGGATTACAAGCGTGCGCCACCACGCCTGGCATAGCCTTGAAATTTTGATTCTTCTGTCTCAGCCTCCCAAGTAGACCTCTCTCTCTCTCTCTCTCTCTCTCTCTCTCTCTCTCTCTCTCTCTTTCTCCATCTGGGGATGGAACCCAGGGGGCATTCGACATCCGAGCTACACCCCCTGCCCTTTTTAGTCTTTATTTTGAAACAGGGTCTCACTGAGTTGCAGAGGGCCTCACTAAGTAGCTGAGGCTGGCTGCAAACCGTGATCCTCCGGTCTCTGCCTCCCAAATGCTGGGATTACAAGCGTGCGCCACCACACCCAGCAGTCTCTTTTGTAGGGTGACATTAAAAACTTTTGGGTATCCAAACCAAAGTCCTGTTGCCCTCCCCCAAGTGCGCTTTTTATGCATTTTCCCTTGGTAAATGGCATTTCTATGCTTTTAGTTGCTCAGGCAAATAGTTTTAGAGTCATCCTGCGTTAGATTTCCATCCTTGTGACAAAATACCTGACATAAGGAACTTAAAAGAGGGAGGATGTATTTGTGCTCGTGGTTTCAGAGGACCCAGCCGTGGTCTCTTGGCCTTGTTGCTTTGGGCCTATGGTGGGGCTGAACATCATGGCGGGAATGTGTGGTAGAGCGGAGCTGTTTTGCATTGTAGCAGCCAAGAAATGAGACAGACAGACAGACAGACAGACAGAGAGGAAGGGGCCAGTGTCGTAGTCTCCCCTTCCAGACAACAGCTTCAGTGACCTGACTCCCTCCCGGAGGCCTCACTCCTAACAGCCTCACCACCTCCAGTAGCTCCGCCAGCTGGGAACAAAGCCTTCAGTACGTGAGCTTTTTTCCAGCATTTAAAATCAAAACTGTAGTGCATTCTTTCTTCTTCTCATTTTCTTATGCTCTCGATCCAGGTTATAAAGGAATCACCCCAGTTTTACCTCGGCAAAGTGTCCACTTCTTGCTGGTTGCAAATGTGCCTGAATGATTGCAATAAATTTCACGACTATGACCTGTAACACAATTCGGTATAATTCACATTTAGTTGAATGTAAAATGTAAATACGAAAGAGAAAGTGATTTTTGAGTAATTTATAAGTGACCCTAAAAGTCAGTTCTAAAAGAATGGTTTCAAAAATGATTTGTTCTAGCCAGGGATGGCGGCGCGTGCTTGTAATCCCAGCATTCAGGAGGCTGAGACAGGAGAATCACAGTTCGCAGCCAGCCTCAGCTACTTACACCCTTTGTAAATCAGTGAGACCCTATACAAAATAAAGAATAAAAAATAGGGCTAGGGGTGTAGCTTGGAGGTAGAATGCCCCTGGGTTCCACCCCCAGTACTGAAAAAAAAAAATTTTGTTCTAGAGCCGCATCATAGGGTTGAATATTTAACTTGCCAAATTATTGCTTCCAAGGATAATGTTCATTTGGGTTATTGTTTAAATTGTATCTCCATTTTCTTGTTTGTTTGTTTTTGTTTCTTTGAGACAGTATCTTGCTAAGTTGTTGAGGTCTCACTAAGTTGCCAAGGCTGGCCTCAAGTCCTTGAGCCTCCCGTCACCGTCTCCTAAGTGCTGGGGATTGCAAGCATGCGCCACCACGCTCAGCTCATCTTCATTCTTTGCAATCACAATTTGTATTGGGATCTCATGAATAATAGAGAGACTTGTTTATTGCTCTATAAGGTCAATAAAATACTGACTTTGTAGTCATACTGTATGAATTTAATACTAGCTCTACCAGCTTCTAGTTATTACAGACAAGTTCCACATTCTGCGTGCCTCAGTTTCCCCATCTGTAAAATGAGGGTAATGATAGTGCCTACCTCAGGGATTCTTACTAGGAGCAAATGAGATTATGTATTAAAATGCTTAGAATAATGTCTGGCACAGGAAAAAGACTCGCTGTGCTGGGAGTAAAAGAATTCTATGGCAGGGTATTTGTCACTGGGAACCCTCAGGAACTCGGGGCATCAGTAGAACATTTGAAAGGTTAAAGACATTGCAAGGTTCCAGGAATTGTTCAAGACAACCATAAAAAAGACATCTGAAGGCAATATGTATTAATTACCCTCAAAGCAAGAGAACCAGCCAACAAATGCCTTCGACATTCAAATAAGAGAGAAAGATCACTTCTACTAACAGCAATTCAAAATAATATGTGGTAGAATTTTTGTTTTTTAAATGCCCCATTTCAATTACAATGAAATTGAAATCTATACCCATAAATTGCCAATTTTGACATACTAAACTGCAAAGCATAGGACTACAGTACACAGTACTGATGCTGAGCTTCGATTAGATGCCGTGAGAGGGAGCCTTCTGAAATAGAGAGGCCTGTCTATGTGTATGCAGGAAGCCACCCTTTATATGTCTCCACCACCCTCTGATCTCTCGCACTCTTTTTTTAATTTTTTTTTTGGTGGTACTGGGGTTCCTGGAAGCCCTTCTACTTCTGGGCTACACTCCCAGACCTATTTTTTATATATATTTTTATTTGGAAATAGGGTCTCTTAAGCCAGCGCAGCTGGCTCCGAACCTGCGCGATCCTCCTGTCTCCGCCTCCCAAGTGCGGGGATTACAAGCGTGCGCCACCCCGCCCGTCTCTCTCGCACTCTTGACCAAGTCCTTTTATAGGTGTGTGTAGTGCAAATTTATAATTGAGAAATTTTTTTGACATCTCTATCATTGTGGATATTTTTTCCTGACACGATCATGCATTTATCAAATGTCTAAATTCAATCAACAAATATTAACAGCTGACCTCTGCAACATGACTATGCCTTTCAAATGTAGCAGTAGTTTTCTGAAATATAACTAACTATTAACCCCAGGACCGTGAAGCTGCGTTTAGAAGCAGACAAAGTAATTTTCAAGTCTGACCCTTGGAAAGTGGTAAGAAAAGACCTAAAACCTTTCTCCTTTTTCCCTTCTAGTTGGCCCGCCACAATAAGCTGTTACAGCAGATGCTCAAACCAGGATTGGATCCAGACGAAGGAGATGAAGCCTTAAAATATTATGCCAACCACACCGCTCAGATCGAGGTAACCATCTACTATCTCCTGAAGGGACCAGCTGTGAAAAATAGGTTTACTTTCCATTTGAGACCATTCTCATGTATTTTCGTAGAGCAATGGGACAGCATTGAGTGATCTTTAAAAAAATTATGTACTAAAAAGATGAGGTATAAGAAATCGAATTTAATATCTTTCAGAGTTGTCTTTCTTTTTTTCTTCATAAGAACTATATGTAAACTTTCTCCTGAAATTGAGTTGTTTTGTTGCTGCTTTTCAGTCATAGAAACAATCCTTGCAGAACAGAGATGTTTTAGAGACAATATAATTATTATATAAGCCATGACTCAAGAAAATATCTTTTTGAAAAACTGTGGAAGGCTTATTACAGTAAAGATCTGTGTATCTTAAGAAAGTATTCAAAAGTATTGAAGCCAGGCGTGGTGGCACATGCTTGTAATCCCAACATTTGGGAGGCAGAGACAGGAAGATCATGGAGAGCTGAGTGTGTAGCTTGAAGGTAGAATGCCCCTGGGTTCCATCCCCAGTACCGAAAAAAAAAAAAAAAAAAAAAAAAAATGTATTGAAAGCATTGGTAGATACCAAAAAATTTTCAAATTGCTCTCAGCAACTTGGGCTGGTTTAACAGTTGCCATTTGCAGGTCACAGCGATTGACCCCTCACCCCTCAAATCCGACTTCTTCATGGCTATTGCAGTTCAGGAGGTGTGGGGCTAGATGGCTTAACTTATGTGCTGGAGACCCATCTGGCTGTCACGAACTAGCTATGTATCCTTTTGACACTAGTCCGCAGAACTAATCAGGCTGAAGCGAGCAGAGTGGTTGGTGCTTGTCGGTCCCGCCTTACATGCATACATTCATTCATTTTGCCAGATACTTTCTAATCTTCAGCAGAACGCAGGAGAGGCATTGTTGCTTTCAGGGCATGGGATCATTATGCCCTACTGTTTACTCTCGCCAAGCCTTTGGAATTTAAGAGCATTACCACTTTGTGTCAGGGGAATGGATTCCTTGCTTGCATTTGTAAGCATAAACAGTACCGCAGCTTTAGAGTTAGGCTTGACCTGCTGCAACCCAGGAGCTGGACCAGCAGCCAGAGCACTGCCTGCTGCACCTGCCGCTTAGGAACCCGGAGGCTGGCCAAGTCGGAAAGAATCGATGCAACATGAGAGACCATCAAGCCAGGAGGGCCCTACGGAAGGTCCTAGAAGCGAAAGCACAAAGTGAGGCTGTGAGAAGATCGGGAGTAGGAGGTAGAGAGGGCAGAGGAGAGCGAGGGGTTCGGTTAATGCCTGGGAGAGGCGGGAGCTGCGGTTGGAGGCCTCTTTACTGAGTCCCAACAAAGAGGGGTGAGTTAGCTGCAAATACACACTTCAGATATGTTTACTGAGCACTCACTTTCTACCAGTTCGTGCATAGAGAAGGTAATTCTGTGTAGTAAGTGTATAAAGAAAGGGCTGGAGAAACAAAGAGGAAACAGCAATGGATCGTGCCTGAAGAACTTCTGGATAAGTCAGGCTGCCAAATAAGAATACACTAGAGACTGAAGCAGGGTGTGGTGGCATATGCCTGTGATCTCAGCACTTGGGAGGCGGAGGCAGGAGGATCGCGCAGGTTCGAAGCCAGTTGCACTGGCTTAAGAGACCCTGTTTCCAAATAAAAAGTATAAAATAGGTCTGGGAGTGTAGCCCGAAGGTAGAAGGGCTTCCAGGAACCCAGTATCACACACACAAAAATAAATAAATAAACAAACAAACAAAATAAAAAAGACTGGGGGTGTAGTTCAGAAGTAGAACATACCTGGATACTATTCCTAGTACCACACACACACAAAGAATATATTTAATATTGAACACAAGGGAATTCAGATAAATGAGGAGAGAGAGCAGTAGAATAGTGGAAGGAGATTGGGGGAGGGGAAAGGATTTGAGGAAGGGAACATTCAAATAACACTGTGTCTCTAAGCGAAGGTATCACTGCCAATCTCACTAACAGGCACAGGGAGGGAAGCGGGAGGTGGGGTGGGATGTAGGGGGAAACACGCTAAGCCTGTGTGCACTTATAAATGTAGCATTTTGAATCTATCATATATAATTACAATGAAAAGTGTGAAAATATATTAAAGATTGAGTACAAGTTTTGCAGGAAGGGGACAGCTCTTCTCAGAAGATCTCTCTGGTTGCTGTTTGGAGAAAGGTTTGGAAGGAGAATAGGGTAGTGCCAGGCATGGTGGCACATGCCTGTCATCCCGGCACTTGGGAGGCTGAGACAAGGAGAATTACAGGTTTGAGGACAGCCTTAGCAGTATTGAGATCTTGTTAGCTCCATGTGTAAGTACCCAACTTGTCCCCAACTCTAGTTAGGGACCAATCTCAATTATCTTTGTATTCCTCAATCTGAACAGTGTCTGGATCATAACTCCAATAATTGATATTATTGAGAATAACAACTTGCCTGTAAACTACAGATTTAACAACCTTAGGAAAGGAAATGGGTCTATGTCTGATTGTCCATCCAAGATAGAATTGCCCCGCAGTGCCAGGCATGGTGGCACGCTTGTAATACCAACATTTGGGAGGCTGAGACAGAAGGATCCGGGTTTGCACACAGCCTCAGCTACTTAGTGAGGCTCTTTGCAACTCAGTGAGACCCTGTTTCAAAAATATAAAATAAAAAATAGGGTCGGGGGTATAGCTTGGAGGTAGAATGCCTCTGGGTTCCATCCCCAGTAGCACAAAAAAAAAAAAAAAAAAAGAATTGCCCTGTAGTGACCCTTCATCTGTTGAAATTCTTACTGCAATAGAGATTTCACTTCTTCAAAGGGAAACTGATTTAATTTGGAATGACTCTAACGATCAGGAAGGTTTTTCTTAAACGGAGTTCACCCAGGCCCATTTTAACACTGAGCCTCATTCAGGATGCCTGCGCCTCCTCAACGTGACCACTTGGCTCTAGCTTTGAAAGAACCATCACCATCAAGATTCCTAAACCTCAAGCTCTGAATTCCCCAAAGCTCCCCACCTAAAGATTAAATAAGTATTTCTTGAAACATGTGTGGGAGAAATGAACCGTATTTAGCTTTTTGTAGTTGACACATTCCCATTTCCTTCAGCAATCCCTCTGGTTTGTCAATGCCCTTCGTAAAATGGGACAACCAGAATTAAATATGACATGTCGTAAAGGTACTGAATAGCTTGGCTTATAATAATCAAGACTCAATTTTCTTTCACTCACTCTGAGATTTTTTTAAAAAAATATTTGACACTATTGGACCAAGTAAGCTTTTGAAAATATTTCTCTATGCTTGCCTACCAAACCGAATAGGTTTAGTTATTTTATGTAATTGACTTTTTTAACCCACGTGCAAGAAGTTTTGCTTAGTGCTATTAAATTTCATCTTGTTCACTTTATAACAGTATTCTAGTATGTCGTTTGAATATATAACATATCATTTAAGATGTCTTCAGCTACAAGTTTGACAGAAAGTCACCCTAGCAATTATTGAAACAATAAAATACTATTTTATCTTATGGGTGGTGTAGAGATACAAGTAGTTCTACAATTGATTCAGACTCCAAGGCTTTTCTACTTTCTGCTAGTTTCCTTATAATGCGGGTGCTATCTTACCTCACAGTTGCAAAATGGCTGCCCAGAGTTTCAAGCATCATACACTGATACCACTTTTTATTCCAAACAAAATAAAGAGGGCATAGGCAAAAAAGAACGTTGTTTTTGATTATTTGGATTTGGCTATTATTATTTTGCTTGACACATGTGACTCTCTGCCTTTATCAGAAAGCAAAATATTTCCTAGAAGCCCTCCTCTCCTGAGAGATTTCTTGTTTTGTCTCCTTTTCCAGAACTACTCACGTACCACTACCACCACACCATTCCATGGCAAAGGGAGGTAAACTTTCTATTCCGGATTAAGACCAACCCCTTATTAATTTCTAAGGGATTGAACATTGAAATTTAGGTTGTACAAACCCTTGTTGCATAGAGAAACTGTATGGAAATATTCAGCCTATTCCTTAGTCTAAAGTCAAATGATCACAAAGGCCAAATAAGGAAGGTTCAAAATAATTAATATCTACATATGGATCTATGCTTGAATGGCTGTTGTATCTACAAAAGTATCTTTGGCCGTGAATAGGAGAACAGTTTAGTGGTACAAGACAACTTTCTTTGTAGCATTCGGGGCACACACTATATCATTTGTTACCCACAGACCTTCTCAGGAAGAACAGGGTAAGAATGAGACACAGAGACCCCCAGTGCCAGGTTTCAGGCAATCCAGCCAGTCGCTTGCTCATCTAAGCTCTCTGCTGTACTTCATGAAAATAAAAAATGGGTATGGGTGGCAGAAATTTAATGCTAACTCAAGGAGAATGAAAGATAGATTTTTCTTATATATCAGAGTATGGTATTATGACATACTTGTCTATTGCTCTTACTTAAGGAGGAATACAAAGTACAGTAAAGGCCTATTTTAGATATTTCAGGCCGGCACCTATTTTTCATAACTGGATTCATAAAATAGAAGTATTGACTCATTATAAAAAGCTAGGCATAATGGCATACCTGGTAAACCTAGTACTTGAGAGGCTGAGACAGGAGGATCACAGTTTTAGTGAGGACTTCAGAAATTTAGTGAGGCCCTGCTTCAAACTAAAGAAATAAATGCAACAGTGGCTTAATCCCCAGTGCTAAAAATTTACATGAATGAATGAATGAATGGACAAATAAATAAATACAAAACTAGTACAAGACCAAGGCATGCAAAAGGTTAAAAATGAATACCAATTAATGTTTTCAGATTGTTCGGCATGACAGAACCATGGAGCAGATCGTTTTTCCGGTCCCCAACATATGTGAATTCCTGACGCGAGAATCCAAGTGCCGTGTGTTCAATATGACTGAGAGAGACGAACAAGGAAGCAAAGTGAACGACTTTTTCCAGCAAGCAGAGGATCTCTACAACGAAATGAATTGGCAGAAGAAAATCAGGAGTGCGTAGGACACATCGAGAGGGGTGGTTTCGCGCATCGCGGTAGATAAATTGGTACCTAGGGGATACACGATGCCAATCCATCTAAATCGCTTTTTAATTTCTTGCCAATCTGATGTCACCGACATCACTGATAGGCTTAGGAGTGTAAGCTCGGTCTACAAGTGGAGCCGGGACACCTGCGGCTTAGTGAAAACAGAAATCCCTGGCTAATCACATCGCCTGTTACTGATGAGCCGAAGTTTTAAATGCATGTTACAAAATGTGAGGCTGCAGCTGTTGTTCCAGTCATTGGACAGCTGCAGGTTTGAAGTGTGTGCCCGGCCCCACTGGCCTTGATAACCAGTGAGTGGGCTGGGGAGAGGTCGGCTCTTCCTCCATTGTCCTGCGGGTGAGCGGGTTGTCCCATGTTTTTCTGAGCGTCGTTCTTTCTTTTAACATATTTTTACCTCTCCACATCAGATAAGCTAGAGATCTCAATAGCTCTGTATTCAAAGGGAGCAAATGTTATAATTTTATAATTAAAAATCATCATAATACATTTGTCATAAATAATAATGCTTATCTCTGGTCTCCATTGTATTTGGGAACACTGATTTTTAATATTTAAAAGCCTTTAAATTTTGAATAAATTTTAATTTACTTTCCCAGATAAAGGATATTATGAGTTTTTCCACAAAAAAATTGACATTGGGGAACTCTTCATTAAGTCTTTTTTGTCTTTTGAAGAAATTTCCCGACAAGTCAGGCTTATGTTCTCAATACTTTTTTTTTTTTTTTTTGGTACTGTTGATTAAACTCAGAATTGTTCTACCTCTGAGCTACACCCTATTTCTTTTTATTTTTTTATTTTGAAACAAGGTCTCACTAAATTGCTAAGGCTGACCTCAGACCTACTGTCCTCCAGTTTCAGCCTCCCGAATACTGGGATTATGGACATGTGCTACTGCATCTGGCTTTAATACCTATTTCAACATGGTTCATCTTTCTCTTTTTCTAGGAACTTTAATGAGAACAACTTACAAATTTGAGTTTACCTTGAGAAATAATCATCTTTGGTTGTGTCATACAATAGAATATTTTTTAAAAGTCAATAAAGAAATTGCTCTTCCATAGCATTTTATGGTATAAAATCTAACAGAATTCAGTGAAATTTTGGGGTATCTACAACATATGTAAAGCTGTAATAATTTTGCTTGAGACATTTGACTCCTTGACCAAAAAGTAAATTGAATGATGAACTAGTTCCAGGGGTCAATGGTTTTTAAAATAATAAGAAGTCTTATTTATAAAAAGCAAAATTATTTTTAATGTACATTGTACTCTAAAAGTTGGAAACAGCTCATTTATTAGGTTATAGGCAGAATCTAATTTATTCAATGAATGAAGTAAGGATTTGTTATTACAAATATAACAATCATCATCTAATCTTAAGATAACAATCACCTTCTAATTTTATCTTAGTATTCTTTTAAAATGTGAGGACTCCTTGTTCAGAAATGATGGAGATACAGATGCTTATAATTTATGATGCATTAGTCAGTGAAATGCCATGGCGCACTGTAGGTCTTCTGGGGTAGAATATTCTATTCCAAGACAGGAAAAACAAGATGGACCGAGGGAGGTGTCGTTTGTAAGTAAACCGCAGCCTGTAGATTGAGATTCACAGGATGCAGCTGAGAAGTTATTTGAAAATTGACATACCTTCCCCCACCATTAACTCCAATATTTTAATCCTATTGTTAAGATATAAAAAGTTAGAGAACAGACGACACCTGAAGGAGTCACGTGGGTTCTCAGGGCCGGCTAATGAGTTGGGCTCCTGTTCAAACTTACAGTGTTGCATGTCAGATTGATTCCTTAGGGGAGGAGAAAGAACTGATGTTCAGTTGATATATTTAGCGGATGTACTTACTAATCCACCTCTGATGACAGACATGGAGTCCCTTTTCTAAAAATGTCTAGCAAAGCTTCTTTAACTTATTAAAAGCTCCCATTATAGATCTCATTTCCTTTTGCTGTTTCAAACCTAACAAGTTATTAGGAAGCATTATTGTTTAAAATGTAGATAACATTAGAACTCCCTAGTTGCCAGAAAATGGTACTATGCCTCAGCGTCGTTTCAAAATCCCCGGTAACTACAGACGGTGTCATAGAAATTTTCATTAGAAATATATGTGCTAGCCGGGCGTGGTGGCACATGCTTATAATCCCATCATTTGGGAGGCTGAGACAGGAGGATCGCAGTTTGTGGACAGCCTCAGCTACTATTTAATGAGGCCCTTTGAACTCAGGAAGACCCTGTTTCAAAAAATAAAAAGACTGGAAAAAAAAACAGGGCTGGGATTGTAGCTCGGAGGTAGAATGCCCTTGGGTTCCATCCCCACTACTGCATATATGTATGTGTGTGTGTGCTAGGTAAGTTGTTTGTTTATGTTGATGTTTATGTTTATGTTTAAGGCATAAGAGTGGGGCCAATTTATCAATATTAATAAATCGTATGGCAGATGTATACCATTCTGTTAAAGGGGGCCCCAGACAACTGCTTAAGATTCCTTCCCCCTAATCCTCTCTGGGGTTAAGGTAGAGATAATTATTATAAAGTCACCTTTTGTTTTCTTGGATTTTATTTGTCCGTTTTTTGCAAGCACTGGGGATTGAACCCAGGAGTGCTCTACCCTCTACCACTGAGCTACACCCCCAGCCCTTGAGACAGGGCCTCCCTAAGTGGCCCAGGTTGGTCTTTAACTTGTGATCATTCCGCCTCAGCCTCCTGAGCTGCACCTGCCCCTGGCCAGAATCACCTTTTCTGACCATCATTAATAACTGCACGATTATTCATCCTTCTGCAGCCATTTACATGTAAACTGGCTAAAGGATAAAGCAAGAAATGAAATAGAAAACTCCCTTGTGGTCATGATTATCTCTATAAACTTTCTAAAATAAGCCATGCTCAATATTTATTTAAATATGCTTTTAAAATAGTTTACAAAAATGCATTTAGTACAGGATTATTTGTCTTCAATGTACTGTTGGGCTCATGGATCCAAGTCAAAAGTAATCTTGTGTTCTGTCCTTGCCCTGTTGCTTCCCAGATAACCCTGCCCTGTTCTGGTTCTCGAGGCACATCTCTCTGTGGGGCAGCATATCCTTCAACCTGGCCGTGTTCATCAACCTGGCCGTCGCTCTCTTCTACCCCTTTGGGGATGACGGGGATGAAGGCAAGTGCTCGTCTCTTTAAATGATAAGCGTCTTGAAGTTCTAAAAACCAATACTCCGAATAAATTAACTACCTGGGGCTTCAGAAATGAGGAAGCTTTCCTTGTTAATAGGTGAAATAGGTTCTTATATTCATTGGAAGTAAAGTATGAAAGTAAATATAGAGTAGTCAGAAAACTGTGATCAATAGAAATATTATTTTACAGAAAGCATAGCTATTAGAGCTGTATTATATACTGGAAAATGAAGTGATGAAAAATGTCATTATGTCTGCTTAATTATTATGATCCAAAGCATTTTTATACTGTATTATCTCGATTATGTAAATGAGTCTTATGTTGCAATATTGTAATTGTTTTAAATAATGACATATATTTTGCTCTCTTCATTTTCTGTCTTGTCTAAGGGTTTTGTAATGAATATGCATATACTGTAAAATTATTTTTAATTATATAATACCATATCATGGATAATAAATAGAAAACTAAATATTTATAATCTCAGCTTTAAAGGCACAGAATAAGACAGAATATACTAATAGAAAATAAAGGGAAGATGGCGACGGAGAAAAGCGGGGCTTGCGAGCCCCGCTAACAACCAATCTCTATTACCACAAAATCAGCGCCTTTCATAGCCAGAAAATACCATCAGCAGAGAAACAAAAAATGTAAATACAAGGGACAGAGAAAAAGAGGGCTGGAAAAAAGAGACACCAGAAAGAAACCAGACTGCAGTGCTGCAGCCGGAGCCGCTGCGCGAAGCGGCGTGCGCCATCTTCCCTTGTAGCACCAGGCTCCAGAGAGGAGGGGAACTCAGAACGGAGCTCAGAGCCGCAGAGGACATACGCCGGCCTCACGGCCGAGGACGCAGCAGCAGCACCTTACTGCCAGCGGCAGCGGCGAGTTCACCTGACGGCACCAGACCAACTCACTCAACAGCCCACCAGGCTCCAGAGAGGAAAGGCAGACAGCGAGCCAAGGGGAGCCGCTGCGGATCAGCCGGGTGGGATTCGGCAGATTTCTCGGTGCAAGGAGCATCTAAAACTCCCAGGGGCTGGGCTCAACACACCCTGCAGGGACTCAGAGCGGAGCTCAAAAACAGAAAAGAAGGCCAGGTGTGGTGGCGCATGCTTGTAATCCCCGCGCTTGGGAGGCGGAGACAGGAGGAAGCCAGCCGCGCTGGCGTAAGAGACCCTGTTTCAAAAATATAAAATAGGTCAGGGAGTGTAGCTCAGAGGTAGAAGGGCTTCCAGGAACCCCAGTACCACCAAAAAAAGAAAAGAAAAGAAAAGAAAAAAACAGAAAAGAAATACACCAGCCTCATGGCTGAGGGAGTAGCAGCAGCGCTATATTGTCACCGGCAGCGGCAGCAGCAAATTCACCGAGTCCACTACAGCTCCATCTGCGCACTCAACAACAGTGAGTCAAATTGTGGCCCCTAGAGGAGAAATCCCAGTACTGTACTCCCAGGGACTTGACCCAGTGGGGGAGTGGGGGTGGCAGAGATATCACACCATAGGAGAACACCCAACCTGGCATCCCCCATGGTCTAAAGCAGCCTCGATTGACTCCCTGGGTCTGAGACTCTGTGATATAACCCAGTAAAGGAGTAGTGGGGACTGAGATACCATAGACTTGAGATCCAGAGCACCTTAAGTGAAATCGTAGTGACCCAAGGGAAGAACCCAGAGAAGGCACAAACTTCCGAAATCATGGGAAAGAGGAATAACAATGGAGCAATGAATGCCCACAACCCCACAACATCAGAACCTGATAAAACAGAAACCCAGAGATTTCTAGAAGATCAAATCAGGAAAATAACTGTAGAAATAATAGAGGTGTTTTGAAAAGAATTCAGAGAGAGCCAAAAAGAAATAAAGGATGCAATTAATGAAGTAAAGGCCTCAATTCAAAGTACAAACAACCGATTAGACCACATGGAGAATAGAATCTCGCTATTAGAAGATGATCATTCAAAAAATGAACGCATAGTTTCTAATTTAGAAAAAAATATCTGACAGCAGGAATCTGACATTGAAGAAATATGGGCCCATTTTAAGAGAGCTAACCTAAGAATAATTGGAATAGAGGAGGGAAAAGAAGGTGAAACCAAAGGGATCAACAATCTCTTCAAGGAAGTAATAGAAAAATTTCCAAACATAGAGCAAGAGGTTGATACACAGGTCCAGGAAACTTATAGAACTCCCTTTAGACAGGATCGGAGAAGAGGATCCCCACGCCACATAATTGTCAAAATGACCAATGTGGAAGCCAAGCAGAGAATCTTAAAGGCAACAAAAACAAAGGGCCAAGTGACATTCAGAGGCAAATCAATTAGAATCACTCCAGACTTCCCAAACCAAGTCATGAGAGCCAGAAGGGCTTGGAGTAACATATTCCAAACTCTGAAAGAAAACAACTTCCAGCCAAAAATTTCCTACCCAGCAAAACTTTCTATCAAATTAGATGGGGAAATAAGAAGCTTCCACGACAAACAGAAACTGAAGGAATTTATGTCTTCAAAACCAGCACTAGAGAAAATACTCAAAGAGATTAACTACAAAGAAGAAATAGGTAACACACACCAGAACCAGAGAAACAAGATTTTCCATCCAACAGACAACTAAGATTAGTTATCTGTGGAGATTCATTATTTATGTTAGTCTTTTACCTATCTCTAAATTGTATTGTTTGCTTTTATTGTTGTTAATTTTTAGGATTTCTAGTTGGAATATTAATATACCTTCAGATATAGCATTTGGAAATATTTTATCCCATTCTATCAGTAACTTTTAACTCCGTTTACATTGTTCATTGTTTTTGGATATTTTTTTTATTTTTTAGGGAGTTTGTTTACCCTTCTGTTGCCTGTGCCATTGAAACCATATCCAAGAAATAACTGCCAATTTCAATGTTGTGAGGTTTTATGACCCAGATTTTCTTCTAAAAGTTTATAGTCTTAATATTTATTTATTTATTTATTTATTTATTTATTTATTTATTTATTTTTTGGTGGTACTGGGGTTCCTGGAAGCCCTTCTACCTCCGGGCTACACTCCCAGGCCTATTTTTTATACTTTTTTATTTGGAAACAGAGTCTCCTAAGCCAGTGCCCGCGGCTGGCTTCGAACCTGCGCGATCCTCCTGTCTCTGCCTCCCATGCGCGGGGATTACAAGCATGCGCCACCACGCCCGGCTATAGTCTTAATATTTATATTTAGGTTTTTTATCTATTTTGAGTTAATATTTGTATATGGTGTTAGGTAAGGGTCCAATTTCATTCTTTTTCATGTAATTATTATTTTTCAACAATATTTAGTTAAAAGATTACTATTTCTTACACCAAATGTTCATGGAAACCTTGTCAAAAATAACATGACAATATATGGAAGAATTTATCTCTAGGCTTTTATTTAACTTCAGTGGTTTATATATCTGCCTTTAGAACAGTACTACACTGTTTCAATTATTGTAGCTTTATATGGTTTGAAATCAGAAAATATACATCTTCTAGCTTTGTTCTTCTTCGAGATTGTTTTGGGTATCTAGAGTCCATATTCCATATCAGGATAGATTTTTTTCTGAAAAATAAATAAATGTATGATAGTTTCACCTAAAAAAAAAGAAAAAATATTCTTTGGTAAGAAAGAAAGCAAAAAGAAATACTGAAATATTATCGTTAAGTCATCAAAAGCTTGGTATCAGACAAATGAAACTGTTATGTGAGATTATCATCGTTAATATTGGATAAATTGCTATAATACTAGATGTCAACCACTAAGCCAAGCATGGGAAGGAGGGATGGGGAGGGAACGGGTTGGGGATCGGGTAGGGGCTAACTGGGCAATGTGTGGATGTATGTCTACAAAAGTATTATCTTTATACCATTATGATGTATGAATACAGTGCACCAATTAAAAAAATAGAAAAAAATACATAAAATAAATAAAATAAAATAAAAGATTCTAATTCTACCCTTATTACACCATTGCGAATAATTTTAACTTTCCTGTATCTTTTAATAAAATGATATAAAATGTAAAAAAAAGAAAATAAAGGATATTAGCTATGACATTAATATTGTTAAACTAATATTGCATAAGGTTTTACAAAGGCAAAGGAGAGGGAAATTATACTCTTTTCAATTAAATACAGTAGAAATATGCTGAGGGGTAGGACTTAGGAAACTATGTTTTGTTTAAGTTGGCAGAGTACATGGGAAAATATAAGCATGAGATAGAGTCAGGGAAATACCTTTGGAATGAGCACTGTTGCAAGGTAAATAGCACACTAGCACAGGAGGCCAGGTGGGAAGGTGCTACCAAGAGAGCAACAGGTATTTGAGCCTACTTCAGATCAGTTAGAGGTGGACAGGAACATAAATGGGAGTCCACAAGTAGTTTTCTTATTTTGCAAGTCCATGACAAGTAACACAGATTCTTTACCTGCAACTTGAGTGGTCATAAAAAAGTTTGCTCTTTTGGGAGGCTTGCTAATGATAGGACAGTATTTGGTAACGGAATGGGTGCATGTGTTAAATATCAGTGGAGAATGTAGCCAATATTTGGTTATCTCTTGTGCTCCAGGATGGGGAAACAGCTTTCTCTTTTGTACTTCTTTAGTGATGGTCTTGGCACAGAACAATGTAACTCGTATGAAGAGAGATGCCCAGCATGAACTTATAAATTAATACCAGCTACATGTAGAAGACTGAGTATAGAGGGCAGAAACCAAGTCTGTAGGAGCTTAAAGTCTTAGAGATGGAGACAATTTTGTCAGTCATCTAATATCAAATCTCCATTTGACAGAGGAAGAGATAGAAGCCCAGAGAGGCAAAATATGGCAGATCTCAAAGTGGAAGACTCTTGCAGGGTTTGGGGGCACAGGCCTGTAATCCCAGTATTTGGGAGGCTAACACAGGAGGATTGCAGGTTCAAGACCTCAGTAACTTAGACTCTCAGCAACCAGCAAGACCCTATTTCAAAAAAAAAAAAAAAAAGTAAATAGGGCTGAGATATAGCTTAG
Organism: Muscardinus avellanarius; assembly: GCF_963383645.1. Lineage (NCBI taxonomy): Eukaryota > Metazoa > Chordata > Mammalia > Rodentia > Gliridae > Muscardinus > Muscardinus avellanarius. Next base: position 90,923,793 of record NC_137797.1, read on the forward strand.
AGGTAGAATGTTCCTGGGTTCAGTCCCCACAGTACCAAACCATACCAACCAACCAACCAACCAAAATTCAGAGTAGAAAGCTAAACCTTTTGTTTCTAATCTAGAGTCTTTCTTCAGGGGTGACTGGATTAGAAGCATAGATCTAGCAGGTGCTCCTTCATGCATGATCTGATTTTTCCCTGGATTCATTTCAGGGTGGCCCTCACTTGGCCACCAGAGACAAGGTGGGCAGCCGCTACTGCCACCTATTGCACATGAAATATGGTGGTAATGGGAAATGCCACCTGCTTGTTGTTCCTTACCCATTCAGGAGAAAGCAGAACACCTGATGCATTTTTAATACTGACCTGACTAGTAGTTAGAACATTGCTATTGACAATAGTAACAGCAGCTGACATTGTTTATCATTTAGACTGGGTCAGGCGAAACGCTAGGTACTTTACATACACGGTTTCACTTAACCTTTCTGACAAACCTTCATTCTGTGGATGAAGAAGCTGAGGTTTTAGATTGGCCTAATAATTCAGAGTCTAAAGGTACCTGTTTTTAAATAGGCTTACCAGATGTTGCTGATATGCCTAGTCTTTGAAAAAGGATTTTAAAACTTTGAGTATAGGAGGACTTGGAGTCAGTCTCCTGCCTCCAAAAGAAACAGAACTAACAAACACAAGACAAGAAAAATGGTGCCCTACCTTCAGGTGCAATGCAAGCTTTACTCTTGAAAAAGGACTCTGGAATAGAAACAAATGGTAGTAACCAGTCTACTCGGAGGCTCAGCCTCAAAATACCTGAGTGTGGGGGTTTGGCATTTCAGAGGGAAGGAACGACATAGAACCCCAAGATGTGTTTGGGCTGTCAGATTCTAGTCTGGATGAGTTGTTTAATTTTAACTCTACAAATAAGGTTAAAGGTTTGCCCAGGGCTAGCTCAGTCTCTAAATCTGGGCTTTGCACTCTACACAGCTAAGAAGGCTGAGGAAAGGAGGCCAGGCCTGATAAGTACACTGGGCCATCAGCACTGTCTGGAGAAGGGAACTTCTGTGCTGCTGGGTGAGAGAGCTTTGATACTAGGGTTTTTCAAACAGGCTGAATGACTACTGCCTGCGAGCACTTTGAAGTCATTTAAAGATAGATTATATGACCATTAAAATGCCTCTAAGAAGCGCTTAAAAATAATGGGGGGTAGCATATAAGAACACAGGACTGAACTGGAAAGGCCTCCCTATAGCCAAATCTGAGAGAATAGTTGTTGACAGCAACATAAATACAGAATAAAACAAGAATCCAGGAATCCACATTGACAGCAAGGGAAGCTGTCTTTATAATAATATTCCAGTTAATAAGATACAGAAGGAATGATGGAAGTGGAGAATCGCCATTTTACAGACATCACAAGTAGTGAGAAACATCAGTAGATGCTAAAATTAAGGGGTGGTTGATTGTATGACAAAAATATTAAAACAGGACATTGACATATTATTAAAGTATCTTCTCACAATGTACTTACCAAGAACAAAAGGGAAAGTAGTGACTTCGGAAAAGGTTTTTTTTGTGAGTGTGTGTGTGTGTGTGTCTGTGTGTGTGTGTGTGTCTGTGTGTGTTACTGGTGATACAACCCAGTGGCCTTCTACCTCTGGGCTATACCCCCAACCCTATTTTTCATTTGAAAACAGGGTCTCATAAGTTGCTGAGGGCCCCACTAAGTTGCTGAGACTGACTTTGAACCTGTGATCCTTCTGTCTCAGCCTCCCAAGTCCTGGAATTATAGGCATGTACCACCATGCCTGGCTAAGCAATGATTTTATTTTTATTTATTTATTTATTTTATTTATTTTTTGTGGGTGTGGGAATGGAACTCAGGGGCATTTGACCTCTGAGCTACACCCCCAACCCTATTTTTTATTCTTCATTTTGAAACAGGGTCTCACTAAGTTGCGGTGGGCCTCACTAAGTAGCTGAGGCTGCCCATGAACCGCAATCCTCCGGTCTCAGCCTCCCGAATGCAGGGATTACAAGTGTGTGCCAGCACGCCCAGCTTAAGTAATGATTTTAAAGTGGAGAAATCACTTTAACTAAGTAACTTAGCCAGTAATGAGGCACAGAAACACCATAGCTTCCCATACAATGCACTAACAGGGATGTAACATTATTTGCCAAAAATAAAAAAACTGAGGAATTCTCAGTCAAACTTCAAATAAGGGACATTTTATAAAATAATTGGCCAGTATGCCTCAGATGTATTAGGCTTACTAAACACAAAGATTAAAGAACTGTCAGAACTAAGACTAAAGAAATGTGACAACTAAATGCAATGTGTGATTCTGGCTTAGAAAAAGGACATTAATTGGGCAATTGACCAACTTTGGTTAGACATATAAGATAAAAATGACCTATCAGTGTTGATTTCTTGATAGTGATCATTGTAATGTGGTTCAGTAGAGTGTTGACATTTGGGGAATCTAGGTGAAGGAAATATGGGATTCTTTGGGTATTATTTTCTCAACTGTTATATAAGACATAAGGAGTTTTAAAATAAAGTGTAAAAAAAATATATTGTACCCAATCCTGAGGTTCCATAATTCTGGACATAAACGTTTATCATGAAATCACCTAGTAAATCTTGAGCCAAAGAAAACCCTCTGGTTAGCATGTGCCTCCCTTTCCAACCCCAGACCGTAAGAGCTGCTGTTTCAGGCCACAGAGACTAAGGCGGCAGTGAGGGCTGGGGGCTGGTACAGGGAGTGGGCCGCCTGTGCTTTCTCCATGTGTATTTTCCAGCCTGATTACCCCTGAACTACTGGGGATATTTTGTGCACCAAGTCCGGTTTGCACTTGGCTTACAATATTAACTGAGAGAAAAGTGTCCCCTTTTACCAGAGGCGCTGGTGTACACTAATTAAAGGGAGATATTAAAGGGGAGATGATTCTGGGAGGACCAGCTTGGTGGGCACCCTCCATCCTCTACCACAGATAGAGAATCTCCTTTCATTGTCAGGCTGACATGGCAGATGTTGATGCTGGAGAGTCTCCTACATGTCTGTGTCGAAATTGAAGGTGGCCACGCTGACTCTGCCCTGGACTGCATTTGGCAAAAGTTGGTTCATCACAACTGATGCCACAGGAATGGCTTACACCACATAATGCATGTGATTTAAAAAATATAACATCTACATAGATGTACACATATGTATATGTGTTCCTATTTCAGCTATAACTCCTTTTTTTTTCCCTGCAAGTGCTTTGTGTTAAAGAAAATAAGTTCCTGAAGGTGATTTCAACACATTCCACTTAATAAGCACCGATAGGGTACCACCATGAGCCAGGCACCATGATAGGCCCTAGAAACTCAGAGATTAGTAAAGCCAGCCTTGTCCTCAAGGAGCTCGTGGTCTGGTTAAAGCACAAAGAGATGAGAAAAGGAAGAGGACCATCCACGGAGTGTGGATGGATGTCTCCCTTCACTGGACAGGGGTTGGAGAAATGGGAGAGTCTTATGGGGCTACGTGGGAGGAAGGGGATGGAGAAAGACCAAGCAGTACGAAACAGCATGATCTATACAGGAAACTATACACAAATCAGCATGAGGTAGTTAGCAGAGTTCCATTATGTGAACTGAATTGAGGTTTCCAATTTTGCTGCCTGAATTTTCTTTTATGAAGGATAAACCTTCTACTTTCTAAGATTTAAAAATGTATAGAGGGTTTCTAAAAATATTTTTCCATTACAAATATAATACATGCTCATTGTAGAAAATTGGTAGAAATATAAAGTATTAAGGAGAGAAAATATTCCCCTCATAGTGGGTAAGGATGGGTATTGAAAACCTGTACTACCTGCTCTTTTTCAGAGATTTTAATTCCTTTTTTTAGCACTGAATCTTCAGATAGAAAGCAAAATGATCATTCTTGCAGAGGATAATTACAGATATCATTGTCAATTAATTGTTATTTTAAGTAACTTAAGTTTACTTATTCATTCCACAAAGATATATTTAGCATTCAACTATGAACAAGGTACTGTGCTAGACACACTTGGAGTTCTTCCTATAAAGGGATCAAACACCCAATTTTTAGAGTATGACTCTTATTTCTTATATAATCAGAAAGAAATCTCAGCAAGCCTGGTACCGTCTAGGGAAGAGTAAAGGTGTAGTAAACTTATCAGGCACTAGTGACAATCAAATCTAGGACCTCTGGGATGTCACACCAAGACATTACTCAGGACCTCTGGGATGTCACACCAAGACATTACTCATGACCTATACTGAAGAGTCATTATGATTGACAGGAAGTTGTTAAATGTGCCTTGAAAGTGGTGGCGGTTTTAATACGTACTTGAAAGTGAAGCTTCAGAAGCTGGAGAATTGATAACTGGACACTTAATGACTTACTCAAAACAAACTCACAGAGTGTATTTTTGTTTATTTACTTAATTAGGTTTATTTATTGCTGCGAGACAGGCCCTGAGTGTGCATGCCAGTGGAGGCCATTTCCCTATGAACATAAGAGGACACGGGGCATTTTTCCCTCTATGGATCTGAGATTTGTGAAGTCAAGGCAGGTGGTATCCAGGCTCTATTTTGGTAGACCTGGAGTGTTTACAAGCTGATATAAAAATAAACATGAGAAGGATATCCATTTTGTTAGCATTGCCAGAGAAAAGAAATTGAAGGCAACTTTCAGAGCTGCTTAACAACCCTTTTATTTTCTCACTCCTGTTAATCTGATATCATAAATTTGGTGATGGGGGCTGATCAGATCTCTCTTACCAAACTTTCTCATTATTGTTTGCTTAAAAAATGTATTAGTCCATGTTGTGTTGTTATAACAAAATAGCCTAATACTGGGCACTTTGTAAAGAAAGTGGTTTATTTAGCTCACAGTTTTGGAGGCTTACAGACCCTGACTGGGTGGCCTTATCTGTTCTTCCCATGGAAAGAGCCCTTCTGGTTATACCACAACTCGATAGCAAAGTTCAAAGGGAAACAGCTCTGTGTACAAGGGACCTTGCAAGCAGGGCAGCCTTGCTTTGTAACTACTTGCTTTTGAGAAAAATATCTGGGTCCTACAATCGGCACATCAATTTCTTCTGAGGGTGGCACCTCCATGATCGAACTACTGTGTAGTTGGCCCCACCTCTTCAAGATTTCCTTCACCTTGACATCGTCACACTGGGGACCAAGCTTCCAGCATTGCAGGTCTTTAGGGAACACACTTAAGCCATATCTGAACCATAACTGGAGAGAGCACAAAAAAAGCAAACAAGCAATTAAACTAGGGCTGCTCACTGTCTGATGTTTTTGTTTGTTGTGGATATCTGTTAGGGTTTGGGTGTGGACTGTCCCCTCAAGGGTGGCATGTTGAATCCTGGTACCTGGGGCAGCAGTGTTCAGAAGTGGAGCTTTGGGGGAAGCCATTGGAGCATGTGAGCTCTGATGTCATCAGTGGTTAATAATTTGGTAACATTGTTGACAGATGGGACCTAGTTTGAAGGAGTAGGTCCTGGGGCATGCCCTTCTGGCTGTATCTTGTTTCCAGCCTCCTCCCTCTCTCTGTCTCTCCAGTGCCTCCTGTCCACCCTGAGGTGAGTAGCTGGTTTTCTCTGCCAGGCCCATTCACCAGGATGTTCTGCCTCACTCGGGCTCAAAGTGATGGAGCTGACTGACCTGGGACTGGACCCTCTGAACCCATGGACCAGAACAGTCTTTTCTCCTTTAAGTTGTTCATGTCAGGTCTTTTGGTGGCAGTGGTGAAAAGCTGGCTAACACAGCATCCTGCAATCTATTTTTAATATTAGCACTCACTATGAACTAAAGTCTATATAGAATTCATTAAAGAAACCCAGCCAATCCCAGGGTTTCCATGATAGAACATAAACTTTGCACACCAAAGCAGTCAAGGTATTCTGCATACAGAAGTGAGTTTCATAAATAATAAAAACAGGCATGGCCAAAGGAATAAGAACGCTGTGGAGTATTTGTCAAAAAAAAGTTGTGGGAAATCTCTTGGATGGCTGTTTCCCCTTTAATGATGTCATCCTGCAGATCCTCAAACATGGGTTTGTGATCCCAGAGCATATCCAATTAGCCCAAGAATATATCTCCTTAATTTACTTCTGCAGACACAGCACACATGGCCTGGGGGGGGGGCAGGGTTGCTTGATTCTGCATATCAGTGAAAAATGTCATTGGATTGTACTTCCTTTAAAAAAATACTTTTAAACTCTTTGTGGACAGTTTCTAAGACATTTTGTTTGTAATGGAGTTCATCTCTAAAACATCTGGAACTTTTATTTTCTGATGATTAAATAGTTTAACATGTTTTTTTTAACAACTAAACTGACCTCATACCCCGCACTCACACATAGATATGTGTATGTGGGTTTTAACAGTTAAAGCTTATCTCTATTTCATAAAAACCAGGTATTCTACATATTGTACTCTTTAGAGGAATCTGTACTATAGAAGCTTAATAGAATGCATGCCTGATTTCACCTGATAATGAAAGTTAGAGCTATACCTGTAATGGTCACTAATCATAAATTCTGAATTAAAGTTTCCAAGTGAGATGCATTTATCAAAAGCATTTAGCAAATCTCTCCCACAGGAGAGAGAGATGAACAATTCTGACTTAATGGAAGGGGCATTAATTAGTAGGTATTTAAGTAGCCTGAAATGAATCCTAAACTTTCTGGAGATGTAATAATGAGTAATCTGTTCAAAGACATTTCTTTGGAATATTGAACGTAGAGAGTAGGGAGGGTTGTTTTGAAATCCAGTGCATTATAGCTTGACTTGATAGGGAGTCTAAAGGAGATCAGCAAATACTTTACAGCATTTTCCAGATTTGTTATCACTAAAAATAAACTTCTGAATTTTGCAGGTACCCTTTCTCCACTCTTCTCAGTCCTTCTTTGGATAGCAGTTGCGGTCTGTACATCTATGCTGTTCTTCTTCTCCAAGCCTGTGGGTATTCGGCCATTTCTTGTGTCAGTAATGCTCAGATCAATATATACTATAGGTCTGGGGCCTACATTAATACTTCTTGGTGCAGCTAATGTAAGTACTTTTCTTGGCTTTGTATTGTAATAGAATTAATTAATTAATTAAATACAAACTATAACTAAATGCATTCATTCATGTAGACCAAATGAATTCTAATATATTGTGAATCTAAATTAACCAGAGCATAATTTGTGCATTCTTTATTTGATTTAGAGAGAAAGAAAAAAAAAATGGCGAGTCAAAAGTTATTATATTTAAGGAGGTGGCATTTGGGCTATGACCCAGTTCTGCTATCAATTTAATATAATCCAATTTTAATGCCTTCTGCATCCTATACCCACAGCAATTGACAAAAAAATGACTCTGAACCACAGTTAACATCCTAAAGTGACTTCTAAATCATCCAAGAAAGATTAAGTTATATTCAGTAGAATTTAAGAAGTGAGCACTTTTTTTTCAAATGACCTAAGAAAAAGGGTTGCTGTCTGAGAAAATATGAAATTGGTCTCCTTTTATGTGAACAAATCCTATAAACTTGTAAAAGGCACAGATGAGCTTAATATTTTTTTTCACCAAAGTTTGAAATACTAGAACAAGGGAACACATTTTGAAATTTTAGTTAGGTAAGTTCAGGATAGGTGAGCTAGAGTACTATTTCAAAAAGCCAGCAAGACATATTTATATAAATAACCTTACTCAAGAAATTAAATTTTAAATGGACTCAATGTCGGCTTGTTCAAGGAAAAGCCATAAAGAGATATTAACAAAAAGTAAATCATCAGGTTGATGAAATACCAAAGGGGCAGACAAGCACATAAATATTGTTAATGTATCTACTGGATTCCAAAGGCACTTTCTATGTCTTTTACTGGGCTTCTAACATAATGGCTTGTATTCTGGTATCTGTATCTAGGACTTATCTCCCCTACTACATTATATAGTTCTTAAGGATAGTCATTGACCATTCAATATCTGGGACAGTCTAGAAATTCAGTAAGTAGTTCTTGAATCAAATAATTATTGAATGAATGGAAATCTTTGTATTTTTATACATTTACAGTATCTCACATATAAAATATGTAGCAGGTTTTATTAAAAATGAATAAATAAAATGGTTAACCAAACTTCAGAGAATTATAAAGCTGAGCTAAATATGACCAATTCTGTTTTTGTAGTTTTTACATCTATTTTAATACAATTCTTTAAAAATTATAGAATTTTACTTCTGAGAGTTCCCGGTTAACTAGAACAGTCTAGCAACCAAATAACTGATCTTCAACAATTGTTAATAAAGGAAAGTGTGTTATACCTATAAAGGAGTCTATCAGCCAAGAATTTGGTGCTGTGCTAAATATGTATTCTGTAAGCTTCTCACGGGCAAAACTCACATTCAGATATACAATCTTACTCTCCTTCATTCCTCCCATTTTCTATTTTTCTCTATCTTCATACTTGGTATGTGAACATTAAAAAATGTTTACTTGAAGCCAGGCATGGTGGTGCACGCTTGTAATCCCAGTACTTGGGAGGCTGAGACAGGAGGATCGCAGGTTCATGGACAGCCTCAGCTACTTAGTGAGGCCCTCTGCAACTTAGTGAGACCCTGTTTAAAAATAAAGTATAAAAAATAGGGCTGGGGGTGTAGCTCAGAGGTAGAATGCACATCTTCTGGGTTCAATCTCCAGTACCACAAAAAAGTAAAAAATAAAAAAAATGATGGTTACATGAACTAAACTTGTACTTTCAACAATTTGGAACTAGACAAATTTGCAATATTACCAACCAAGTGCATTAGAGAATCTTCATGAATGTGTAACTTTTCTAAGCCTATGTGTTTGGTTTATTTTTTTAAACCATGTTGGATATGAAATCATATTATTTGAAGAAACAAATAATTTTCAAATAAACTGGTAACTGTTTCTCAGTAAGACACTAGACAGAGTTGGGCCAAAAATAATATTCATTTGATCCTCTGTTTTTGATAGTAGAGGCTAAATATACCAAGAGGTAGAGAACTTGGTTCTTGCCACCCGGAAGTTTATGTGCCAGATTCACTAATTTGCATTCTTTTTATCTTCAGATCAATAATGTGTAAAGAGATAAGGACTAACTTTCTGATTATTGGGGTAACCTAGAAGCATTTGGAATATTTTTTCTCCCTCCTGGGACAGTATAAAAAGACAATTTTTACTTGGCTTGGTGAGAATAATTCATCATAGCAAAAGGCCATTCATATGAAAGGCAAATGTCATACTTTGGTTTCTTTATGGGAAAGAATCAACATGTAGACACATCTGATTACACAAATCTCTTTGTACTATAATAGCCTTCACAGCATAATACATGTATCTACAGCCAAGTGATACATTGCCATGTCCACCACTTCAGTGCATTTGGTCCAAAGAGTATTGATTTGGGACAAATTCAATAGAAAAATTGTAACCTAAATATTGTAGATGTTGGTAGAAAGGTCTTTATCTGCAATTTTAACATATGGACTAAAAATATTTTTGTAAATATAAATAATAATCAACTTTAACTTTTAACATCAAAAGTTTATTATAAAATTGTCTCTGACTTATAACTACTCAGAAGGCAGGAAATATGTCAAAATGAAAACATAATTTGGTTCCTGTACACTTTAAGTTTAAATATTTTATTTAGCTAATATTTTACTTATTAGCTTAATTTATACTTACACCTTTGCATTGTGTAACAAATTAGACTATAAATGCTAAAATTATAGGTATCAGAAACAGGAAAAACAGAAGAAGATATCTACCTGCCAGTTTATCCTTGATGGGAATCAGAATCCTAAACTTTTTTTTTTTTGGTGGTACTGGGGTTCCCAGAAGCCCTTCTGCCTCCGGGATACACTCCCACGGGCTACACTCCCAGACCTATTTTTTACTTTTTTATGTGGAAACAGGGTCTATTAAGTCAGCGCAGCTGGCTTTGAACCTGCGCGATCCTCCTGTCTCCGCCACCATGCCTGGCTAGAATTCTAAACTTTAAGGCAAGCCCCTGGATTTCATTCTTCCCTTCAGTGAGAGGACGATATTATGGCTAATCTATCCTTACCAGGCTGTTTAGACCAATTGAGAAGGTTAGAGTGGAAAATTAAGAAAAGAAAAGTAACAATGATGCTGATACAGTAGCAACAGTGGCTGCAATGTACCCACCATCTAATATGTGAAACAGTACTGAATCATAAAACATTGCTATCTTGAGTGTAAAGTGGTGGTGTTTTGATTCAGAGTTGTTTCGGAACTCTACTTTTTGCAGTACTTAGCAAATGCAGAATTTTTTCTTCCTTTCTCTTTTTAGAAAAAGAACCAAGTGGGAGAAAAAAATATTAACTTGTATGCTGAACTCTTAGTATTACTAGTTGATGTTTATTCTGGGGCTTTGTTTTATCATTTTTCCTCATTTCTAAAAATGGAAGTTTGTTCTATATTTCAAGTAGCTTATCTTATCACAGGAATTATCCCAATATTTGAGATGTTTCGAGAATTCTAATTGTTTTTCTATGATACAGAGCACTCAGTACAGTGGCCTTCCTATCCACTGAACTGCATTTTTAGTTAATGGTCACATATATCAATATACTTTTCTGAAAAATATAAATAATTACTTAGAAATTTAGAATCATTTAATATTTTTTATTCCAAAATTGTTTGTAAAATTGATTTTAATAATTATTTCTGTTCCTGTGTTTGTTGTATAATGTTTAACCACTTCTAATTTTGGGGGCAGTAATGGGGTTGGAACCCAGGGGCATTCTACCTCCGAGCTATGTCCCAGCCCCATTTTTTATTCTTTATTTTGAAACTGGGTCTCACTGAGTTGCAAGGGCCTCACTAAGTAGCTGAGGCTGTCCTTGAACCCGGATCCTCGTGTCTCAGCCTCCCAAGTACTAGGATTACAAGTGTGCACTACCATGCCTCGCTACCACTTCTAATTTTTAAGTGTGTGTGTGTGTGTGTGTGTGTGTGTGTGTGTGTGTGTGTGTGTGTGTTTTACTGGGGACTGAATCCAAAGGCATTCTACCTCTGAGCTATACCCCCAGCTCTTTTTATTTTTGTTTTGAAGCATGGTGTCACTAAGTTGCTGAGGGCCTTACTAGGTTGCTGAGATTCCTTGAAACTGCGATCCCCCTGTTTCAGCCTCCCAAGTACTGGGATTGTAGGCATGAGCTACCAAATGGCTTTTCTTTAGATTTTTAAATGAAAATAATAATACAGTAAATATCAGTAAAAGGTCTTTTAACATTCTGTACAAATGTTCTGTACAGTGTTATTTTTTCTTTTCCAATAAATGCCTAGAAATATGTAATTTTTAAATGGTATTTATACCTAGAAATATGTAATTTTGAAAATGGTATTTGCACTGCCTTTCTCACAGTAATTTGTAATGTGGAAATGTTTCTTTATGCTACAACTTAGTCTCACCATTCTGCAGAAAGGAGAAGCAAGTGGAGTTTAGTAGACAATCATTTAACAATAAGCTGGGGATGGGAGCGTGTGGGGGGCGGAGGCCCGAGGATCGCGGTGCGCCATAGCCTCAGTGCTCAGGGAGGCCCTGCTTCAAAATGAAGAATAAAGCCGGGGTGGTGGCGCATGCTTGTAATCCCCGCACTTGGGAGGCAGAGACAGGAGGATCGTGCAGGTTCGAAGCCAGCCTCTCTGGCTTAAGAGACCCTGTTTCCAAATAAAAAAATATTTTAAAAAAATAGGTCTGGGAGTGTAGCCTGAAAGTAGAAGGGTTTCCAGGAACCCCAGTACCACCAAAAAAAAAAGAAAAAAAGAAAGAAAGAAAGAAAGGAAGAAAGAAAGAAAGAAAGAAAGAAAGAAAGAAAGAAAGAAAGAAAGAAAGAAAAGAATAAGAAAGAAAGAATAAAAAATAGGGCAGGAGCTGTGGCTCAGAGATAGAATGCCCCTGGGTTCCATTCCCAGTACTGCAAATAAGTAAACAAACAAACAAACTAACAAACTAAACCAGAGTGTCCAAATTTAATAGCGTCATATTCTCAGAGAATTATCTGTAGATTTTCTGGGAGGTCTCATTACTGTGAATCTATAATGTTGAATTTTACCATATGTTCACTTAACATATACAAATTCAGTTATACATTCTGAGTCCAAACTTTCATATTCATTATCTCTCCTTCCCCCTTTTCCCCTCTCCTCTCTCTCTTTCTTACATACACACACATATTTTTATAGTATACCCCTATTTCTAGTATTTAATTGCAAAAACTCAAACCTTGATTCAGTGTTGTTAACTTTAGTGAGGGATGTTACTATTGACATCACCTGAGTTTTGCTGGTAATTTAAAAGATGTCTAGGGGGACTTTAACTGAGTGCCAACTATGCCCTACATATTGACCTTAGAACCTCATCCTTCCTAACATGTAACTCTATTAAAGTGGAGATTTTTTAAATCAGAATTATCTTTTTTCAATAAGAGAATTATTTACATGGTTGATAAAGTATGGCAATACAGTTGAAAGTAATAAATTCAATTCCACCTTTCAATAAATAAGTGGATGACCCTTTTTTGCATTCCACAATTTATTCCTGGAATATAGGTCATGTTCCCCCATAGGAACAATGTAAGATGGGCATAGAATTCTTTATCAGGAGCAGAGTACCAAATAAGACCAAAAGAATAACGTCAAATGAAGACATACATTTCTGTCATCACACAAGACAGTAAAATGTAAAGGACAGCCCATAGGATGCTAGGCCCCCCAACTCTAGGCAGTTCATTGAGGAAGCAAAGTCCTGGGGGACAGGAGAATGGACCAACGCAGAGAGTCAGTGCAGGGCCACAGCTGCAGCCCATCTGGCCCAGCTTCTAATACAGCGACTTCCCACCGTGTTGCAGAGATAAAAGTCCTGCAGACACTTAGCCACAAACTGTAAAGTAGATATGAAGATGTTAATTTACTGTAAAGTAGATATGGAGATGTTACTTGACTGTATAATTTATTCATCTAATTAAATTAATGATATTTCATTAGTATACATTAGTTAACAAGTGAACATTAATGTTGCTTTTGTTTTTAGGAGACCTATTCATAAATCATCTGGGTGGTATCTAACTTTTTTTAACTTTATACTGGCGACGGAACCCAGGGGATTTCTACCTTTGGGCTACACTCCCATGTTTCTGCAGCTTCTTTATTTCTCCACATATATTCTCAGCTTTCTTGGAAAATGCACTATGAAACAATTTACAAATTTTATCATACATAAGAAGTCAGAGTTCACCTTCTTTCCTACCTACATAATTTATTCTTCTAATTATTTCTGCTTGGTATGAACTCCAAGGTGTGAGGATATGATTTCTGATCCCTGCAGAAATCGGTGGATGTCAGGGCTGTACCAGCTTCCCTTCACGCCAGATCTAGTCCAGAAAACAGAAACTATCACCAAGCTCTAGATCAAGGTTCAAAAACAAAGCAAGAACTCTGGAAGCGAAGCAAATCTTTACTTTTTATGTGAAATATGGCAGAATACCTGTTAAGCAGAAATATGTCCTTGCTTTCGCATTACTTGAGAACCAAAATGTATCACTCTTTTTTGAGAATTTAAAATCAATGTATTGGTGTATAGGGCTTATAAATTTTTTCTCAAATAATTTTTATTATTTAATTTAGTGAATGAGAGATGAGAAACAATATAAATGACTTGTCTTAGTTACATTGTTCATTCTGCAAAGTCATGATTTCAATTTTTATTATTTCAGTTTTTAATTTTATTTTATAGAATTTATTTCTGTATTATACCAATGAGATATAGTGGGTGACTTGATAGATATTAGGAATTTAAACAATTTTCATTCAAAATAATTTAAAGAGTAACTAATATTATTTTGATGATTTTGTTTTCATCAATCACATGAATGTTTATAGTCAAATAGTTCATGTGGATCAACATCTTACATAAATATATTCCTGGTGGGTTTTTGCTTGTTTTGGGGTACTGATGACTGATGCCGGGGCATTCTATCTCTGAACTATATCCCCAGCCCTTTTTAATTTTTGTTTTTGAAATGGGGTTTTGAGGTTGTTGAGACTCACTAAGTTGCTGAGGCTAGCCTAGGTCCCATGATCCTCCTGGCTCAGCCTCCCAAGTTCTGGAATTACAGGCATAAGCCACCATGCCTGACTTCCTGGACTATTTAATAATGGCTCTTTATAATGTCATTCCTGTTCTTGAGCAGGAATAAATATAGACTTCCATTATGCTATAACTATTTTTAGTAACTGTAAACTATTGATGATAAAACACTAAACATCCTGTTTGACATTATTAAAATTGGTAACAAGATGGTGAAAGAAGCGATCACATCAATTATTGAGAGGGCAGTCAGCTGGGAGGCATTTTAGGGAAGATTTGCCCATTTTAGCTGCTGCGTTATTGACATGTTTGGCCCTTCACAACATGCAATAACAGCCTCATTTCATCTCCATTGATTTGGGCTCCAAGAAGTTGAAGGAGACATTTTTTTCCACCCTCCCAAATTTCTGTTCTGCCTCAAAGTGTTATTTTCTTTCTTTTTTATATTATTTAAAGTCACCCCATGAGGTGATTCTGCACATATATTTACATGAAAAAGTCAACAGCATTGCAAAGAGCAGCCTTTTCCCCCAAAGTTGTTTGGACACTTAAAGGGAAATATGGTTCCATTAGATACTGTAAAGAAGCCAGGCAACAGTGAGGAAGAACAAACTGTGGATTGCAAGTCTGCACTTGTTCCTTATTGACCAGGAGGCAAAGTTGGCTCCATCTTCTACATAATGCAGTGAGTCTAGAACCAAGCAGATGGCACTGTTTATGATAACTGCTGTCTTTATAATTCATCACCCAAATCATTGTAATTGTTAAAGAATCTCAGCATAATTTCTACATTCCAGTTATACCACAAAAGCCAATATTAAAAATAGCATAAATATAAATACACTACATAGAGAAATAGTAAACATTATAAAATTCTTATTGAATTGTTACCGCACAAATGTCTTAGGAAATAAATATGTGCATTATGTTTATTTTATCCCAGGTGCATAAGTATGTGCTTATTTAACATATATATATATATATATAAAATAAATTAAATACAAAAATACCTTTGTGACTTACTTGTTTAAAATAATAACAGTAGAGAAAGTTCAAGATTAAAAAAAACTCAAAGACAGATTTCTGCATATTTTCTGAAAAAAAAAATATTTCCACTGGGAATGGAACCCAGGGGCTTTCTATCTCTGGGCTACACTCCCAGACCTATTTTATATTTTATTTGGAAACAGGGTCTCTCTAAGTTGCTGAGAGCCTCACTAAGTAGCTGAGGCTGGCTTCAAAACTGTGCAATCCTCCTGTCTCAGCCTCCCAACTACTGGGATTATAAGCGTGCGCCACCACACCTGGCTTGAAAATATTTTTTATTATGTCTTTAACATAATGAAACATATATTGCTTTTAATATAAAAATATGATAAAAGTAATAAAAAAGAGTCATGTACTAATTTATTCAAATGAATCATATCATTTAGTCCTCTGAAGTCCTTATAGTTCATAGTTAATGAACTAGGTTTTACAGTAGTAAGGAAGAGCCAGAATTTGAATTTAGGTCTGTCTTGATTGCATAGCTAGGTCTCTTAATCATTCTTTCTTCTGGAACTGTAAGGGATGCAAGTTTGCATGTATTATATTTATATGGAGATTTGTAGTGAGAAATCATGCAAGACAATCATAGGCTTTGTGAGTAACAGTTTTTGTCCGTGTCCTGCTATGTATGTATGTGAGTTTCAGAATAAATAAGACATTAATGTCTAATCTTTCTCTCCATTTAGCTTTGTAATAAAATAGTATTTCTGGTGAGTTTTGTTGGAAATCGTGGCACGTTCACTCGAGGGTACCGTGCGGTCATCCTGGATATGGCCTTTCTCTATCACGTAGCCTATGTCCTGGTTTGCATGCTGGGCCTCTTTGTCCACGAATTCTTCTATAGCTTCCTGGTGAGTACATCTTTACATGGACAATCACTGCTGAAAAAAATATACAATGCTTCTGCTGCTTATAACTTCTTTTTTGATTTTTTTTAAAAAGCAGGGCCTGACATTTAGGACAAATTATGCTATTTTTAGAATTTTCTAGGAAAGGTGTGACATATCATTTTTAGTTACTTTTTCTGCAAAACCACAAAGGTGGTAGACTTTTTGCTTTCCTCTCTGAGAACCAACCAGCCATCTTAACCTACCTCGTAATGCAGGCTTCCTAAGACAAGTCACTTTGAGATTCAGACAAATAATATTTCCCTTTGCATTCTTCAATAAAGTGTGGGGGGAAATAGGGATCTATTTTCTTGGGTGCTAAAATCATCATCTTTTTAAAATATCAAGTATGATGGTTCATCTTTGGAATGCCATGGGAGAGCAAAAACCAACCTAGCACAAAACACAATGAGTTCTTTTTGGTACAGTATGATAATTTCAGGTTTAATATGTCATTGTTATGTTTAGTGATATATATTTAATTATTTAAATAGATTTTTATATTTTTCTAGGGTATTTATTATTCTGGCAATCAGTTTTGTTTTCTGCATATATACTGTTTTATAGCCATGAACTAGGTGATAAGTCAATACAAATGCATGCTAATGTTTTAAAACAAAACATTACCACATTAGTTTGTGTCATGATACCATAGGAACATTTTATTTTTGTATCCATCTACAGTGGACATGCTTTAGAGAGTGCTGTATAATAAAATGACTCCTAAAAACAAGTCGAAGATCTAAAAACATTGCTGACCCATTTAATCAGGTCACCAAAGACAAATTTAGCACTTTTCTTCCTTCCTATTATCTAGCATACTCATGTAGGAAATAAGGCCAAAATGGGGCAAGTTGTTCTCAAACATTTGAAATAGCTATAGTGAAGAGTATATTTGTCTATTATGTTTTGATACAAATATATCTTTCAGGAGTTAAGTTAGATCATTTAGCAATAGAAAGTTTTCTTTCTGTTCCATCAATCTAAATAAATTTTATCTCTTTCTTGATTCATAAGAAAATTCCATTTTTTGCTTGTGACATATAACTTCCTACTATACCCAGCACTTTTATCTGACCATGACATGTAATAATCTATAATTTTAAATTAATTTATTGAGGTATGATTTACATACAAAATTTATGTAAATATGTATTTAATGTACATAACTTGATGAGTATATAGTGATTTTGTGCTTTCAACTGTCTTATTTATGAAATAGACAGGAACAGTATGGGAAACTATTAGTATTAAGATCCATTAAATAGATAATATGAAAAACATGAAATTATTTATATAAATCTTAATGTTTTTCAGGAAAAGATATTTGACAAAGTATAGGTATATTCAAATTATATGAGTTGTTAGCAGTAAGATTACAAAACTATTTTCTAAATGTCATTTTTCTATGACATTTTATCTTTTTAATCTTAGAAAACTCATGCTAGTTTGTTTTTATTGAGTTGTTTATTAATATAATATAGTTTATGAATATAATATTTTAATGTTCAGAGTGCTAGAGGAAAATGTGCACGATATCTCAAATAGTAGCATATTTTAAATACTTTTTATATTTAAAAATAGTTAAACATGAACTCTCTATTGGGCTCACAATGTCAGTCCTTCATTAAAAAGTAATAAAAATGCACTCTAAAATATAGTTTCAGAAATAAACAGAAGGAACCACCAGCCCCTCCAATGTCTATACCTTTTGAATCGGCAAGCTTCTTGGCATTCTGATGGACATTTAGTGGAACTCAGGAATATGCACTGTTAATGAGAATCCCCCGGGCTTCTGAAAGCTATAAACTTTCCCTAGAGCTGACCTAGAACAAATTGCAAGGCTTTTTCTGCATGCCACTGTTTACTTAGCATAAAAGAAAATCTTTAAGTCAACCTAATTATGAAATAAGTTGAATAAACCAGAACATTGACAATCTGGAAGATGAATTTGCATTCATTTGTCTTATTGAAAAATATTGACTTTATTTCTAAAGATAGGTGCATTTTCTAGGAGATAGAAGCAAAATAGTTAAACTATTTTTTAATTTAACTATCATAAAATACCAGTTTCCTAAGGTAAACAAACAAGTTAATATCTATACAGCAATTATTTGTAAGACTACAATTAAATTGAAAGCAATTATATAACCCTCAGTGCTGAGAGAAACAGAATGAGGCCTTGGTGTTTCTGAAAGAATGTATGACACATAATTGATCATTTCAGTCAGTTGAGAGATTCTAATTAATGCCTACAAACAGTAGAATAGAATACCAATTATTCAAATTTTAAAATTGTTATTAATTTCCAGATTTTTATATCCTTTTAAAGTGAATTCTATTTTATTGCTTTTAACTACATTTTATAATAAAATATTTATCTACTTGGAAATACATAACTTCAACTGCACAATGTAGCGATAAACTCAGTTTGACTACAGATAGCAAACACATACCTGTGTTCTTGAATAGCACATAGATGTCTACTAAAGATAAAATCACAAAAACCCAGTCAAGGAAGTGAATAAGCAAAATTGAGTATTATATTTTTATTTATGCTTCTGCTTCCAAAAGTATTTATTAAAATAAAATTTTTTGTTTTTATTAGTATATCACTTTAGTAAGGAAAGGTGTTTGCATTTCTCAAATATTTTTGAATTCCATACCTTTCGTATTTCATAGGCTTATAAAATTGTTCTCATTTCAACTGAGTCAATCTAATGTAATTTTTCTAAATCCAAACAAAAGTGTACTACTAGAATGTCTAAGTAAATCGGTATTATATTAGGTATAAAACTAATAGATGTGCAGTATATTCTGTTAGAGTTACCTTTAGTGAAAAAGTTTACTAATGTGAAGAAACAAGTATTTTGCTTCATTTTTAAGGAACTTTAGGCTATTTTATCACGGATGAATTAGAGTGGCTCATATTTGTATTTATAATTCTTTGTGTTTATTCATCTTGCTATGTTGCATTTTTCCTTTCTTTTTAATTTTTCTCCTTCTTAGCTTTTTGATCTGGTGTACAGAGAAGAGACTCTGCTCAACGTCATAAAAAGTGTCACACGGAATGGCCGCTCTATCATCCTAACGGCAGTCCTGGCCCTCATCCTTGTCTACCTGTTTTCCATTATTGGGTTCCTTTTCTTGAAGGATGACTTCACCATGGAAGTGGACAGGCTGAAAAACAGGACTCCAGCTACAGGTATTGCTGTTACTGCTAAAGGAGCTTTTCCCATGGCAGATATGGCTTGTACATAGCTTGTTTAGAGGATTACAGATGAACACTAATGGAGGAAATTTCCTTTCATCCCTGAAAACGTGTCCTTGCTTACTGCTGAGAGTGGCGAATGTGAAATGCTTTCCAGCTGTATGTTAGCTGTCAGTGTGGATAGGGAAATACTTACATAAGAAACATCATCTCAGGGTCTCAGTCTCAGTAGGAAAGTTTTAATAATGCCAACCATATTCCCAAGGGCAGCCAACTTCAGCGTAGACTGATACCTTTGGAATTATTTTCTCTTATTTTTCCTTGTCTCGCAGAGGAAATTTATCATCATTCACAACTATTATTCCAAACATGTTCGATCACATTACACCACCATATTATACTTAATCAACTAAAAATGATAAATACTTTGATTTGGAAACCATCAGATAGTAAAGAACTAAGTATGGCAGGCATGCTCAAAATATTGTGATAAAAGGACCCAATCTATCAGTACGCATACCTGTGTGGTCTTTATTTTTATTGTTGGCACCCATTTATACTCAATGTGACTCAGGACTTCTTCTTTCCAGCTTACTTTGGAATTTTTAAAAATTATCATACTTTCCAGTAGTTGCTTTTCTCCCCTCTCCTACTCTTTGCTTTTTTGGTTAAATTTATTTGTTACTCTTTTTTCCTCCCTTCTGCTTTGCTAGATAGAAATCATAGTCTTACACTTGCTTATAGTTTCCCTGGGTGATTCCACTGACTATAAATTGTAGAGAATGGAAACCACAAAATGACACACACTCTCTTCTCAAACCATTAAACTTAAAACTAAGATTTTATGATTGGTGCCTTATAAATTGCATTCTTTATTGCTTAATTACTAAATGGACAATGAGTGGTGTTATCTTTCTTAGACTATGGGATAATTAAGTGGCATTTAACTCTATAAGTAAGCCCAATTGATCCAAAAGGTGACTAGAAACATCAAATACATGGCTTGGAAGGTATTGAACTGGAGACCCTCCTGAATTTCATACCTAGGTGTTAGTCTTCGTTCACAAGAACATGAAATATTTTCTGTTATCACCTTCCTTGTTCTTTTTTAAATGTTGCTTTTTCTAGAATTTTGCAAGTTTTATATCTTTGGAGGGGACGCTCTATATAAACATCCCCAAAGCTTCATTCTTTTTTTTTTTTTTTTTCTTGGCACTAGGAATTAAACCCAGGGTAATTCTCCTTCTGAGCTACATCGCAACCCTATTGTATTTTTTATTTTGAAACAGGGTTTCACTAAGTTGCTGAAGCTGACCTCGAACCTGCAATCCTCCTGTCTCAGCCTCCCAAGTGCTAGGATTGCAGTCATGTAGCACCACACTTGACTTAAAGCTCTACTTTTACTAGACTGTCTTCTTTCAACAGTCTTCACATTTGTGTGTGTGTGTGTGTGTGTGTGTGTGTGTGTGTGTGGTATTGGGGATGGAACCCAGGGGCCTTCTACCTCTGGGCTACACTCCCAGACCTATTTTCTATTTTATTTGGAAACAGGGTCTCACTATGTTGCTGAGAGCCTCACTAAGTAGCTGAGGCTGATTTCGAACCTGCATGATCCTCCTATCCCAGCCTCCCAAGTACTGGAATTACAAGCATGTGCCACCACGCCCAGCCAGTCTTCACATTTTAATCACTTACTGATTAGAGGCATGATCCCCTTGAGTTACTGGGTATGGAGTGAGTCCAAAACTGAAGCATTGTAATTTCTGAACTCCAAATGTGCACAGTAGTTACAGTTTTATGAATTCAGCAGTAAATATTTTGTTATTTAAGAAGGAAGGTAGTACCATTACATTTTGAAAATAAATCTTTTCCTTAGAAATGGGAAATATACCTTATTTTTTATAAAATAGGCAGGACTGACGCTTAATTTCAGACTCTTTACTAGAAATACTTCAGACTCTACTAAAAATACTTATGCACACTCATATAGAAAACATTACAGCTTTTATAAATACATTGAAATCTGGAATATGAAAACTACTAACAAAGTTAAACTCTCGATTCTTTACAAACTGAGTTTTTGTTCCATAGATTTGAGAATATATATTATATAATTCCCTATGAAAAATGTCCTCCTTTTCATATTTTCAATTCCATCTCTAATACCATATTATATTCACCTTTGTTTTATGTTGCTCTAACTCATTACTTGAGACTGAGTGACTTATTAAGAACTCACAGTTCTGGCGGCTGGAAAGTACAAGAGACTGGAGCGGGTATCTGCTCTGCACCTAGCTAGGGCCATCTTGCAGCATCCTACCATGGCATCTTGCAGCATCCTACCATGGCATCTTGCAGCATCCTACCATGGCAGAGGGCTTTGCACAGGGAGCCAGATCCAAACTGGCTTGTGTAACAGACCCACTCTGGAGATAACCCATTAAAGCATTAACGGACTCCTAAGATCTCCACCTAATCACCTCTTGAAGGTCCCACCTATTCCCACCTCTTAATACTTGACAAGTGAGCTTACATTTCAACATGAGTTTCACTGGGGACACTGTGTTGGTACATGGCATTGGGTTTATTTTTTCAAGTATTGAGCTCTATTTGCTCGTAAAGTCAACAATGTGTTTTGCAAGAAATTATTGAAGATTATGAATTAAACCAGTGAGGAGGAGGACTGCTCATCAAATGATTGCATGTATGATTATTGCCACTCAGGTAGCAAGGAAACTTCGGAGTTGCAGAAGTATGCAATCTTTATACTTTTATTGGTGCATTATAATTATACATCATAGTAAGGTTCAAAGCAATGCTACACACAACACTTGGTGTGTTTCCTTCTATTTTCCACCCCACTCCTCCCTCCCCCAATTCCCCATAAATAATTTAGCGAGATTGATAGCAGTGCCTTCATATCTAAACTTAGATTATTTGAAGTGTTTCCTTCATCAATTCTCCCTTTTTCCCTCCCCTCTCCACTCTAAACTACTGGTCTCTCTACTCATTTGTCTGAAGTCCATTTTGTTTCCTATTTTCTTTCTAGTTTCAAAAAGAAAGAAGTATGCAATTCTTCAGAGAGTGTGAAGTAATGATTAGAAACCAGTGGGCAGGCGCGCAAGGGGAGGTTGGGAGTTAGAGCTGAATGGTAAAAGTCCTCCGGGTGCGTATGAGAATGGAGGACACATAATTAGAAGAAGGCCTTGAGAGTTTAGGAGAATATGGATCCCAGTTTGGGGACCAGAGGAATCCACAGCTCAATAGATAAGAGCCCTTCAATTCATCAGTGTCCAGGAGAATCCTTAGAAAAATTTATCAACAGCCAGACACGGTGGCCCATGCCTGTAATCCCAGTATTGGGAGGCTAAGACAGAAGGATCATAGGTTTGTAGCCAGCAGCAGCAACTTAGTGAGGCCCTCTGCTACTTAGTGAAACCCATTTCAAAATAATTAAAAAATAGGGCTGGGGGTATAGCTCAGAGGTAGAATGACCCTGGGTTCAATCCCCAATACCCCCCCCCAAATAGCCCCAGAACTTGGAGGGAAGGTGAGGACATCTCTCACATCTGTCCCTTTTCCTCATTCTCCTTGCACTCCCCAGAGCCCAAGAGCTGCCTGTGGGCCCCCCCACCCACCTGCAGCCTCTCTTCTGCCTGGCCACCCAGCCGGTCTGCCTGTTGTGGGCTCTGCGCTGCGGTGGGTGTTTGGCGCTCGGACCACTCAGCCTGTTGTGCCTTTGCTGGTCCATTTCACCTGGAATCGCCCTTTTCTCTCCCCGCCTCATGTCCATGTGTGTGAATCCTAGGACTCTAGATGGACCTTTCTCCAGATAGCTAGCTGTTTTCCTTCCTCCTCCCTCTCCCTCTGCACCACAAGTTCTTAAATCACTTTCTCCATTCTGTAGTCCTGTTTATACCTCTCGGGGTCACCCAATTGACCGTCAGTTTTTCGAAACCTTGAATCTGAGCCCTCAGAGCCTAGCCCCATGCTTCAGTAAATATTTCCTGAGGGGATGGCCCCAGTTTCATTCAGATACTATACCTCTCTCCCTCTTGAGTGCCTGACATGCAGCCTTGCCCCACGACAGTACTGATGGAGATGTGCCCACCTTCAGGGCTGGGCGCGGGGGCTGGGGGACAGCCACTTCCTAAGTCCAGCTCCCATTGGATACTTCTACCCTTATTTCAGCTAAGAGTAAAAGTTTTGTTTTGTGGGATTTTATTTATTTATTTATTTATTTATTTATTTATTTATTTATTTTTTGAAGCCAGGTCTTGCTAGGTTGATGAAAGTCTCATGCATTTCTGAGGCTGGTCTTGAACCTGTGATCCTTTTTCTCAGCCTCCCAAGTGCTGGGATGACAGGTGTGTGCCACCACACCCAGCCCAAAGAAATTTCTTTATTAAAACTTTGTTTCAGACAAATAGGAAGATTACATTTTCTGTTCTATTCTGGGCTGAGGAAGTAAGTAGTAAGCCAACAGGTAGATGGGTTCCTGGTAGAAAAGAAAGATCTCAAATTAGGATCTGGCAGAAAATCCTTCCATCCCTGGACCACTTTATGCTCCTGTTTCTGGGGCCCATTTACTGTTTGAACTGCCACCACCTACAGTCCCCCTTGGGCATAGGGACAAGTGGCTCAGAGCTCAAGGCTTGCCAGCATCATTGAGGGAATGTGTTTCTGGCACCCCAGGTCGGAACCCTGAAGGCATCTGCCCATAGAAACATTATTACATATGGTGGTTAGAGTCTACAGTATTATTAATACTTTATCCCAGCCACTTAAAGTATGAAAAGCTTTTAGTGGGTTGGCCCATGCATCTATTATCTCTATTTATAAAATTGCTTCAATAGGCAAAACTGTGTTCAGAGTTACAAACTAACCTACTAGAAGACTTTAGAAACAGCTCATTTGGAATGCTTTAACTAGGTTGGAGTGCCTTTAACTAGGATGCCTTTGCAGCCTTATGGCATGTCCATGTCTTGTCATTTGCATACCTGTCTCCATCCCATCTTCTGCTTGTCTTCTTAGGGAATTATGGCGTTCCAACCATGACCTTACCTTCCATGATGGGAACCTGTGAGAAGGAGAACTGCTCACCCACAATACCGGCTTCACATGCAGGTCTGTAGACAGCGCTCTGGGACAGTATAAACCTAACACCTCTGAAGTTTTATTTGATAAATATTACTGCCTCTTTTCAGATTTGCTTTAGAGTTTCATGGTGGGTTGAAATAGAAGAAGGAAGGGTAAAAGAACCGAGAGTGATCACACTAAGAAAGGATTCTCCTGTTGCTTTGAGCTCTTATTCTTTATATTATTCTTGAAAACTTAGTGAATTTATCTGCGGTATGCACTGCTAAAAGTTCTGTTACCAGATAGCAGACCATACCATGTTGAGCCCCTTTTGACTGTATTCCCTTTAGCGCAGGATTTGGAAAACCTTGGGTTTAGAACTCTAATTAAATGCTTGGCTATAGTCCATGACCTGCCACTACCTAGGTAGTGAGCTTGGAAACATGTAAAATTTTGGGTTCAGAAAAGAGAAAGAATGAACAAATGAAGTTTTCTCTTCCTCTAAAGGAACCATGAATGTAAAAATGGTTTTTAAAACTACATTCTTTAAGGACCTGACAGGAACCTGGAAACTGACACGTGTGCTATTTTGTGAACTGGAGAAGGAACGAGTGACCTATTTATTAAAGCAGGAAAATCTCTATACCCTGCTGCTTACCTAACATTGCACAGAGGTCTTAACTCTCCTTCCTCTGGAGACAAATGGGGCCAGTCTGATGTGCATTGTTCATGGGGCAAAGGCTCCGCCATTTGGGGTTCCAACAGAGCTGGGAGTAGGAAGAAAAATGAAGAAGATTTTGCAAAGTTAGCTGCCAAGGTCAGAAGGAAGGCAGGATTGCAGCTGGACAGTTGGGAATTCTCAGCACTGGAGGTATGTCAGAGACACTGCTGGGAGCCAGAGGTGACAGCAATAGCTTTTCATGATTAAGGATCATTCCTGAATAAGTATTAAAAATACAGAAAGGCCTGTGTTCCCCTTCTCTTTCTTCCCTATCCTTTTTGCATTTGACATGGCAAGTGTTAAAATGCATTTTGTTGAAAGTTCTATGGATTTGATCTTCTGGCCCCTGCTTCCTTTAAATTTCACATATTTGTCTGCAAAAGTAAAGGGAAAGCTAAACCCTGGTGCTTGCTGTACAGCATGTGTCACTTAGATTTAAAAATAACTTTTCTATGTTGAAGACCAGGATTAAATTTTAATTTGCAAACCCTAGCGTGCATTTGTGAGAGCCTCAATTTGTTACCTTGTGGACAGCAGGTCTACATTACAAAGGGCCCAGACATACACAGTAGCATAGTGACCAGCCTATGGTGATTGGGAGGCCCCTGGCCCGGAGGGAGGCTCCCACAAATGCTGGTAAGGTCATTGTCCCAGCAGCAGAAAATCTGCCTGGTACCTGGCAACCAACATTGGCTGGGAGGAAAAAATATATATATATATTTTATTTGCTATAAATCTCCCTTATTCCTGAATAAAAATATCCCCTTTTTTAAAATAAAAACCCTAAAACTTGGTTTTCTAGAAAAGCAATGCCTTTTTGAGACAATTCACAAAATTTAATCACAGTTATTTTGTAAGTAAAAGCCATCTGAATGTACAGGAAAAAAGGGGGAAGTTCACAGATGTTTAACATCTATGAGTAATTCAAATTGAATATGTTTGGGCGTTTTACTCTAATTGAAAGGATTGATGAATACCAGGAACTAGCCAGCCTCCTGGACTTACCATTTTGTCTGTCTTCCCTCAGGGTGTCTCATGTTTTTAAAAAAGTTTTCCTCATGAAAGTTTTTAAAGTCAGCATTTTCATAATGGATAAATTGTAATTAAATTTAAAACTACCAAACAATAGGTTTTAAGTTGTACTCTCACTTTCATATATATATATCTCAATGATAGTCTATTGCTCTCTCAGAAACCATCAACACTAAATAATTTCATTACTAAAGCAGAAAAAATGGCATTAGTAAATATTCAGGCATGTCCAGTATTAACAACAACAAAAAATATATAGACTAATACCTCAGATGAGAGGAAACTATTTTAGAACCAATAAGATATATTTATATTCTTGTCCTCACATGAAATATTTTTGTAATATGAATTTAAAAACTATTACTAATAGTCAATTAAAATAGATGAATTACTCTCATATTGGTCAAGTATCAAATTTGTCAATTATGTTAAAATCATAACTTTTAATGCGATTTAACCTCCATCTGTCTGTAATGATAGTAACGATGACAGCTAAGCGTTGACTGAGCCCTAACTACCTAGCAGCTGTTCTGAGCTCCTTACATGTGGATGTTCAGGTCTCTACACTAAGAGTCTACTTTCACTGGTTCTTGTCTTTTGTTTAGAAAAAAAAAAAAGCATGCTCTTCCATTTCTTTTATAACTACCTCTGTGTTTGGAATTACTCCTGGCAACCATCACCTGGACCATTGTTCTTGCATTTAAAATTTTTTACTTGTTTTCTGTCTTTTTACAAATACGCCTAGATTCTAATCTAACCTCCCTCCAGATTTCATTATTCCCTGAGCTAATAGCCTATCAATCTCCTTTTTTTTCCAGTGCCAACTTTTTCTATAAATCAATTAAGCGACGCAGTCCCCAGTTTCTGCAGCAGCTGCCTTCCCTGCTGCTGTTTGTCCTCTTCTTCTTCTTCCATGGTGGCCTTCTTGTGACATCCCCTCGCCTTTTCTCACCTCTCATTGCCTTTGACTCTTCTGTAATTTTGACTTTTTTTTTTGCCATCCCTTCCATCTTTAAATTATTTTCTTCCTTGGTTTGGATCAGAGTGTGTGCCTAGTAGGCTTGTTCCCTCTGACTTTTTAAGAATGTTTTATCTTCCTCTCACCCTATAAACAAAAATCGGCTGAGATTCTTTGATCAGAACAGTCCATTTCCACTTCCTCCTTCTAAATTGCCTATTTTTATAGACTAATGGGACCATTCTTTTCCCATGTCACCCCTGGCTGGGCAGCCCCCGTGTGGTATTTAACGCTGCCTTCTCTCTTGTGCCTCAGGTCCCATCTGTTCCCTTTCGTTCATTCTTTCCCGAGTCTCTGCCATTACCTCAGTAAAGCCTCAGCACATCATGCCTGAGTTATTGAAACTGCCTCCTAAGTGGTCTTTCTACCTCTTGTCATTCTCTCTCCTCAATCCATCCAGTTTATCACCACTTGACTACTTGTCAGAAATTACTGCTCTGAATATTTCCTCCCCTGCCTCCAGTCTGGCTGGCTTTGCACGATGCCCCATTACCTGCCCAATAAAACCCCAGCTCCCCACAGCTTCTCACCCAACTCGTGGTTTATCACTCCTGCTTCATCTTCCACTCCTGGCACGTACTTACTGGTTCATTTGCTATTCACCATACAAGCAGATAACTACTTCTGGGGATTTCTACCGATCCCACGTGAAATACCTCTCTACCCAAGTCTTAGTCCACTGACAATTCAAGGCAAACTTAAGGTAATGTTAATTATTGGGACCCCTCTCTAATTGTCCATGCCATGGAAGTTTCTCTCACCATTTTGATCTCTTTGCGCCACTTCTGTGTCTTTTATTGCATGCTACTTTGTGTTATATGTGTTTTATCTTTAACTAGATGGTAAACCACTTTGCCCCTGTTGAAAGTTCAGAGTAAGTCCCATAACTATCAAGATGACATTTAAACTCCTCAGCTTGATTGAGGAGCCTCTGCATGATCCAGGGCCACGGGCTTTTCTCTTTTCCTGCCTCCCCAGCTCCTCTGCATACACCAGAGGCCCAGTTCTGCCTATCTACTGAGGTTCCCCAAACACCCCATGAGCTTCTACACCTGTCTGCCCTTGCTCATCCCATTGCATCTGCCTAGAACATTTCATTTCACTGGGTTTATTGGCCGAGAATGCCCCTATGATAAGGCTCATCTCAGGTGCCCCCAGCCCTCAGGACACCTTGCCCCTGTGCATGAGATGCTGCTCTCAGCATCCCTTTGTTCATCTGCTGACCCACCTTTCCGAGGCCATACGTTTCCTATTGCCTGGGACACTTCCATGTCCTTCAGCTGTATTCCTAGCACCTAGCCCAATGGCTGTTGGGGTGGTGAAATGACTAAGGGAGGTGTGGTATGGAGGAGAACAACTGGTTACAAAGCAAGCCACAAGGTGGCATTTACCTGTTTGGATTTGCCATGACTCAGCACCTGACTTCCAGCCTGAAAGCCTGGGAAGGTGGCTCACCACATCGAGAGTGTGATCCACCTGAGTAAGGCCGAGACTTATTACAGAAGCTCCTGGAGGCTCCTTATAAAACCAGTTTACCTGTACAGCACTGACTATCCCTGAGCCGAAGAGCAGGCCAGTGGCACTCACCTGGCCTGGGCATCCTCCCCTGTCCACATGTCACACAGACAACCAGTTTGCTCATTATATATTTATAGACAATCAATTTCATTTGTCTATGGCTATGACTTGTGTCTGGATTTTTATCTTCTCACTTCTTAGGGAATAAAGAACCTCATTTCCAGATTCTTGGGAAGAGATAAGTGCACTTTCCTGTCCCTTCTATGTACAGATTAAACTGACACTTGATAAGTCTTTAGCAAATATTTATTGTGACATAACCAGGTGGTTACTGAATGAATAAATGAATCAAGATCATGCCACTAGATATGAGACAGCCTTGATTGAAAGTCTAACTATGGCAAAGTAGCATAAAGATATATTCCATATGACCTTCTTGTTGGAAAACCATTTTTTCTCTGTGCAGATCCCTTTCATTCTCTTATACATTTCTTACTCTTTTTCCTCTCTTTCCTTAGCTGTCTCGTTAGAATCTGCCCCTGTGTGTCGGAACCTAACTAGCACGTTACAAACAGCTCTGGCCACTGCTTGTCTGTTTACCTACCTTGTCTGCTCTGCTGCTCTGACTGCTACCAGCCTCTCCTCTTCCCCACTGTTAATTCCTCCAAAAGGAGTTTTAGTTCTCCTGGTTTTTAAATCACAGCGTGCCGTGGGCTGCGCTCTAAGGTAAGTGGTCATATGCAGATTCTGCCACCCTCTCTGTTACTGCATTTTATGCATGCAAATCCCTGGCTGCAGCCCTCCTGGCCAGCTGTATCTAGCCATCTAGAAGGGACAGCTTAAGTAAAGCAAAAATCAGGATCCCTTGTCCACACGGTGTTAAATGTAGCCTGTTCAGAAGGGGAAAATCAGCCTTTTCATAACAATGCACTAAACAGGCCATTTATCATGGAGTATATAGACAAAGTTAGACAGATTCTTCTTTTGATTCTGGTTGTTGTTGTTACATTCATGCCTCAAATACTGATTGGCTACACAGTCCCAAAATACAATGGTCCTGTGGTTCTTTAATTTTATATAAAAAAGCCTTTCTGCTCATATACTAGTATTTGAAAATCCTGATTTTAATATCCAATTTAGTATAAAATTTTCACTCTCTCAAATTGTTATGTTTCAAGTTTGATAATTGTATTAGTCAACTTGACATCACTGTGACAAGATAACTTATGCAAAGAACTCAGAAGTGGAAAGTTTGCTTTGGCACAGGTTTCAGTCCAGGTCCTTGGCTCCACCGTTCTGGGTCTGAGGCAAGTCAGAACATCATGATGGAAGGACAGTGGAGGGGAGCCGCAGAGCTCATGGCGGCCAGGAAGCAGAAGGAAGAAAAGGCCAGGAAGAATATAAACCCATCCAGGACACTCACCTCCTAGTAATACATTCAGCCATCGATGGATTAACCATGTGGCCAGAGCCCATTGACCCCCATCATTACCTGCAAGCCCTGCCTCTGTACACATGAGACCTTGGGGGAGATTCCAGATCAAAATCATCAGGAGTCAAGCCTAGGGATTTTTTCTGTAACATTATATATTTTTCTCTTTCCCCATTTTTCCCTATGTAGAACTTTTCACTTAAATACATTGTACTTTTTGTCAGTAACTTCAAGTTGTTCCTTAAGAAAGCTTAGAAATATAACCAAAATAATGAAACAATAACGCCCACTCCAACGTTAAGCACCTACTGGGTGCATACCAGTCTCTCCAGTCCCTATACACTGCAAGTGTAATCCTGTAATGACCCTCTGGAGGGTTAAGCCCTAAGCAGCCCTCCTCATTTCGTAGACAGGTGAGTGTGTCGAGGTTCAGTTACTTGCCCCAATCCCAACTCTGAATCAGAGCAGAATCTGGTCAGATCCACCTGGCTTCCTCGTGTACACTCTTTCCTCTGCCAAACTTTTATCTCCTGGGTGACATGGCTGTGTTTTTCCCACAATCTCCTCCCAGTGTTAACAATCCACAACGAACTTCTTATATTTTGTCCTTTTGATCCTGTCGTTTTTCACCTGTGAAAGAAAAAAAACCCCTTAAAGGTGTGGCCTCATCAGCATGTGTCAGTACTGTGTGCTACATGTGAAATAGATGTGCTCTGACTTAAACATTGGCATGGCACAGTGAGGCCTTTGAAGGCAGATAACAGTATATTCTTAGGACTTAGGTTTGCTATTCTGTTTCTGTGTTTCTTTAGCCGAGGAAGAGTATGAAGACGGGATCGAAAGGACGTGTGACACTCTCCTCATGTGTATCGTCACTGTGCTCAACCAGGGCCTGAGGAACGGCGGCGGTGTCGGGGATGTGCTGAGAAGGCCATCGAAAGATGTAAGCCAGAGGGAGAAAAAAGACTTTTGTTAAGAAGCATATAATTTTTTTTTTTTTGTAATCTTTCTTAGCACTTCTAACATGGTGTTGGTTTTCAGGGCATTGTACTGTATCATTTGCTTTGAAAGTATGATGGTGGCCATTAAAACCAATTCATTGTGTGATAGGATTACGTATAAACAGCCAAGGCTCTAAAAATCTATGTATGGGTGTAAGGTTATGAAGGGTTTCCAAGTCTGAACTGTGCATTGTGTTACAGCAACAAAATCATAGTTGCTAACTCCCGATAGGAGTTGATTGTTACATAAATAACTGCAACTAGGCTGCCTCTTGTCTGTCCGTTTCTGAAGCATGAAGATTTATTCTTTTCTTCTGCACAGGAATAGCATTATTTATCCACGATGAATATGAACTATGAACAAATTCTAACAGAATTTCATATTTTAACATTGCAAGGCAGAAAATTTTCTCAGTCATTATAAAAATCTCAAGTGCCAGGCTAGAAGCTTGTAAAGTCTCCCTGCACCCTGCCAGTTGCCTAATCAAATCATTTAACCTCATAAACTCAGGTTTCTCAT
The DNA here is from genome assembly GCF_963383645.1 of Muscardinus avellanarius. Lineage (NCBI taxonomy): Eukaryota > Metazoa > Chordata > Mammalia > Rodentia > Gliridae > Muscardinus > Muscardinus avellanarius. Next base: position 90,955,389 of record NC_137797.1, read on the forward strand.
CTGTTAAACAACGGAATTACATGATCTCTGATGGATATTTGAATACTGCTCATCAGTATCAGAAATAAGCATGACCTTGAGATATCCTTGACCTTTTAATGCCAAGGACAAAACCTACTCCAGAACCCGGCAAATCATTAGGTCCTCCTCAGCTCCCTAATTGCTGACCTTTGAAACTGGTATTTAACTACCCGCGGTGTAGTATCTGGGATATGAGCCCACTGTGCCAAAGTGCATTTAGCTGTATGACTTAATAAAGTAGTTTCTAAAGAAAGGTAAGTTCCTCGATTGGGGAAAAAGTGTCAGCCCTAGAGAAATGGAAAGAGTTCTGGGAACTGGCTAGGAAGTTTTTCTTTCAATACTTTAAGATAGAAAGTGGGTATAATTTTTCCAACTAGGGGTATTACTTATTTAGCAAACATTTATTAAACATATTCTTTATGCTAGACAAGGTGCTAAATCAACATGCTATGAGAGTATGTATGAATTATATATAAATTTTTCAAATTTCTATTTCTCTTTCAGGAGCCGTTGTTTGCTGCCCGAGTGGTGTATGACCTCCTTTTCTTTTTCATTGTTATCATTATTGTTCTTAACTTGATTTTTGGTGTTATCATTGATACCTTCGCTGATCTCAGAAGTGAAAAACAGAAAAAAGAAGAAATCCTAAAAACAACCTGTTTCATCTGTGGTAAGTGTTCTTCAGATGCTAAAATAATAGATGAATAAACTGTTTAGCATGAAAGAATAATTTGAGAATTGGATTTAGTCCTTCTATAAAGGTTTTGAAGAATTCAGCTGGGAATCCATCTGGACCTGGACTCTTCCTTGATGGAAGGCTTCATATTGCTGTTTCTATCTCTTTGCTTTCCATTAGACAGTTTACATTTTGTATATACTCTTGATTCAATTTAGATAGATCCTTTGTGTCTAGAAAATTTTCAGTTTCCTCTATGGTTTCCAATTTATTGGAGTATAGATTTTCAAATAGTTTCTGATGTTCTTCTGGATGTACCCACTATCTGTGGTGATGTCTCCTTTTTCATATCTTGTTTTAGTAACGAGGTGATTCTCTCTTTCTTTTGGTTAGGTTGGCTAAGAGTTTATTAATTTTGTTTATCTTTTCAAAATACAGCTTTTGTTCTGTTGATCTTTTGTATTTTTATTGCTGTTTTTATCTATTTCATTGATTTATGTTCTGATTTTAATTATTTACTGCCTTATACTGGGTTTGGAATTCATCTCTTCTTGGTTTTTGAGGGCTTTGAGGTATATCATTAGGTTGCTTATTTGGTGACTTTCTGTTTTACTTATGTGAGAACTCAATGCTCTAATTTTTTTCCTTGTAAAACTACCTTCAAAATATCCTATATTCTTGGTATGTTATATCTATATTTTCATTCAATTGTTGGAATTTTTATTTCTGCCCTTATTTCTTCTATGATCCAGTCCTCATTCAAAAGTATATTATCCAATCTCCATATATTTATGTAATTCCTTTGGGTTCTCCTGTTGTTGTTTTCTATTTTCATTCAATTATGATCTGAAAACATGTAAGGAGTTTTATTACAGATTTTTTAATATGCTGATCCTTGTTTTTGCAGCCAAGACTATGGTATATTTTGGAGAATATTCCAGAAGCAGCTGCTAAGAATGTATATTCAGCTTTTGTTGGATAGACTATTTTGTAAACGTCTATTAGGTCCATTTGGTTTATAGTATTTTTAAGTATGAAGACTCTTTACTGATCTTTTGTCTAGACAAATCCCGTGGTGTGAGAGGTGTGTTAAAGTCTCCTAGTATTATTTTGTTAGAGTTTATCTAAGTTTTAATATCCAGAAGTGTTTGTTTTATAAAAGTGGATGTGCTCACATTTAGGGGATATATGTTTACTATCATTATATCTTCTTGGATTGTTTCTTTAATCAGTAAAAAAAAATTACCTGCTTTATCTCTTCTGATCAATTTTGGCTTAAAGTGTGATTTGTCACAGTTGAGAGTTACTACCTCTGCTTGGTTTTGGTCCTGATTTGCATGCAATATCTTATTTTGTCCTTTCAACATTAATCTATGAATATCTTTGCCTATAAGGAGAGTTTCTTGCCAGCAGCATATAGTTGGATTATAATCTTTAATCCACATTGCCAGGCTATGCCTTTTAATTAGGGAGTTGGGATCACTGATATTCAATGACTTATTTTCTGTTATTTTGAGTTCTATTTACTGTTTTATATAGTGTTATTTCTCCTTCACTTCATTGCTTATCTGGTGGATGAGCATCCCTTTCCTGGTTCTGGTGTTTAATTCTTGTTTGTACTTCATGTTTTATTTCTTTAAGTATTTTCACTATTGCCAGCTTGGCAGTCATTATATTATTTAGTTTTTACTGGTCTTGGAAAGCTTTTATTTCTTCATCAATTTTGAAAGACATTTTTGCTGGATAAAGCTTTCTTGGTTGGAAGTTGTTTTGTTTCAGGGTTTGGAATACATCATACCAGATTCTCCAGGCTTTCATGATTTGAACTGAAAAGTCCAGAATGATTTTTGAACAGTCAGTTTTGTACCTGATGATCACCATCCTTTTGCTCTATATGCAAGTAAGATTCTTTCCTTGACTTCTATGTTAATCATTTTTATTATTGTGTGGCATGGAGAAGATCTTTAATCTTGTCTTATTGGGGTTTTAAATGTCTCCTGTATGTGGCTGTCCATCTTATTTTTCATACATGGATAATTCTCTGCTATATATCTGAAGAGGTCTCTAATGCCCTTGGTGTATGCTTCTAAACCTTTTTTTAATGCCTATTACCCATAATAAGGTATGTTCTTTCATTTCCTATGCACTTTCTCTGATTTTACTTTCAATGTCTTTGATCATGTTTATAATCAAACTTCCAAATTATTCTTCTACCATTTTCTGCAGCTCTGAAGTGGTGATCTCTATTATTGTTAAGTTATGGGAGGTTATTATTTATTCATTGGTCTTTGTATTCATGTTTTCAGGATTCTTAGGTTTGTATCTCTGTTGTGGTATCTCTTCCTTTCTGTTTGTATCTCTTCCTTTCTGTGTGGGTATCTTATGTTTATTCATTGTTATTTTATAATAAATTATGTGCTAGAAGTATATATTTGCTCAATGAATCTGTCTCATATAATTAGAATTTTGAGTTAGTTACCCAGAACCTCTTTAACAGGATATAGTACTTAGCTAGCTCAGGCAAGTAGCAGTCTCTGATTGACTGTAGGCCTCCATACTCTTCAAGCCCAAATTCAGAAAGACCAGAGACTATAACCTTCTAAGCTTACAGCCCAGCTGGCTGAGCATTAATGCCCCAGGGACGCCACCACTGCTCGGCTGGTTGTGATCATGTGAGATGCTGTCGGCCCCTGGCTTCTCTTATCGCCAGGCCCAAATTTTGTTGGCTGAGAGATTGCATTGTTCCCAGCCTGTGGCATAGCTGCCTGAGTTAAATTACCACAATGACATTTTCTATTGCTCTTCTAACTGTGCTCACATGAAACCCTACTGTCCCCTGGCCTCTCTGCTTGATAGACCCAAACTCTGCTGGGGAGAGAGTGTACTGTTCCAAGCCTGGGATGTGGGTGGTTGAGTTATTTAGCCCCAGGGATGCTACTGCTGCTCTGGCAACTATGATCACGTGAGACTTTGTTAACCACTAGCCTCAGTACTATTGGTGCCCAAACTCTGCCAGGTGAAAGTTTATAGCCTTGGGAGCCTGAAGCATAGTTGGCTGAGTTATTTCACCCCAAAGACACCACAGCTGACAATCCTGCAATGATTGCTGAAGACTGCAATGGCTGCTGACTCTAGGTCCCACCTGGGTGTTCCTAGATACTTTTTGATAATTCCTGTTTCTCTTGTGTCCAAATATAGCTCCCACCACCTCAACAGGGATGGTTTGCAGACTCATGGACCCCATAAATTTGGTCATTGCCATACGAGTCCCTGCAGCCACCCAGGTCCCCTATAGGATTGTTTGTAAATTCATGGTCTTGACATGGCCAGTTCTAGCCATTTGGATCCCTGTAGAAAGTATCTGTAGTTTCTCAGTTGCAGCCATTGGCATTTTCTGGGTGCTTTGGCTGGGTAGTCTGGAGATTTACAGTGGTATTGATGAGGTCAGTTGTAGCTACTTGGGTCTTTGCAGGAAGGATCTGTTGTTTCTTAGTCCTGATAAGTTTAGCTGCAGCCCCAGAAGTTCACTGGGTGATTTGGCATGGTGGTCAGGAGGTTCTCAATCTTGAAGTTTTTGAGCAATGAGAGAAGAATGTGATTTCTGTCTTGTTGATACTCTACACTCACTGGCTCGACAGAATTTAGCTGCTGCTGCTGCTGCTGCTGCTGCTATTTGTGTGTGTGTGTGTGTGTGTGTGTGTGTGTGTGTGTGCGCGCGCGTGCGTGTGTGTGTTTCTCTGAATTGAACCCAGGGGTATTCTACATCCCTGTTACACCCACAGCCCTATTTTTTTTTAAATTTGGAAACAGAATCTCACTAAGTCTCAGAGGGCCTAGCTATTCTGCTGACACTGGATTCTCACCTGTGACCTCCTATCTCAGCCTCACAAGTACTGTGATTATAGACACATGCCACCATGCCCAGCTTAGCTGCGTCTTTATTGGCATTCTTCTCTGAGATCTTCATAGTTCCCAGAGGCCATAAGTTCCAGAATAGGCTCGGCAAGATGGCTTGCTTTCATTGCTTTTGGAGGTGTTTGCTTGCTTGTTTGTTTGGTACTGCTGGGAATAAAACCCAGGATATTCTACCTGTAAACAAACCACCAGCCCTATTTTTGTTTATTATTTTGAAACAGGGTTTCAATATGTTTCTAAGGCTGGCTTCAAACCTGAAATCTTCCTGTTTCAGCCTCCCAAGTACTGTCATTGCAGACATGCACCACTACTACTGCCTGGCCAAACAGGTTTTTAATTATAAGAACATACTAGTTACACAACACAATTATTTCTACTTCATATTGTTAGGTTATAAATCCAGAGATGCTTTTGTCAGCAGATTAAACTTCTACTCACTAATTTCACTGAACTGTGCTTTCTCCCAATTAAAAAAAAAAACAACTCTTCTTCCCCCACATACACACATACACATACTGTTACAGTTTAGGTTTATATTCACATACGCCTTCCAAAGCTTGTATGTCAAGCTTTGGCCAGATTTGGAGGTGAGACATGGCTGGAGGTGGTTGATTACTGAGGCAGAACTCCAGTGTCCTGGGCCCCCACCTCTCTGTTCTCTCTTCTCCCACCAGTAAGTCCTGAGAACCTGCCACTGCAAAGCTGCAGACCAAGGAATGACCTCTGAGACCTCTGAGTAGTAAGCACCAGACAAATCTCTCTTCAGGTATTTTTGTCAAGTATTTTGGTCACAGCAGTCAAAATACTGTCCAAAAAAACCCACACATGCCACACTCTCTTTCCTCCCCATGTCATCTCTGGGGCCACCAGTGTTCTCTTAGCTGTTGTCATTCTCTTTGACTCTTCTCTCTGGTCTCTGCTCACCAGTCATTTCTGGCTTCCATTGTCTCTGTATTTGGCATCCTTGAATCTTTTACCCTCTTTGGGTGATCCCCAACAGTTTTCCAAGTTGGGCTAAAGACTCTTTTTGTCAAAGTCACAAAAGAGCATAATAACTTCACTACTATGGACAGTTTACATTGAGCCCTCAAATCCCATGTCCTCCCTTGTTCATCTGTTGTCAGCTGACTTTTCCCCCTTAATGGCTTTTCCAAACTTCCCGACATTCCTTCAGCTAGCAAAGGTATACCACAGAATCACGTGCAATGATACACTACATTCCAGGGAAACAAATGTCAATTAGACATAGCCTGTTTCAGGGTGTTCACCATTTGTTGTGGGATACAAGCATACTGGATAGAATTGCTATCTTGCATGTTGAGGGAAATGATAAGGAAATTTCCAGAGAGATACAGGAACCAAGAGGAGGGTCACCTCTTCAGATTTGAGTAAGAGGCAGTGAAAAGGAGTCAGGAAGGCTTCTTAGAAGAGATGATGATGGAGCCGATGGCCAAAAATGAAAGGGAGTTAGCCAGATAGAAGTGGACAGAAGCAGATTATCCAGGACCACAAAGGTTTGGAGGAAGAACAGCACACTGCCTATCTTCATTTACTCTAAGCAGCTAAGTGTGGCTGAGGGCAAAGTTCAGAGCAAAGGATGCCAAGAGGACAAGTTGGTAAAATCTACACATCGCCCTTTAGGTTAGTCAGCTTAGGCTTCATCCTATAGACTTATAGAAGATGGCGAATCATTAAAGAAATAATTAAAAGAGTGTAGGGTCTAATATTTGTTTTAGAGCACTATGGCAGCTAAGAGAGGTCCTTTATCAGGAGACAGTATAAGAGGTAGAATACTAAGTAGGAGGCTAGTACCACGATCCAGGTAGCAAAAAGTCCAGGTTAATTTACTCAGGAGAGTTAGCAGTGGCGGTATTAATGATGGAAGGTAAATTTGAGAAATATTTAGATGATAGGATCTTTGGAAATGACAGATAACTCAGCTGTCTGGGTGGATGGTCATGCCAACAGGTGACAAAGTTTGAGAAGAGATGAATAAACTCAGTTTAGGTAATAATAGGCTGAGTTTAACTTTGGGAATACTGAAACTGAGATGTATATTGAAAACCGCAGTGGTATGCAGCCAGCCCTGATCAGTGCATGAGCGTGAGCCTCCGAGAGCGGGTCTTCACTGGAAACACCGACTACATGTCGTAGTCAACTCTGGAGTGTGGAGGAGGGCCACTGAGTGAGAAGAGAAGCCGGCAGAGTATAAGTGGAAAGCACCAGCTGTGGAGAGTCAGGAGAGAAACAGGATCACACACCAAAGATGAAGACTCCAAATGTTGTGAAGGGAACCAGGAAAGAGTTGGTACCTCAGCAGGAGTGGGGAAGCCTCGGGGGACAGAAATAAATGATCAACTCTGCCAAAACAGAGAAGGTCAAGAAAAGGAATCCAAAGAGCTTTTGGGCTTTTCATTAAGGAGTCTTTGGTAACTTAGAGCAGATTGTGTAATCAAGTAAGGATTTGCTAGAAGGAAATTAAGACAGAAAGAAGCATTGTTGGGTTTGGTATCTAGATTAGATGTGGGAAAGCAAGGTAGAGATATAGCTAAGGAAGATGTCCTAAAATCATTCAGTAGGTTGGGACAGAACATGCCACACACTCAGGAGATAAATAGACATCCTATCTTTATGACAAAACAAGCTGCACCCTGTTGATTGCTACTAAATGTTCTCTTGTCCATTCTAACTATAATCACCATTTTC